>NC_137058.1:18677245-18809745 GCF_032717465.1 Coenobita brevimanus
ATACATCATCGTAGAGAAGGGTTCAGGTGAAGAAAATGTATCAGAGAAAGTCAGAACATCATGATACAGTTGCATATACTGACGTTGTTGCTACACTTATTTAGCATCTGTGTAATTCACCGGGTCGGTCAGGATCACTTGATGGTCGTGATGGTCAGCTTTTACCCTCCCGGAAGAGAGCTGAGAGCTCATATAGTCCGATCTAAGGGCAAGGCTGTGACCTTCACACACGCACACACCCGTCCCCTTGCTCAAGGGGGACAGTAACCACCCACTTCGTTAGTGAAACTTTTCGCAACCTGAGCGAGGCGCGAACTCCCGTCCACCAGTTGGCAAGTGAGAACGTTACCACTGCACCAGCGAGCGGTGTGTGTGTGTGTGTGTGTGTGTGTGTGTGTGTGTGTGTGTGTGTGTGTGTGTGTGTGTGTGTGTGTGTGTGTGTGTCTGTCTGTCTGTCTGTCTGTCTGTCTGTGTTTAATGAATTACTCATCACTTCTTCATATTTTGGTAACAAAGTCAGAGAAACCTGGATGGAGCAGATACACTGTTTTGTATGAATGAACTCTCTGGCTGTGTAATAGGACGTTCGGTGATCTATATCGAAACAGCAAAACAATGTATGCTGCGAATTGTGTATTTCGTTTAGATTTATACTGGCTGATACAGCACGAGGAAATGCTACTGAGACTGTAATTCGATGACAAATTAGCAGGTGAAATCACACTGCACAGAAGCAGAAGAAATACCTCAGATTCCGTAACACTGACAATAACAGGCCAGTACGAAGTCTGACCTGTTCTGTACACTCATATCTGCCAGTGTTCATTATATCGGACTTTGCGACAATTATTATACCTCCTTAATAACAAATCACCTCAGAGAAGGAGACACAGATGGCAAGTAACTAGTAGAAATGTAATCAGATTTTCATCAATAAATGCCTTTTAGCACCCGTATGCAAAACAGTACATTGTCGCACAATAACTGCTTCCCAATGATTGCTTCCTTCTTAATTCATCTTGGCTACCTCTAGACCAATATATTCATCGTAGGGGGAACCTTCGTCCAAGGAATTAAAGACAAGTTTATATACCCAGCTGTACACACTTTCTTATAATGGCATATAAGTGTTTCTTAAGTACGGTACATATTATTTTGAAGTCCATCTTTGATTATTCTGAACCATCTTCTCAGAGCCCTACAGTAGGGAAGACGGCTAACTGGAGTGATACGGTTGCGTATGTTTAGTGTAAATCTAGGTACAGTAATATGTAGTTGGCACCAACAGCGTAGCTGGGTGTGCACAAATAGGGTGGGGGTGGGAGACAACGGGGGGGGGGGCACTGCCCTATTCTGTGGGGTCCAGTCCTGCACAGTGTACACGCATTAAATAATTCGAAATATCAAACTGGATAGAAGACAACGGAGAACCAATGGTTTGACTGGGGGATTCAGGCCCCACTATAGCTAAGCCTGTGGCTGGTAGTGCGTGGGAGGGCAGTGCATAGAAAGGATATAGCAAATTACTGGCTGAGAACAGGGGGAGATGAAACGAAGTAAAGTAAAGTTGAGTGAGTAATGGTAGAGTTGATGCTTAAGGATGGATATGAGTGGAGTGAGAGAATGAGGATGAAGGTGGGAAGGAGTAGATAATGATGGGAATGATTGAATGAGGAATGGGTTGGTAATGGAAAATGTGGTGGGTGGATGGGGGTGGGGATGAGTGAAAGTGTTTTTTTTTTCTTTTTTTAATGTGTCCGATTCTGGGCATAGGCTTCACATCCTGCTCCCAAAGCCCATTAGTCCTCCTACATGCCATACACTTTTACATGTCACCACTTCAGCGCTAACACCCACCGTCTATAATGAATACATGCTAGGGCTCTCTCCCATATGGGACTGGTGTACTGGTATTAGAGGGGGTATTTTTATGACATCTCTGCGGGTCTTCTGGTAGATCAATAAAGTCTGATTTTTATGAAATTCAAATCCTTAAACTGTCTCCTGCCCCAGGGGGGATTTGAACCTGAGTCCAGTAGGATTAGAGGCCGCCTCTCTACAGACTGAGCCACCGCCTCCCCCAAGTGATGGATGTAGAGTGAATGGATGTAGATGAGCGTAGTGGGTGAGGGTGAGACGGAGTGGATAAGGGTGGGAGTTAGTGGAGGGAGTGTGGAGTTAACCAGTCAGTCCAGCGCCCATTCCCCAGGCCGCCAATCCGATTCTGGCCAATAATTCAATATTGGCAGAACGTGTTGTGATAACGCAAGCAGGCAGTCACAGTGGCATTGCAATGAAAAAGCACTAGCTCTGTAAATATAATAAATACACTACTGTATCTATTTATTTATAAACAACGTAGTTGACATCCATTAATTAAAAAAAAAAATCTCCTCCAGGGTATGATACAGTCACTTGGTGGTAGCAAGAATTTAGTGAAACAGACCTTAATCCTTCATATTTAGGCTACAGTTTTTCCCTTACTCACACAAACTAGGAAAATCGAGAGTATTAATGATCTGCACTGAGTGACAAGCCAAGTGGTTTCTTGTACACCACGAAACCATTTATTACACTGGGTTGTAAACATATACCCAAATTATGGCGCCTGCTGGTTTAGTGGGTAATTTAGGCTCTCCAGCCGGATTGGCCTTGTGTAGGTTTGTATCCAAAGGGTGGTTGGAGTTTATTGCTCAAGTAATGCCACTCAGGGATCATTGAGGCTGCTCACTCTCATCTTAAATGTCAGGAACAACTTGCCTAGCCCCGGGTTCCTACGCTCCTCATGGGGAAACACTGGAGTAGATGATGTATGTATGTATGTTATCCTGCCAGACATGAACCAGCTGAGGAACAACTGACTATATATCTTTCCTTGTGTCACAGGAGTTACGAGGATGCTTACATTAGAAGCAGTTAGCAACATGATGGCCATGTTCTACGCCAAGTTACGACGAAGGAGATGGTGTTAGTCCACGTTTCAGTCACCCTTTACAACGTGCAAGAAATACGTGAGTACTATTATTAATCTATATCAGAGGTGTCAGGCTGGTGGCCCAGAAGGCACATGTGGCCCTGAAGGAGGAAGAGAGTGACCCGCGATGACTTAAGAAAAATTTAGAAATAGGACGTGGAAAATCCCATAAAATTTGTCACATGATCGAGTGAACAAATATTACACCACTGTGAGGATATTTTTAACGATAATTTGATTGATAATAATACTGCCACTTTAATACTTTACTGGTGAAAAATATGTCGCGAAACTATTAAATATCATCAATAACCTGGACCAGAAGCCAATGCCACTGCAAGGGTTAGAAAGCGTACCGAACTGCTTCGAACGTTTGAGTATGCTGCGGCTTTGTCGTATTATATATTATTTATTCAGCAAGTTTCCACTTTTATATTGCAAATTTAAATTTTGCATGCACTTTAAAGTAATAATTTATAGTACATTGTGCAAATATAATTCATTAATCTAATGGAAATCTGGAAACGATATTTCCTATTTTGATAAATTCGAACGAAGTGCAGAATGTAAACACGCTGGTCTGGGCTACCAGTGGCACACGTACAATACCACAGTGTTGGGTGAGTTAATTCTATCTTAACCGTTATTATCCTGTTGTTTCTGTAATTACTTTAGGTCAATGGTTATTGTACCTTTTTTTTTTTTTTTTTATGCAAGGAAGAAGGAATCAAAGACCAGGAGCCGGCAGGCCGTTCCTTCCAGAAAACACACACACACACATACACACACACACACACACACAAAGCCATATTCAAGATCTCTTCATTTCGAGATGCCTGGACATACTGCATTTGATAGACTGGAGATCACAGGAAGTAGGAAATACATATAGAGGGAGAAAGTTCCAGAGTTGACCTGTTGCATAAATGAAGGACTGGAAGTAACAGTTAATTCTTGCACTAGAGAGTTGGAGAGAAAAGAATGAGAGTTTGTTGCAAGACGGGTGCTACGCACCTGCCCTAGAAGTGGGAGGATGCAAGCAGAGAGTTCAGAGGAGCAACGACCATTGAAGCAACAATAGAAAAGAGATAAAGATGTGACAGTGCAGCAACAAGATAGAGGTTGAAGGGAGCCAGTAAGAGGAGTAGAGTTAATGAGACGAAAAGCCTTTGACTTCACCCTATTGAGAAGAGCTGTATGTGAGGAGCCTCCCCACACATGAGAGTTGTACTTTACATGGGGGCAAATAAATCCCGTGTATAAAGTCAACAACTGTGCTGGGGTAAAGAAGGTACGGGGTCGGCTCACCACACCTAATCTCTTGAAAGCAGATTTTACAATGGATGTAATAGGACTTTTCCACGATAAATTCCGAGAGAATGTAACTCTATGAATGTTCAAGGATGATGCAGGATTGAGCTGGATATCATTAAACATTAGCGGGTACTCCTGTGGAAGATTTGTCAGGTTGATAGGTGTAAGAACTGAGTCTTTAATGCATCAGAAACAAGGTTACTTTTACCCAAGTCAGAGGTACGAGCCAAGTCGGATATTTAGGTGTGACATAGCCTCATCTCTTGTTTGTTGAAGTAATTGCTGAGATGGACGTTGGGGGAACCGAATGGAAAGGTGAAGGGTGGAATCATCAGCGTACGAGAGGATAGTATTAGATGGACAGATTAGAAGGTCATTGATGCATAAAGGGAAGAGAGTTGGTGATAGGACAGGCCTCTGACGTACACCACTGTTGATAGGTCGAGGAGAATAACAGTGGCCGTCTACTACAGAAGCTATATATCGACTAGAAAGGAAGCCATAGATGAAGGCACAGATAGAATTATGGAAACTTTAAGAGGGCAGTTTGGAAATTAAAGATTTATGCCAGACTCGATCGAAAGCCCTTGAGATGTCAAGTGCAATGGCAAAGCTTTTGCCAAAGTCCCGAAAGGAGGATGACCAGGAGTCTGAAAGGTAGGTGAGAAGATCTCCAGTGGAGCATCCCTAGTGGAACCCAAACTGATGATCAGAAAGAAGGTTGTGATGGGAGAGATGCTTTAAAATTTTTTTGTTAAGAACAGACTCAAAAACTTTCGAGACACAGCGTGTTAAAGCAATTGGACAATAGTTAGATGGTTGGGAATGGTCACTCTTCTTTGGGACTGGCTGAATGAGAGCAAACTTTCAGTGAGAAGGAAAGGTACAAGTTGATAGACAAAGGCGAAAGAGTTTTAGCTATGCAGGGTGTAAGCACTGAAGCACAGTTCCTAAGGACAACAGAAGGGACCCCATCAGGCTCATATGCCTTGTTAGTACTGAGGGCAGTGATGGCAGAAAATACATCACTTGAAGAAATTTTAATGTCAGCCATGAGGAAGTCGCAGGGGGGAAGTAATGGAGTCCGAATAGTGCCGGAATTGTCTAAGGTGGAATTGGAGGAGAAGGTCTGAGCGAAGAGATCTGCTTTATCAGTAGAAGAAAGAGCTACAGAGCCAGCAGAGTAGAAAAGAGGAGGGAAGGATGATGAGGTAAAGTTGTTAGAAAGGTTTTTGGCAAGGTGCCAGAAGGAGCAGGAAGAATTCGAGTTGATGAATTGAGAGCATTTAGTACGGATGAAATTATTTTTAACAAAGTGAAGAACAGACTTAGCACATTTCTGGGCAGAAACATAAACAAGATGTGATTCGGGGGTGGGTTGGCTCCGGTACCCTTCATAAGCCTTCTTCTTGTTGTGGACAGCATTAGAACAAGCGTGATTAAACCAAGGCTTTCTTGCATTAGTCAAAGGATATAAGAATGGAATGTATGCTTCCATGCCCGGGATAATAACCTCCGTAACGCGCAAGGCACATTCAGATGGCTCCTGGCCATGGAAGCAATTTAATCATTCCATTGAAAATCAAAGAAGTACTGCCTGAAAGCCTCTCAATCAGCTACTCCAAAGTGCCACAATTTATATTGAATGGCAATAATAGTTGTTAGAGTAGTAACCAGCTGAAATTGATAAGGAGTGTTGATAGTCTGTCACAGAATTAGGCTTACATGTAATAAATTACCTGCACTTTTCGTTACCACACCTTAGCCATCCTAACCTAACCCAGCCTTGCCTAACCTAAATTATAGGGTTCTCACCTATTATTGTTAGAGCAGCCTGTGTTCATTTTGTTTTCATGAAAATTATTGTTTTCCCATTTTTTTTTTTCATGCGAGTCTTCAGTATTACCATTAATTTCTATCGCATACTATGTAATTAATTAACCAAACTTAGTCTAACAAACCTAACCCAACTTAACCAAACCTAAACATTGTCTTCATGTAGGGAATGATAAGGCTTTCCTATTATTATTACTTTATCTTAGGAAAAAATGTGGATTGTAAGGGAAACAGGAAATATGTTATAATTAAACCTTGAGGAGTAAACCATATTTGTTTTTAAATGATATGTAACTCACTACATTATGTACTCCTTTCATATACCTACCCAGACTTTGGAAAGGTCAGGTAGACTTGACCTTTCAGACGATCAACGGAACTGAAGTGTGGACCTTGGGAAACATTGAGTCTGACACCACTGCTCTAAATCATAAATCGAGATGTGTATGTGTGTCTGTCTGTGCGTTTGTTCGTTTCTTTCACGAGAACAGTAATAAATATCGACCTAATTCTCTTTGCCTTATGTCGGGATAAGTCCAGGGATTATCCGGAGATTACCAAACAATAATTTTGACAATCAAACACGACCCAACGGCGCAAAATTATCTTATATCGTGACACGTTAAAATGTTTGTGCGTTGTTCATTTCTTTCCCGAGAACGTTAAAATGATATCGACCTAAGTCTTCTTGCATTAGGTCGGGGTAAATCCAGAGAATGTCAGAAAAATGCCAGCACAAAAACTTTGGTGATTATGCTCGACACGACAGAGCGAAATTGTCGGAACTCGTGACACTCGAAAAAATGCGAAAATCATTTTTTTTTTTTTTTTTTCACATTTCAGTCAGAATTGGTCATTATGGGCTCAGTAACGATATGGAAACAAAGATAATTTGCAAACAATTTGTGATGGAAAGACTTTTATTTAGTCCCGCAAGTTTTTGCAGGCAAGCATTAGTGGGCTATGTTTATACTATGCTGGATGTCTGTGTAATCTGATGCAAGAGTAAATCTGTGTTTTTGGTCCTTCATATATTACTTGTATACTTCTTCATCATCATCTTCTTCTACTGCTACTACTACAGTTGTAGTAGAAGTTTTCCTCTTCGTCATCTTCTTTTTTGACCATGGTCTCCGTGCTTTTGCTTGCAAAGTATCCAGGCTTCGGGAAATGAACTCCTTTTATGTCTGCGTTCCTTTTTTTAGGTTTCTTCATGATGCACAACTTTCGAGGCTTGCAAACTCTCGGGGTTCTATCTACATTAAGTAAGTAAATGCCCAAACTCGTTTGATAAGTAAGGGTAATCAGCTGTCGTAAAAGTGCCATCTGACATCACTTTCAGTTCTAAAGGAGTGAATGAAAGGCTGAACCTTGTAAAACACCCTACCCTTCGGGGAAAGTAACGATAAGTAATGGATAGTCAGGGTGAAGGAATACTAAGCCTCCTTTTACAAAAGGAATCAGAAATTACTTCTAACTCATATTTTTGACAAAAACAAGGAAATTCTTCAACGCAAAAATATACTATCTAGTCGTAACAAGGGTATAAGACGTTGTTATAGTAAAGGGGTTGAGATTTCTTGTTTTTACTCCCTGTCATTGAATATAATGTTTACCTTAGTTAAAACCACCTTGTAATAAACAGTCTGGAAAGGACTAATATGCCTGTTACTGTTTGCTTTCCTTTGTACTCCTCTGACAGTTTCTAGCCTCTGCACCACGAAAGGCCTCTGGTGGTAGCAAGATCGTGATAACTGTGGAGTTCAGCGTAGGTTGCTTCAGTTTCACCCTGGCCTTGGGAAGCAAGGACACAACCATAAACATCTTCACTGCCAGGACATAACCATACACACATTCACTGTCAGGGCATAACCATAAACACCTTCACTGCCGGGACATAACCATAAAAACCTTCACTGGCACGACATAACCATAAACATCTTCACTGTCTGACATCCTTCATACCCAGATACATTTGATTGGAGGTTGCCACTAAGAGCTTAAAATGATGCCATTGTACTGAAGGAATAAATGGAGATCCTTTGGTAAGTCTTGCACTCCGACGGTCTCTCATAGACTTAATATTGTAGTGGGATATCTAAGATATGAAAAAAGTCATGGCACTGCATTAGTTGAATTAAATGTCTCCAACTTTCACATTGAAAACCCACCCTGATAACGACGTGACGGTTAGCGAAAGATGAAAATATAAACCCATCACTACATTTTTTTTAAATTCTTGTCAACCGATATACCAAACTGAAGAGGGCATTCGTAGCAAAAAGATTAACCTGCGGCGTCCCGTCGACGTGAATTAACGTCCACACGTTTTGTCACTGCCAGTCCCGTCGACGTACATAAACGCAAATCAATTGCAAGGTCCCTAATTTGCACAATTTTCAATTTTCGCGAGTGATTTTTGGTACGTATACACGGGACACCTTCCTCTACAAGATGCCAGGCAGGGACAATGCCTTACCCAGCATGACCTCCTCCCCCCCCCTGCATGCCATTTTCTCAGCAATTCACCTGTTATCAGTGACCTGGCCAGTAAAGCCATGTCATGCCACGGTACGAAATTCAGGGCCAGAGTGATTCCCCAATCGATGACAATGTGGAGGACAAACTTTAGAGGAAGAAACATTCAGAAATGATGATCAGGTAATGTGGCAAAAAAAGGTCAGGTATGGTGATGAGTTAGTGAGTGAAACAATGCTTATAATGCCTATATTACTGTTTGAAAACCAATATACTCTCATACTACATATAAATTCGTACCAAATAAATAAATAAATACCATTTATGAGTGGTGTGAAATAGTTATCCTCCCATAGAACTCGCTTTCTTTGCAGCCAGCCTGATAGAAAACCCTGTAAGGTGAGGAGGTACTCCTACCTGGAACGAGTATTTTAAACCTCAGGTGAGCGATTTCTCTATGAATTTTCGATGTTTCTCACTAAAAGCGGAGGTTTGAGCCAAAAAAAAATATTTCCAAAAATAGTCGGGATTGGGAGGAGTCAGTGGTGGAAAAGTGGTCGGGATGGGGCGGGTTAAAAAGAAACTCCATGGCTTACAGTCTCCACTCTGACGTCTCATGTGATTCAGTCTTCCCACAAGACAATTTTAGACTTAACACAGTGAAAGGAATAGCAGTTCTTTGCGTATTGATTTTAACCCGCGCCGTCCCGAGGACGTACTTCCACGTCCTCACGTTTTGTCACAGCTAATCCCGAGGACGTACTTCAACGTCCTGCAATTGCAAGGTTCATAATTTCCACAATTTTCAATTTTCGCGAGTCATTTTTGGTACGTATACATGGGACACCTTCCTCAACAAGATGCCAGGCAGAGACAATGCCTTACCCAGCATGACCTCCCCCCCCCTGCATGCCCTTTTCTCAGCAATTCACCTGTTATCAGTGACCTGGCCAGTATAGCCATGTCATGCCACGGTACGAAATTCAGGGCCAGAGTGATTCCCCAATCAATGACAATGTGGAGGACAAACTTTACATAGCGTTAGAGGAAGAAACAGTTAGAAATGATGATCAGGTAATGTGGCAAAAAAAGGTCAGGTATTAGTGAGTGAAACAATGCTTATAATGCCTATATTACTGCTTGAAAACCAATATACTCTTGTACTACATATAAATTCGTAACAGTAAATAAATAAATACCGTTTATGAGTGGTGTGAAATAGTTATCCTCCCATAGAACTCGTTTTCTTTGGTGCCAGCCTGATAGAAAACCCAGTAAGGTAAGGAGGCTCTCCTACCTGTAATGAGTATTTTAAACCTCAGGTGAGCGATTTCTCTATGAATTTTCGATGTTTCTCACTAAAAGCGGAGGTTTGAGCCAAAAAAAAAAATTTCCAAAAATAGTCGGGATTGGGAGGAGTCAGTGGTGGAAAAGTGGTCGGGATGGGGCGGGTTAAAAAGAAACTCCATGGCTTACAGTCTCCACTCCGACGTCTCATGTGATTCAGTCTTCCCACAAGACAATTTTAGACTTAACACAGTGAAAGGAATAGCAGTTCTTTGCGTATTGATTTTAATCCCTAAGAGGCGGCAGGAGGTTTCTTTGGCAGGGCCACCAACAACATAAGTCCGCTGCTCAATTTTTGACATTCATAATTATGGTAGCCTCACCAGAGCCAAAGTCTAAATCTATTTAGACTTTGACCAGGCTTTCCTGAACCTTGGAGGGCTTAAGTGAGACGGGCTGCATTTGTTACAATGTACTGAGAGAAAATTAAGTCAGAGTGGCCTGACTTGCGGAAATGTGAGAGATCAGGTAGAGTGAAGAGGATAGGAGGAAGATGGTACTGACATATGAGAGCGAGGGATGGATATGGTAATGCAAAGAGGTGAGTGGCGAGCATGGTATGGTATGGTGGAAAGGCAGAGAAGATGATAGAGAAAGCAATGGATGCGGTAATAAAATGAAAGGAGAATATTTCATGGTAAGATGAGAAGGTAGTGAAGGAGAAAGAGTGAAAGATTGATATGGTAATGTAGAGAGGTAAGAAGCGGGAACTGCAGAGTAAATTATAAAAGCAGGGGAGGTGACAGGAGGATTTGAAAAGGAACATGTGGTTCGCAGGAGCCCTTAACCTTTGGACCTTTCATGTGTCACACTTATACTCTCGCAGGATTTAATACAAGGAAACTTGGTATGTCTACAATATTTCGCCCTATACATGTACCGTATATTAAATGAATGTTGATATGAAAAAATGATCCATTCACATTACCTCTCTGCTTTTGCACGTAAGGTAAGCGGGTGTATGTTACTCATAACCGGTATCCTGGCGCTTTTGTACAGAGGTAAAAGCGCATTAAAGGAAAAAAGAGATCACGCCGTTCAACATATTACCTATGTATGTACAGCTAACGTAGGTGACGATTTTTACAAGATACTGATACTGCATATTACACCAATACTTGACATTAACGCCTCAGTCACTGACATTTCCATTAAAAAGTGATACACACCTGGACAATATATTAGAGTATTATATCGGATATGTGATATCCACTTCCTCCTTAGCATGGGTCCCCATCCTGTATAACACCATTACAGTATCTTACAGCCCTCTTAGAACAACGCTTTACATTTCATCACTGGCGACACCAATACCACTCGTACAACTCATTTTCTCTTTAAAACAAAATCCCTTCCTGTTAAAGAACATGCCAGATAACACCAATGCCATTATGTCACCTAGACAACACAAACTAAAAATTTTTTACCACACATACCTTACCAAACCCTGATCAAAAACATCTCTCCTCCAGACATTTCAACATCAACAGTGAAGAAACTCGTATGGTACATAGTCATTTCATGCACAGGGCAATACAACACCTCCAGCAGATCACTAATCTACAAGGCCCTCTTCTCGTCCAATATCCACCCATGAGAGTTATCTATATTCAGAGTTGATCAAATTCACATAGCTAGGTTTAAATCGGGACATCTCCCAGCTCTCCTCAGTTGGCAAATTAGATATGGGTTCGGTGGGTACACAGATTTTACATTCCCCCCTTGTAGAAGAGGCCCACACAGCGTAACCCACATTATGGAGCACTTCACAACATATGCCACACTAAGACGCAGACACAATAATCAACGGTGTAGTGAATTTAAGTGACCAACACACAGGGGCAGTTTTTTCCTGTTGTCAATGGGTCTGCTGGGTCATGCATAACTGGTGTTGAACAAGAACAACAATAACGTCACCTAGACAGTGTCTTAAATCATCACCTCACCATGAATATTATAACCTCTACAGCAATAGTTTGTTGAATGATCAGTAATACAATAGTTTGTTGAATGATCAGTGATATTATCTGACAAAGCTGAATATATAAGTTAACTGACCCTTTCATCTAGGAGTGAGAAAAAAAAAGGTCCTATAACTAAATCTGTAGCATTTGTAAGCCACATGAAGCAGATAGAGAACGTCTCGTGCAAAAGGTGTTAGGGGAAATGTCTCATGATAAGACGACGTACGATTGTCAATATTTTCACTGTCTTCACACGCATTTATTTAGACAAGGAGAAATTAACTGAAGGCCAAAAAACTTTCTTCATCAGAATATCCAGTCTGGTTTATGTATCAACTCTTCCGACAACTTTTTTCATTCATTTGCATGTGACTGCTAAATTTATATTTATGTTGCATGCAAATGTGTACAGAGCTCCTAAAGCAAAATACCTATGTTTAGTATAACGAAAAATAAATACAGCCCTTATTCTCATTCTGGAGCGCAATCAAAGTAACCCAAAGAAAAATTTATCCACATTCGAAGAAGTTGTTTGCTGGAAAGATACAACAGTCTCTGTCCGACTTGGATTCTGTTTAGACATGAAAAGGAAGGATAATAAATGAACGTTTGCAATTGCACTCTCACTTATTTTTACGTTCGGATCAGGGTTTTCCCGATGACTTTTCGTGCGATATGCTCGATTTTGACATTCTTTACTATCTCTAATGAGATCTAACTGGGAGGAAGAGGACTTTCGCCCCCACCCCCTTCCCCCAAGTGTATTGATAATCTTTGACCAGTTAAACTAAATACTACATAGTGAAAGTAAAAAATTTTCGACATCTTTTGAGGGTGGGTTTTGCAAACAAAAACCGGGAAATATGCGCTTAAATTCAACGGGGTAGAGAGGAAGAGAGGGGAGGGATCATAGGAAGAGGTGAGGAGGGCTAAATGGAAAATGATAAAGTGCCTTTACTAAAGGATCAAGTTTTGATCGTGCGTCAAGATGGGTGAAAGCTCAGTGGTATTGGCGTTATTAGTGTCGCATTTACAGACACATCTTACCCATTCATTATTTTGCTGTATCACGTATTGCTAAATTTCGTCTCATTCCTTTACCCTGCTTTCTTGTTTTAGCTCATACATTTTCCAAATTCGAGTTCATCCTTGTATCGCCAGAGCCGTTACCAGATCCTTTTGTCCAGTCCAAGTAAGACCGACGGCTCTCCACAGTAATGCCGCAAGAACGCTGCTGAGAACTATGAAATCACTAGAGACATTCATGTCTATCGACGAGTCCATGTTTTGAAAATCTTGATCAGTTTCGATTAAGTTTATATTAACCGTATGTTGTTATGAATGATCTCAGTAACTGTGCGTACCTTTGCAGCGTTTTTTTTTTTTTTTTTTTTTGCTTATTCCGTCGACAACTTAGCCACTGTTTGACCATGAACGCTCAAACTAAAATCAGAAGGTGAGCAGTGGTGGTAAACTTCTACATCTCGCAATATATTCTTGGCAGGGAGAGACAAAGTGGGATTGGGGGAGGGGGATGAAGTAAGTGCACTAACTCGTTCAGTGTAAGTGTTCCTTCCGAAGTTGAATCAAATAACATGGAGACAGGGTTCATTAGCAAAACAGTCACTTTTAACTTCGTTACTATGACGATAGTCGTGACGGGATTAAATGTACCTGGCCTCATATCACATCATGAACACTGCAATCACCGTAGTCTGTACAACACATAGCGCACAAAATTTCATCATTAGGGAAGATATGCATATCCTTTATCTTTCGTTGATACGAAATATTACGTTCTTAACTTTTACCCCCTGCTCACCTTTATATGCGTGACTGTTTCATGCAAAGAATTAAATGGAAAATAAGACAAAGGGTATCTGTCCGTTGACCATGGATGAAGAAATTTTACCTAAGTTTTGCTTCCCTCTGTTTGGTGTCAGAGTACCGGTATCTTGCCTGGCGAGTTTGAACATTAGGTGACATGGGGAAGGTTGTTTTAGATTTGCTCAGGAATATATATATATATATATATATATATATATATATGGAGCCTCTGTGGTACAGTGTATATATATATATATATATATATATATATATATATATATATATATATGGAGCCTCTGTGGTACAGTGTATATATATATATATATATATATATATATATATATATATATATATATATATATCTATATATATATATATATATATATATATATATATATATATATGGAGCTTCTGTGGTACAGTGTGCGTTTCGTACACGGGTGGACCAGGGTTCGCGCCCCGCCAGGGAAATAAACTTTGGGAGTGTTCACCCGGCCACGTACTGCATTGGCGGACACAAGGGGTGCTGTGGTTGAACCAGTGTCGCTCACTGTAAAGTATGCTTGCACCCAGTCGGCATGCGCGGGCCGATTACACTTGGTTCACAGACTACACATACATCCAAAGCCACTCCAACACTACAATTACACTTACAAGCACTTCTCACCCTACATACGATCTCTTCTAGACAGCCTAAGCCACTTGGTAGAGATACATTGGCTGTATCGTCCCGACCCGACTTCGGTCGGGATAGTCCGGTCCTGCAGTGGAAACTCAAACGGCTGATGATGATATATATATATATATATATATATATATATATATATATATATATATATATATATATATATATATATATATATATATATATATATATATATATATGCATTAAATACTCCGGTGTACACGTATTATGCTGCTATATTTTTGTACTTTCACTCACTGTTGTTAATTTAAAAATGAACGGTGTTCATAGCGGTAAATCGCGGCTAAAACTCTCATATATTATGCCGTTTATTGTAAAGCATCATCCATCTAGCCATCAACCATCCAATCATTTATTGACCCAGCAGGAGCGTAGGAACCTGGATCTAACCACAGACTCTAAAGCAAGTGACAAGTCTCACTTCTCTGACGTGCATCGTCTGACAGTAAGCCCGAGTCATATTCGGACATCACCCTTATGGGCCACATCCGTTTGGGTTTTCATTACTTATCACACCACCGGATGTATTGTTGCTCATTATACAGTTACTACCAAATTTACTAGATGGTTTCCTGGATTATAACATGCCAAATGATATCGCAGATAGTGACGAGCCACCTGTGAATAGCGGTACTTCGAGTGGGTGGATGATGGGCGCCCTCAGCATCCAAGAAAAAAAATACAATGCATAATTTTATTTAAAAATAAAAGAAGTTCCACGAAATCTCACCCCACTGTGTGATGTGTTTGATGCTGCACTTTTATCCACGTTTTGATCACAGAAATTCCTTTCCTGTGAAGTTCCGGCAGTGGGCTATAGTTTGGGTAAGTATAAAAATTACCGACCAATTTTCATGAAAATTTAATTCAACACAAATAAGATACCTATTACCTGTGTAGAAAGTTTGAAGTTGATATTATGAAAAAGAAAGATGGGAAAAAATTATTATTTGATAGAATCGCTTGAAATTTTACCTAAACATAAATTGCCAAGAAGCATTCAACAATATGATAATTTTTAAGCTACCAGTGCTGAGTTTGTTCATATTCAAATAAAATTTATGGTTTCTTTTTAATATCAGTATTTTTGTTTAGAAAATGTTATAACTAAACGATTTCCAAAATCCTCAAAATTATTTGTTAATGCCTTCCCATCTTTCTTTTTCATATATCAGCTCCAAACTTTGTACACACATAAGTAGGTATCTTATTTGTGTTGTATTAAATTTTCATGAAAATTGGTCAGCAATTTTTATACATACCCATTAGCCCACTGCCCCTTCAGTTACCGTCCAAGAGTTTCATCATTCACTCTTTATAGTTGTATTTGGTTGGACTCTGTTTCTCTGAAATCTAATGAAATGCCTCTGCAGTTTGAACAAGCACGCAGCACCCGGTTTTCTACAGTCTACACGCTATCACTGTTTTCCTTCCCTATTCTTCAGTGCAAGAGGTGACGGGTATTCTGAAGCTATAGTAGCTTTACAGAGGTGGTCGATGATTTCACAATGAGTGTTGCTGCTGTTCGCGTTTATTTGCTAAGGTAAAACAGTCCTGAAGCAGTTTGTCTCACATTGCATAAACCTCGTTCTCTGTGAGGTGCTAATGATGATTACTGGGGAACATTTTCAGATACTTCTTCCATTGTTTAAAAGTAACAACTGAAACATTTAAAAAAAAAAAAATTGTTAATTATATACAACTGGTTAAATCGGGAATTATCATTATTACTGTTAATATTGTTGTTGTTGCTGCTGTTGATATTTTTGTTTTTTGATAGTTTTATTATTATTATTATTTCTTATTGTTTATTATTATTATTATTATTATTATTATTATTATTATTATCATTATTATTATTATAATTATTTTTTTTTCTGTTATTGTTATTTTTGTTCTTTACAAGGGATAATATTTGCAGGCTTCTAGTCTTTTGTCTCCTATTTCTGCAAAATAATAATAACCACCTCACAGAACAAATTAGACTTGTAGGAGTAGACTGTAGCACCAGTCGAGCAGGGCAGTACTCCTAAGGTGGATGGAAAGCTGATGACAGGGAGAGATGGAGCTCCCGTTTCATCAGCCCTCAGGACTAGTTCCTGACCATCCTCCTTTGCTGAACTTTTTCAGTGCTTCAGTAACTCAGAGAGTAGGCCTCCAATAAATGTTTCTCTAACTGTCAACACCAAACTACATATACAGCACACATTACACTTCCTTTTCAAAATTAAATAAGAAAAATGGCATCAACAAATCATGCCTCGGAGTCCCCAGGGGGGGGGGAGGGACCATAAATTCCCCCACAATCCGGCTCTCTCCCGGTGACGACTCAGAGAGGTGCTTGGAACCACTTTCTGACTCGCTTCTTCATTTCTGCAACATTCGCAGCCTTTCCTCTAAATTTCTCTCTGTCGAACACCACCTCTCCGCGTCTAAACCTCACCTTCTTTTTTGACAGAGACTCAGCTGTCTGAGGAAGCTGACAGCAAACCCTTTTCTGTTTCCTCCTACTTTCTCTATACTCATTTCAGAGACAAAGGTGGCTATTGTGTATATGTAAGCAACGACTTATTTTGCTCTCGTGTTCCTGAACTTGATTCTTCTGAATTCTCTACTCTCTGGCATCGGCTTTCTTGTCATTCTCTGACTAAAAATATCTGCACTGTTTACTTATCCCCTAATTATACTGACTATTAAAAATTAATCAACTATCTTACTTCTACAATGGAACACATTCTATCCATTTATACTTTCTCTGAAATCTCCATTCTAGGAGATTTCAATGTTCACCACCACCTTTGTCTCTCCTCTCCTTTAACTGATCCACTTGGTGAACAAGCCTACATCTTTTCTATCCTTAATGACCTAGAGCAGCTTGTACAGCACCCTACCCGTATCCCTGACCGCCTTCGAGAGAGCTCCGACATACTTGACCTCTTCCTTACAACTAATCCTTCTGCTTACACTGTTAATCTTTTCTCTCCGGTGGGCTCCTCCGAACATAATTTTATTACCTCAACCTGTCCTATTGCTCCGGTACAGCCTGTGGACCCTCCAAAGAATCATCATCTGTGGCACTTTGGAGCTGCAGATTGGGAGGCCCTCAGGCAGTACTTCTTTGATTTTCCATGGAATGATTATTGCTTCCATGGTCGGGAGCCATCTGAGTGTGCCCTGGGCATTAGGGAGTTATTCTGTCGGTCATTGAAGCATACATTCCCCTCTCATATCCTTTGACTAATGCAAGAAAGCCTTGGTTTAATCACGCTTGTTCTAATGCTGTCTGCAACAAGGAAAGGGGCTTTAAAAGGTACCAGAGCCAACCCACCCCTGAATAACATCTTGCTTATGTTTCTGCCCGGAGTCGTGCTAAAGACGTTCTTCGCTCTGCTAAAAATAATTTCATCCCTACTAAATGCTCTCAACTCTCCCACTCGAATTCTTCCTGCTCCTTCTGGTACCTTGCCAAAAACCTTTCTAAAAACTTTATCTCATATCCTTCTCTCCTCTTTTCTATTCTGATGGCTCTGTACCTATTTCTTCTACAGATAAAGCAGATATCTTCACTCAAACTTTCTCCTTTAGTTCCACCTTAGACGATTCCGGTACTGTTCCTTCATCACTTTCGCCCTCTGACTTCCTCATGGCTGACATTAAAATTTCTTCAGCCGATGTTTTTCTGCCATCACTGGTCTCAATACTAACAAAGCATATGGGCGTGATGGAGTCCCTCCTGTTGTCCTTAAGAACTGTGCTTCTGTGCTTACACCCTGCCTAGGTAAACTCTTTCGCCTTTGTCTATCAACTTGTACCTTTCCTTCCTACTGGAAGTCTGCTCTTATTCAGCCAGTCCCAAAGAAGGGTGACCATTCTCTAACTGTCGTCCAATTGCTGTAACATCCTGTGTCTCAAAACTTTTTGAGTCAATTCTTAACAGAAATTTTTAAAGCATCTTTCCTATCACAACCTTCTTTCTAATCGTCAGTATGGGTTCCATCAGGGGCGCTCGACTGGTGATCTTCGCACCTACCTTTCAGACTCCTGGTCATCCTCCTTTCGGTACTTTGGCGAAAGCTTTGCCATTGCACTTAACATCTCAAAGGCTTTTGATCGAGTCTGGAATAAATCTTTAATTTCCAAACTACCCTCTTAACGTTTCTATCCTTCTGTCTATGCCTTCATCTATAGCTTCCTTTCTGGTCGTTCTATAGCCACTGTTGTAGGCGGCCATTGTTCGTCTCCTAGATCTATCAACAGTGGTGTTCCTCAGGCCTGTGTCCTATCACCAACTCTCTTCCATTTATTCATCAATGACCTTCTAAGCTGTACATCTAACCCTGTCCACTTGTACGCTGATGATTCCACCCTTCACCTTTCCATTCGGTTCCCGCATCGCCCATCTCAGCAGTTACTTTAATAAACAAGGTATGAGGCTATGGGACACCTAATGTCTGACTTGGCTCGTATCTCTGACTGGGGTAAAAAAAAAAATCTTGTTTTTAATGCATCAAAAACTCAGTTTTTACACCTATCAACCTGACACAATCTTCCACAGGAGTACCCATTAATGTTTAATAATATCCAGCTCAATCCTGCATCATCCTTGAACATGCTTGGGGTTTCATTCACTCGGGACTTATCTTGAAAAGATCACATTGCATCTCTTGTAAAATCTGCGTCCATGAGATTAGGTGTGCTAAGCCGACTCCGTACTTTCTTTACCCCTGCACAGTTATTGACCTTATACACGGGTTTTATTCGTCCCTGTTTAGAGTACAACACTCATAGGCTCCCCACATACAGGTCATCTCAATAGGGTGGAATCAAAGGCTTTTCGTCTTATCAACTCTCCTCCTCTTACTGGCTCCCTTCAATCTCTGTCTCTTCGCCACACTGTTGCATCAGAAATCTTTTCTATCGTTACTTCCATGGACACTGCTCCTCTGAACTGTCTGCTTGCATCCCTCCACCTCTACGATCTAGCAACAAACTCTCATCCCTTTTCTGTCCAACTCTCTAATGCAAGAGTTAACCGTTACTCCCAGTCCTTCATATATGCAACAGGTCAGCTCTGGAACTGTCTCCCTCTGTCTGTATTTCCTGCTAGCCATGATATCCAGTCTTTCAAACGCAGTGTGTCCAGGCATCTCGAAATGAACAGATCTTGAATTTCGTTCTCGTTTGTATTGTTTTTGTTTTTTCTTGGAAGTAACGGTTTGCGGGCTTCTGGCCTTTGGTTCCTTCTTTCTTGCATAAAAAAATAGTTGGACACCTACCCACTTCTTGCCAAGGCTGTGCTTCCTCCTGTCCCTCATTAACTTTCACAATGCAAGGCTTCATAATGCTTCTTTTACATCTGCCTGCATTCATCCCCGCGCTACCATGCGTTCTTGTATTATTTTGAGGCCACTAGACAATTTATTTATTCATTTGTTCATTTGCTTTCTTTTGTGGAGAAGTCACATTAATTTAAATACTTTACTCCTTCTGTTGCCTAGCTATATAACTTTGAAAGGCCACCCATATTGAAAGGGTTACGAGCAGGTGGATCACGGGCTTCTGCTGATCTGTTAACACCTTCACTACGAGAAGTCTGTCCTAAGCTATATAAAATAGTTTGATGGTAACAAGATGAAAATGATCCAGTCAGTTGTACTGAAAGTGTTCAAAGACTGGTGGAACTCTGGCCTTGGTCTGCCTATCTATTGCCAGACGCCTTAATCCCTTATACGGGGTGGCCACAAACAAATCGCCTCCACGTCACCCTGTCCTCCGCCATTTCACTGCCCCGCTCCCAATTCACATCCCTTCTCTCATATACCTCTCCACTCCATCCCTCCATCTCATCCTTGGCCTTCCTCTCCTTCTCTCCTCCCCACCTCACTCACATACACTCTCCTCATCATTCTCTCACTATCCATCCGCTCTACATGGCCAAACCACCTCAGTGTGTTTCTCTGGCCTTGATGTATCTCCATTTCCCCTTCACTACGAGAGACTTCCCTTAAACTGAATAAAATCGTCCGACAGTAACAAGAATATGGTATAAAATGATGTCAATTGTAGTGAAAAGGGTGATGTGGAAGGCAACAGGCTTTAGTCACTTTGCACAGCACGTGACTTTGAGGCAACCTACAGAGGGAAATGAGATGCA
Source organism: Coenobita brevimanus (assembly GCF_032717465.1). Lineage (NCBI taxonomy): Eukaryota > Metazoa > Arthropoda > Malacostraca > Decapoda > Coenobitidae > Coenobita > Coenobita brevimanus. The sequence continues at coordinate 18,697,846 of NC_137058.1, forward strand.
GGTATTTCTCAGTCTAATTGCCAGGCGTTTTAGCATCATTCATAGACAGGATGGTCCTCATACGAGTATTTTGCATCCCAATAATCATGCGCCGAGGGAATGGCTCAGTCAGTGTCACCAGAGTCTACCAGACATAATTTTCTACTTCCCACAAACATTTCGTGTTTTACATTGTCTGCCTTTTTACACCTGTTGATTGTAGGATTTGGTAATTACATGAGTCCGGCAAAGTTTCCACGCTCTTCACACCAGTAGACTGAGCCGTACCCACAACACACAGGATAGGATGGTGCAATATAAGGACCACCCTGTATATGAAAAGTATTAAACATTTTTGTAAGGGCTGTTTCACCATATATATATATATATATATATATATATATATATATATATATATATATATATATATATATATATATATATATATATATATATATTAAGCTGAGAAAATTTTCTTTTTCGATCCATTCCATTTTTGCCACATCAGAATCACAGTCTTGACATAACCAGCTTTGCTCATTCCTGGGTGACATGTGAGCAATAAAAACTATTCAGCTCTTAAGGCGCGATTCCACCGGGGCAACACAGGCAACATGTAGCATGCGATTTGCCTGGCTTTCAACATGTATGTTGATTGCGGCATTCAACCAGGAGACATGTTGACTGCGACAAGTCAACATTGTTGTTTCATGTAGCATGCCACATGCCAATGTTTATGTTGAATGCCACAAAACCTTTAACACCGATTCAACAAAAACCGAGCCAGTTGTCAACACGATGTAACAGACAGACAGACAGATATGTAGATAGACAGAGCTTAACAAAAAAACATATAAGTAGATACCGAGTAAAACACACACACACACACACACACACACACACACACACACACACACACACACACACACACACAGCCGAATAACTTATAAAAAGGTGTGAATGTATAGAAAGACGGGTGCTGCGTGCCCGCCGTCAAGAGCAAGGCACGAATGCAAAAATTTTGTGAAGTACGTATCTTAGCTAAACAAGAGATAAGACAGAGATAATAATGTAACAGAAGAAAGATTTGCTAGTGTTGGCAGGGGCGCACCCAGGAATTTTCTAAGGGGGGGGCCCGTAGTGAGCTGAGGTCAGGGGGAGGCGGTGGCTGAATCGGTAGAGAGGCGGCTTGCAATCCTGATGGACCCAGGTTCGAATCCCGGCTGGGTCAGGGAACAGTTTAAGGATTTGAATTTCATGAAAGCAGACTTTCCTGATCTACCAGATGACCCGCCGACATGTCATAAAAGTACCCCCGCTAATTCCAATACACCAGTCCTGTATGAGACAGCCCTAGCATGTATTCAATATGGGCGGTGGGTGTTAGTGCCGAAGTGGTGACATGTGGAGGTGTAGGAGGACTACTGGGCCTTGGGATAGGCTACTGCCCCCGAGATATAGGCCCTAAAACCTATGCCCAGAGTCGGTAACATAAAAAAAAAAAAAAAAATCCGATAATTACGGGGAGGTCACATGCGGGTTTAGAGTCAGGGAGCCGCTGGCTCATGTGGTACTCTTTGTTTGTACTTGCCAGTTTTTCATGTTTTGCTGTTATCGAAATAAATATATATAAACTTTTAAAGGATCCAGAGAGCTAAGGGGGGGGGGCACGGGCCCGGTGGCACCCCCCCATGGGTGCGCCCCTGAGTGTTGGCACAGTATTAGGACTGGCGGTGAGAGAGAGAGAGAGAGAGAGAGAGAGAGAGAGAGAGAGAGAGAGAGAGGGAACGGAGAGAAGGAGGGAACAGAGAGGAGAAGCGACAAGAGAAGAATAAAGTCGAGAGAGAGAGAGAGACTCACCTGTAAATTTTAGTAAGGTGCTTTTTGCAATGTTTCTCGGCTTTGATGCGCCTTTTGTAAACACATTCTTAGCCGGTAATTAATTTGATTCTCTCTCTCTCTCTCTCTCTCTCAAACATTCAACATTTTTCTCCTAATTATCAACAACTCTTTGCCCCTCCTATTGATATTTTGTCCTATCTCTCTCTCTCTCTCTCTCTCTCTCTCTCTCTCTCTCTCAACTTTGGGCATCACATTACGTATAGAAAACATCTGCTTTTTCGTTTTTATTGTTTTGGGTTTCTGTTGAAAAGGCTAACTTTGAGGGTTCGTGTGAGGGAGTGTTTTTTTTTATGTTTTTTGTTTGTGTTTTTCTAGTGTGTGTGTGTGTGTGTGTGTGTGTGTGTGTGTGTGTGTGTGTGTGTGTGTGTGTGTGTGTGTGTGTGTGTGTGTGTGTGTGTTCTTGGCTAAACCCCGCAGTACATCTAGTTTAGCATGGTTATTCTTGTATTGTTCCAAGCGAATATTCCATTGAACCACAAGTTTCTATATTCTTCGATAAATTCTACGATTTTGTTCGTGAGACCAATTCATCTTGCTGCTTTCAACATCGAATCCTTCCCGCGACTCGTGGGAAGGCGGGCAACACTAGGCAACAGGCTGAATCTTGTCGCATGCGTGACGTTCTACGGGCAACTTGTTGCCACCTGTTGCATGCCATACAGTCGCATGCTACATGTTGCCCTGTGTTGAACTGGTTGAAATACATTTGGCCTATGCGACAATGTAGCATGTCACATGTTGCCAAAATGTTGCCTCGATGGAATTACGCCTTAAGATGTAAACACTCATACCCCCTTTCCGGCTGGAACACCATAAGCCCACCAAGGCATCCATCTGGTAATATGATTACCACCCAACGTTGTAAATTATTTACTGGGTTAAAGTAAACCATATGGTTTCACAGTTACTACACAACCACCTAAAGGCAGGAACACATCGAGTGAGTGGTCGATGGGTGCTCCCACCTTCCACAATACTGCATTATGAATAATGGAAGTGTATGAATATTTAGTCTTTTTACGGCACAGTTTAGTCAGTTTATTACAAATGATCTTCGATTAGCTCAATAAATTTCTCTGGAGCAGAAACAACACAATACTAAAACATTTCATCACTCTGAGTTAAAGGATATTGCCTGACAACCATTCACTGTGAAAGATCTTCCCTGAGAAAAAATAAAATGTTCTACAGGTAATATTTTAAACAATCATGTCATCGCTGAGATGGGATAACTAAACATTTTGCAGGTGTTTCGTTGCCAACAGTCTCGGTAACTTTAGTATGTTGATCATCCTCTCGTTATGGAATTTCAGTTTTTATTTTGTGGATTGCCCCCCTCCCCTCACCTGATTGTCCTGTGGTTTCAAACCTAGGCAGCGGTGAAGGCCAACTACTGTGCTCATTGCTTCGAATCCCTGAAAGACTGGAGATTTTTTATTCATGCAGTGCTAATAGGAGTCATCTACCCTACAGTATTTTGATATATGGGGGATTTAGAACTTTCTGTTACCGTTTTACTGTTAACGGTGTGATATTCAAAGTATGTAGGCTTGCTGAAGAAACAATAATGCTTCTTACTGTGTGCTAGAAGTATTCATGGAACTATTAGTTATGCGAAGCACTATTCCCAGTTAGCGGATTTCGTAGGCATAGTCTTTAACCTCTCCACTATGCCAGGACATCTGTGAATTGAATAAAATTTACTGTTCTTGGTCAGATTTAAAAAAATCATACCATAAAAGCAATCCGAGGAGACAGTTTCTGACTCTTCAATACAAATGTCTATCCAAAGTAGACCGTATTGTTAGGTGGCAGCAAGAATAATTATAAAAAGTCGTCAATGTATGGAAATTACTATAATCGATAAGACCAGAAAAATAAGAGTACTCAATCAATGTCGCGGTTGTTGGGGACGGAGACCTGTATGGAACACTGAAGATGAAGCAGTTTATTATTTCATTTCTTCAACAGACGAGTTTATTTGCTTTTTCCTTGTTAAGGAGAGACCTCTGTTAGTTAAGAGAATAGAAATAATTTTCCTATACAGGTTGTAAAAGTTGTCATGGCGTGAGATGACAAAGTGTGTAAGGGAAAACTCATTTTGCTTTGATTAGTGCAGTGGAACATGAAATTCAACAATTTGTGATTGATTCCTTTCACCAAGACAGACATGGTGAAGGTGCCTAACCTTCTGGCTGATACTGACTCAGGCCAGACACCTTCATATTATTCCCACAAACGTTTGCTGGTAACTTAAGTTTTGTATTATGTGATTGCATTCAGGTACGTTAAATTATAACATGATTCGCTAACCTCAATAATGAATATTGACTACATTATACATCATCAATAGGTCAATCTGTGTGTTTACCATAACGAAAACTGTTCTTTTCATGATTCTGCATACAGTGTCTATGGTAGCAATATAATGTATGTAAAGTCTTTGTTAAAGCTCCCAATACAGAATGAACTTTACCCTGTGAATCCTGGACGATGTGCCTCAGTTTAGAGTTATGATCAATAGAGTCTGGTGCCGATGTGAGTTGAATCTAAACGATCTGTAGACTCTAGTGAGCATGTTCGGGTTACAAGATGGATTAAAAGAAAGAAAAGTAGGAGGGTAGAGGTCACCAATATGTAAACCCTACGGATGGAAAAATATTTTTTTCTCTTAAATTTCAGTTACTTTCGCTTTTACTGAGATATCTAACAACCTCCGTGGCCATATCAACTTTGCTTTCAGTCTGTCAAAGAAATATGCATGTCATGAAATTCGGAGTAAAGGAATAAATAAGCGTTAGAGCAATATATCGCTTGACTTATGTATGAGCAAATCCTATGCTAATACATAAACCATGATAAATCATAATGATTACTTGGAGAATTCCAGATTAAAGTACAGACATGATGTCTGACATTAAAATTGTTCCCTACACAACAGCCGTGTAAAGATGAAGTGAATATTAACCCACCGCGTGCCAGTGTTGTTTTAAAACGGTCTGACATAACTCCGCAACCAGTGCCAGTGCCGTTTTAAAACGTTTTAAAATAAAAAGTTCACTGTGACTGCATTTTTCAAGATTCGAGGATAAAAATTGGCAGGCACGTATGGTAACTGTTCCTCTACCATCCCTCAGGCTGTCAAGACCATACACTCACTCGCTTCCTCCCTCACGCTCACTCTGCCAGTGTGCCTCAGCCAGTGCTGTACATAGTGAAGGCGTTTTGTAAATATTTTCACGTAAATCTAAGTGTAAATATTTCCTTGTAAGTGTAAGGACTATATAATGAAGTCAAGTTGTAAATACCTTCTTGTAAGTGCCAGGACTGTACATAGTGAAGTCAGGTTGTACCTAGCTTCATGTAAGTGTAAGATAATGCATTCACAGTGAGAAAAACTCGCAAATTGTGATAGATCCCGAAGTAATATGCAATCAGAAAAGTGTACTGAACATTGCTATACCTTCCCAACATTAATACCTGAGTATACCTTACGTAGAAAACGGCTTTCTCTCACGTACTTGGTGAGCGTGAGAGAGCAGCTATACCTGTACATGAGTATGCAGGACTCAATAAAACCTATTTTCAAGCGTTGATGAGCATTTTAATGGAGAAATTCGTTGCTTCCACATCAAAATCTATTGTTTTAGCCCCCCCCCCCCAAAAAAAAAAGGTCGAAAAATGGCCGGCACTGGGGTGACTCATAGGGCTAAAAACAGCCAGCACGTGGCGAGCTAAACAAGCATTTACTTTTCTAAGGTGTATTCCTTGTAGCAGTACGACTGGTACTAAGTATAAGTTTACATATGGCGAATCACGGGTTGAGGCAAACTGCTTCAATGCCCCTTTCTCCACCCTTTCCCAATTCCATTTATCATTATCTATTCTATCATCCACTTTCCACCAGCCTGTACCTCTGCCCACTAGCACCACACACACACACACACACACACACACACACACACACACACACACACACACACAATCATTACCCACCTGTCTCTTCACTTCCATCTCTCCTACTTCTCCAGTTCATCTTATTGCATTCCAGCTATAACTTCCATTTCTCAACATCCCACTTCACCCTTTCTTTTCATCCTTCTCCCTTCCTCATCATCCCACTCCTTTTTATCTTGCTCTCTCTCTCCCTCTCTTATTATCTCATTTCACCCTATCTTGCCATCCCTCTCCCTCTTTCATCATCAGCACTCTCACTCTCTCATCTTCTCATTCCACCCTGTCTTGTCATCACTTTCCCCACCAATGTAATATGGGAAAAGCAATTATTTGCCAATACCTAGTTTGAAAGAAGGTGTAGTCGAGTGTTCATAGTAGCCTACTGACCTGGTAAATATATTTTGGTACTGAGCACTAATGTTGAGGTATAACTTATGTTATTATAATTTTTTGTGTTTTTTAAAAGTCCTCCTGCCTGCCACACACACACACACACACACACAGGAGACACCAAGGAGTGCAGACGAGGGCTGACAGCGCTTCATACCGAGCCAGCACGGCCAGTGGCAATACCTAAATTAGTATCTTTATATGAGTCAAGCTCTGTACCAGGTTAGACTAAATGGTTTTTTATTATTTAAAAAAAAAAAGAAGTTTAAACAAGACTTGTTCAACCTGAAAAGAGAACCGAGTAGCGAAAGAATGCGCTCAATCAGCTGATTGTTTGTTTAGACTACAACTGCCCCAGGGAATATAAGTACTCTGTGCTTTTAGTATTGCAAAATGACCACATACTTTAGTAAAGCAAATTTGGAAAAGAAAAGGGATAAAGGTAGAAAGCAGGATGATGATTTCTACCTAGAACTGGTTGAAATGGAGACTCACAGTAAATTGGTAGAGCGTGTACACAGACTGGAGATGGCCTTCCAGAATGAGATTGATGAAATAAAGAAGCAGATGCACTTGCAAAAGGAAGAAAGAGAAAAACTAGGAAAGGAGGTCAACAAGAAAGACACAACCATCAGTGAACTAACAGTGGAAGTGAGTACACTTAGGAGGAATATGAATGAAATGGCAAGAACAGTAGTCAACCACGAGAGAATTATGGAAGAGTTCAAAAATAATACAGAGACAATAAGGCAAGTAAGCAGTCTGACAGACCAGAGCAGTGATATTGAGGAGAAGATAGCACAGGTGAATGAAGCTGTGCAAAGCCACAAATATGATGTGGAAACCACGTATGCTGAAATGGTGAAAGTAAAGAAAGACTTAGAAACAAGGGTGGAAGAAAAAAGCATTAAAAAGGAAGTGAAAAGAATAATCCAAAACAATCCAAAGTTAGTCAGAGATTCAGTAGATATCAACAAATCTATAGTAATCACTGGTATAGAAGAGGAAGAAGTAAAAAACAAGATCTCAAGAGACAAAAAGGAGATGGCAAATGTAATGAACTTATTGAAAGAAGTATCAGAGGAAATCTGTAATAAAGACACAGAGGAACACAAAAGGTTAGGGAAATACGAGACCTCTAAAGGTAACTTTCCAGAGTGTAAACACCTTGGAGGAGATACTAAAAAATGCAAAGAATCTTATGAAAAAGAGGAGTTCAAAAATGTATGGATAAAAAGATGCCTAACACAAGAGGAACTGGTATTACTGAAAGAGAAGAGGGAGGAAGCAAAAACAAAAAATAAGGGAAGATCAGAAGAAGAGAAGAACACATTTTTTTTTACAAAGTAATTGGATTGCAAGTACGAAAGTGGTACATAAACAGGAGGGAATAAAAAGGAGGAAGGTAGTAGAACCAAGTCTTGACAAGTATATAAACAAGATGATTAAGTTGATGTACTCAAATGTGGATGGAATGGTATCTAAATTATTAGAAATCAGTGATTATGTCAGAGAAAATGAACCACATATAATATGCCTAACTGAAACAAAATTAACACCAAGGATATCAAAATTGACATACTAAACTTAGAGGAATATAATATATGGAGAAGAGATAGAAACTTAAAAAAAGGAGGAGGAATTATTTTATTAACTAAGAAAAATCAAAAAGTCAATGAAATAAAACTAGATATAACCTCACAAGTAGAACTGATTGCAGTAGAAATCAACACATCTGAAGGGAAAGTAACAGTAGCCAATTTGTACATGCCACCCAGATCAAACACATGGGAAAAAGACGAATATGAGGACCTGGCAGAGAGTACGATTCAGAGTTTAAGAGCATTACAACATAAAGTGGGAGAGAAATCAGAAAGAATTATATTAACTGGAGATTTTAATACAAATATAAATTGGAATACTCTAGATATAATAAGCCAAGAAAGCTGTTGGGACCAAAAGCTCCTGGATCTCATGCAAGAGTTTTTCCTAACGCAACATGTGAGGGAATCCACCAGAAAAAGAGGACTTGATGTACCTTCAATGCTACATCTCTTATTTACTAGGCAAGAAAATGATATTGACAGTTTAATATATCACCCTCCACTCCACAAAAGCGACCATGCAGTACTAAATTGCAACTTCAGGATAGCATATGACATAGTTAACAGCAATGAAAGTTACAAAAAGAGCCTAAACTATAAACAGGGAAATTATCATGACCTAAAGAAGTTTATTTCTTAGAAGTTGATTGGGAAAATGAGCTTAGAGGACAAGATTTAAATGCTGTATATAAAAAATTCAGTGAATTTTATAAAATAGGAGGCCAGAAGTACATCCCACAGCACAAAGAAGCAGATAAGAAAATACAGAAATGGTTCAATACAGAATGTAAAAAATCAAAAGAAAGAAGAATTTTGTTGTGGAATAGATACAGAAGACACAATAGTGAAAGGGTATATAATAATGACAAACAGGCAATTAACGATTATACAAGAATGAGGAGGGATGCCCGAAAACAGTTTGAGGAGGATATCATAAATAAAAGTAGTGATCAACCGAAGCTATTTTACAGCTACATCAAAAACAGAACCAAAGTAAAAGATATAATACAATCCATTACCGACGAGGGAATCACCTATACACAAGAGAAAGATATTTGTGAAGCACTAAAAAAGAATTTCCAATTAGTTTTTACAGAAGAAAAAATTTTTGAGAGGGACTATGTGGAACATGCATGCCCACACATACTACCAGATATACAAATATCAGAAAAAGTAATACAGGAGGAGTTAAGTAAATTAGACAGAGGAAAAGCAAATGGTCCTGATGAGATTTCATGTTGGGTGCTACGAGAATGTGCAAAGGAGTTAAGTAAACCATTTTTTTTAATTTTCAAGAAATTCTTGAGTCAAAGTAAACTACCTGATATTTGGAAGAAAGCAAATATTGCCCCCTTATTCAAGAAAGGGAATAGACAAAATCCACTCAACCATCGACCAGTATCACTGACCAGTGTTGTAAGCAAGGTATTAGAAAAGATTATAAGAAAAGCTTGGGTAAATCATCTAGAAGAACACAATATGATAACAGAAAGACAGTTTGGTTTCAGAAAAGGAAAATCATGTGTTACTAATTTGTTGAGCTACTATGACAGAGTAACAGACACAAAACAGGAAAGAGAAGGATGGGTGGACAGTATCTATTTAGATTTCAAGAAAGCATTTGACACAGTACCACACCAAAGACTTTTATGGAAACTGTACCATCACACAGTACCACACCAAAGACTTTTATGGAAACTGTACCATCAAGGAGGAATTCGAGGCAAACTGTTTTGTTGGATGCAAGATTTTCTCATAAAAAGAGAAATGAGAACAGTACTAAGGGGAAACTACTCATCATGGAAAGAAGTGACTAATGGAGTACCACAGGGCTCAGTGCTGGCATCAATCATGTTTTTAGTGTACAGTATATGAATGATATAGACAATAACATTGGAAATGAAAGCTATCTAAATATGTTTGCAGATGATGCAAAAATACAAAGGAGAATTACTAACACAGACTCTTGTAAAGAGCTACAAGAAGAATTAAATAAACTTCATGAATGGAGTAATACATGGCAAATGGAATTCAATGTGGACAAGTGTCATGTAATCAAGTTTGGTAAAAGTGGAAAAAGACCTGATTGGGATTATACGTTAGGAAATAAAACCCTACACACATCAGAAAGAGAGAAGGACCTAGGTGTGATTATCAATAACAGACTATCTCCGGCTGACCACATCAGTGAGAAGGTACGGAACATGTATACACTGCTTGCAAATATGAGAATAGCATTCACATACATAAATGAAGACATGCTAAGAAGGATAATAACATCATTCGTCAGACCAACCCTGGAGTATAGATCAGTAGTATGGAGTCCTCATCTCAAAAAACACATAGACAAGATTGAAAAAGTTCAAAGGGTAGCTACAAGATGGATACCAAGCTTAAAGGATCTAAGCTACGAAGAAAGACTAAAAAAACTGAATCTACTAACACTACAGGAGAGAGGAAAAGAGGTGACATGATAATGCTATATAAATGCATATCAGGGAAGAAGAAAATAGACATAAATGTGTCACTCTCGATTCTTGTAGTAGGAATTAAAGATGAATACAGTGAGTTGATCTTAATTTATTATTTTCAGAGAATATCTAAGTTGAGCAGGGTATGTCTTACAGAGACAATATAATAAGTAAGTCTAGTTGGACCCCTGTTCTTGTTCACTCTCTCCACTACCTATCGATTCTAATGCTAGCCTCCTTCTGAGCTCTGCTTCCTAAATTCTGGTGAAGCAGGGGTCGTGTCACGTGTGTTACACTGTGGTTGGAAAGTTCTAGAAACCTGTGTGTGAGTATGTGTGTATGTGTGTCTATGGTCACTAGGCTTTGTTCGTATGCTATCTCACTGACACACTACCTATATCATCCTCTGACTTGCTACTTCCTGTGTATTGTCAACATTTCCTCAGTTAACTTGTAAGATCATTTCCCTTTCCCAGGCTTGCCTGGAGCTCCGTCCATCTATCTATTTATCTATCTATCTATTATGATTTGTAATTATATTATGGATTCCTAACAAATGATTACTTAACATATGGGGAAGCATCAGCAAGAGGACACTGCAAAAAAAACTGCATAAGAAGAGAGGTGATAAAGACGTGAGGAAATTCAGTTTCCCAAACAGAGCAATTGATCAGTGGAATGCACTATTGAATGAAATAGTGTGTGCCAAAACAATTCACAAATTTAAGGAAATGTATGATAAATATGGTTTAACGCACGGGATAGTACGAGCTTGACTCATTCATGTAAAGATACAATTAGGTACGAACAATTATGTAAGAATACACACACACACACACACACACACACACACACACACACACACACACACACACACACACACACATGTTGGCAATACAGTTTGTATGATATTTTTAGTCTGTATGATATTTTTGAACATTAAGATATTTGGCAAACTAGGACCCAGGCAGGTAATACCGCGTGTCAGAGAGACTGCGTGCAATAACATCATATTTTGGTGCAAGGGAATATAAATAGGAGCCCACACCTCATATCTGGTGGTCCCATAACATCGACTTACAATACTGTTGTCCAGAATCCAAGAAGCAAAAATATGATCAACACGGCAGCTCAATAAATGACAGCAGTAGAAGTATCAGTCTACAACGCTAGACAAAGTATAGTAACAAAATGATTCAGAGTTTTAGCAAAGAGAGCAGAAATAAAATGACAGCTGATGTAATGCTTTAAGTTCGATTACAGCTTACTCTGATTTACCATTAATATCTTCAGCCGATACTGTGTAATTTTGGAAAGATGTCTCGAACTGAAGTGGTCTAACAATCTCTAGTAATCATTTCAGAAGGATGGCATCATATTTAACTAATTATTTACGCTCCAGTCCGGTATGTGCAATGTGTGAATGGTCTCTCGTGCTGATGGGCTAATTAGACACGGATGTCATGAGCCGATCGCTTCGTGGCTTGGAAGAAAAATAATTAATGACTTGACTGGGCAGGTGATGGTGGTAATGGGGTCGTTATATCTGGCATCTAATTGGAAAGGAAATGAGAGAGAGAGGGGGGGGGTGGAGAAAGTGTGTCAGAGCAAGTGAGTGAAAAAGAGTCAGAGAGGGTGAGTGAAGGAGTGTCAGTAAACGCGAATGTCAGAGTGAGAGTGGGTGAGTGGCAGAATAAGAGTGTCAGTGAGAGTGTCAGAGCAAGAGTGAGTGAGTGTCAGAGGGAAAGCAAGTGAGGGTGTCAGAGTGAGAGTGAGTGAGAGAATATGAGACTGAGCGTGAGTGAGAGATTGTCAGAGTAAGAGCGAATGATTGAATGTCAGAGTGAGAGTGACAGTATCGTAGTAAGAATGAGTGAGTGTCAGAGACAGAGTGAGTGAGAGAATGTTAGAGTGAGAGAGAGAGTATCGGAATGAGAATGAGTGAGTGTCAGAGCGAGAGTGAGAAAGTGTCGAAGTGAGTTGAGTATCAGAGTGAAACTGAGTGTCAGAGTGAGAGTGAGTGAGAGAGTGTCAGTGAGAGTGATTGAGAGTCAGTGAAAGAGTGTCAGAGAGAGAGAGAGAGTGAGTGGGAGTGAGGGAGTGAGTGAATGAAAGTGTCAGAGTGAGTGAGTGATGAAGGTGGGAGTCACAGTGAGAGTGTCAGAATGAGTCAGTGAGAGTTAGAGCGACGGAGAGTATCAGAATAAGAGTAGGTGAGAGAATTTCAAAGTGAGAGTGAGTGAGCGTCAGAGTGAGGAGTTAGAGTGAGTGAGAGAGCGTCGGAGTTTGTGAAGAAGTGTCAGAGTGAGTTAGAATGAGTGAGGGAGTGTGAGGGTGAATGATTGAGAGAGTAGAAGAGTGAGGGTGAAGGAGTGTCTGAGCGAGAGTGAATGGGAGTGAGATGGAGTGAGGGTGGGAGTAAGTTTTAGGGAGTGAGAGTAAGAGTGGGTAAGAGACCGTCAGAGTGAGAATGAGTGAGGGTGTCAGAGTGAGAGTGAATGAAAGGTTGTCAGAGTGAGTCAGTGAGAGTGTCAGAGTGAGAGTGAGTGATAGTGTCGGAGTGAGAGTGAAAGTGGGTGAGAAAGTGTCGGCGAGAGTGACTCTGTGAGTGAGTGAGTGAGACTGTGAGAATGAATGAATGAAAGTGAGTCACAAAGTGAGTGACTGAGTGTCAGAGTGAGAGTGAGTAAGAGTGTCACAGTGAGTGTAAGTGAGAGATCGCCAGAATAAAATGGAGAGAGAGAGAGAGAGTATTAGCAAAAAGGAAGTGCAGTGTGGGGGATAGGAAAAATACTGAAAGCATAGAAAGTGTAGGAGTGAATGAAGGTTAATCTGTGGGTCACACAAGGATTAATAGTTTGAGGAAATAAAAAGGCCATTTTCCAGTGGGTGGCGCGAACGGATGTACAGTACGGCCCATGGCACTGAACTCTTTGCTTACAGTTGCCGGACTATGTATTTCCTTGTCCTTGTATTAGATCCTACCCATCCTGATTAAAAATGAGAAATTACCATGTTGATAACGACGTTCGTTACGATCATGATTATGAATAGTTGCAATTAAAATAAATAATATGACAGACCGAATGAAGACTAATTAAAAAAAAAAAAACAGAGTATGGCAGATAAGAATTAATGCAGATTAATCCTAGAGGGAAACATGGGAAATAGTTTGATGAAATTATAATTTTTCGAAGAATGAGATCTGGTTTGTCAAGGAACGATTAACACTTTCATTGCTCTTAGCCATACAAGACTGTATTTATTGCAGGCCAGTCCTTATCCTATGAACCTTCTACTTCATCTCAGACCCAGCGATAAGTGTCTTCGGCAAAGGCTTCCCTCACTTGATAATGATTTCACAGCTTACTAAGCACCATACCTCCTCATGTACTCTCTCACCATTGGTATTCATGTCCTTCTTCCAACAGCCCCATTGTCATACACTATCATAGTTTCTCACTTTTCAATCTCCCTCTGACACTGCGTAAATAGTGGACTCTGGTGAAGGTTGCTTCTCATGCATCACATTCGGATGCTTAAAAAAATTTATACTAGTGTATTGCAGCCATGAACTGCAGTATGGTCAACATGTTAAGAGTTAACACGATACAAATACCCATAATATTCTTGTCTCTGTCCCCACCAGAGAATGCGGCATGAATTCAGTACCACCTACGTAAGGTATCCACTAACACAGCACCGCTATCACTCACCACTATAATCAATAGCACCCACATACACTATCAATCAGCAATGAGCTACTTACATTCATTTTCCATCAGTGCAGCACCACCATCAGTTACCAGCAGAGTCAGCAACATCCACATACACCACCCATCAACACAGCACCACCATCAGTTACCACCATAATCAGCAACAGCCACATAAACTATACATCAGCACAGTACTACCATCAGTTACCACCATAATCAGCAATATCCACATACACATCCATCAACACAGCACCACCATCAGTTACCACCATTATCAGCAACAAGAGGTGAGATGGAACCTGCGAGGTCCATCACTCGCCTCATTTCCACCTGCCACATTTCTATCACTTCAGTCTTATGCGTTGTGTTTTTGGATGCCAGTTAGCATTCAGATTCCACTGGTTCTTACACTTACGTGTGTCTTTCCTAGCCTGAACATTATAGCTCTGTTAAGAGTGCCTAGATATGACTCTTCTTGACGGTGTAATATTCTGGTTTGAGCCATTCATGCATAACGTAATATATAATTCAATACTGTTAGTACCATAACATATCATATTTGGAATGACTCCTTGCAGAATATGGGTCATAAAAAAATGTACAAGTTCGTACGGGATATTAATCAATCTCTCTTAACAAATTAATCAGAAATATTCGTTTTTGTTTTCTTTTAATCGCACTGGATAAAATCTTTGATGAATGGGCAGGGTCACTCTACAGTAAACCCTGAAATACGATTATTTTTATTTATTCCAGTCACCACCAGACTACATCTTTGGCACTCCGGCAAAGGGGTAACTTCTTATCTTCTAGGGATTAATAGTACCTGCATCGTACTATTCACTCATCCTAATAAGGCTTTTTAAACTGTTCATTACGTGAAGGTTGTCATAAGCTGAATAAGCTCATCTGGTGGCAGCAAGAATAGAATGAAAGGGATATCATTGCACCAAAACCCATGATGCAGGATACCTGTAACTTCTTCGATAAGAGGCGCCTTTGGCTTATTCTTTTAATGCAAGAAATTTCCCTAGACAGAATAAAACCATCCGGTGACAGAAAAAGTAGAATAAAAATAATATTTTTGTTATTAAAAAGGTTAAAAATTGTTTTGCACATACACACACACACACACACACACACACACACACACACACACATATATATATATATATATATATATATATATATATATATATATATATATATATATATATATATATATATGCACGCGCGCGCAAACAAGTGAGCTAACACTCATGCACTCGCGCTCGCACAAACAAATTTTTCTTTCTCTTTCCTACTGAGAGAAGCTTTTCTTTCAACCATTTTCTGAGAGAATGAATGGAGTCTTTGGAGAATGTTTTCGCTCTAGTTGAGTTGCGTGCGGTGAATATTTTTGCGAGCAGGCAAGCAGGAGAACGTGTGTGTGTATGTGTGTATGTGTGTGTGTGTGTGTGTGTGTGTGTGTGTGTGTGTGTGTGTGTGTGTGTGTGTAAAGAAGATCCCGCAAAACAGCATCCGAGAGGTGCACTGGCAAAGACGTATACTGGATCCTATTATCTGACGGCTGTTTGTAAAACGCGTCATGAATATAATTTATAAGCGCATTTGAGGTACAGAAATCAGTAATTATTTCACCATATAACGTGACATACAAGTTCAACGTATTTAGTTTTTGGAACCGGGTTTCCCTGTCATGGCAACAGTCATACTACTGGGCAATCATTGTTTATGAAGAGTGTGTGAAATTTCATTGTGACGTTAGAGACACACCACACCAATAATCAATCAATCAATCAATCAATCATTTCCTGTGGCACCCTCGGGGATGCATAGGGCCTCAATGAACTCACACCACCACATCCTATCTTGTGCTAACTCCTCAAGATCTCCCCAACACTCATCTCCAGCTTCCCGTCTCATTGTCCTCACCCACGTCTCTTTTGGCCTTCCTCTACCTCTCCTACCAAGTGCCACCCACCCTGGTGTACCTCGTACTATTCCCTGTCTCCTATACACATGTCCTAGCCACTTCCATCGTGAGAATCTAACATATTCATCGATCGGCTGCACTCCCGTTATTTCTCTAATTCTACTATTTGGTATCCTTTCCCACCACTTAACTCCTAATATTCTTCTAAGTGCTTTATTTTCAAACACCAAGAATTTATTTTCCATAGTCACTGTGCTGTACCAAGACTCGTGTCCATAAATTAAGATACTCCTAACCATTACCTTATAAAGTTTGATTTTTGTATGCACAGAAAAATTGTTATTATTCCAAATATTTTTAAGCATTCCCATTGCCTGATTAGCCTTCTTTAACCTTTCCTCGAATTCAAAGTTCAAAGAACCATCCTTGGCTAAATAAGTACCTAAATATTTAAACCTATCAACTTGCTTTACAACCATACCTCCACTTACACATTCCTGCGCATTTTCCATATTCATATTGATTATTTCAGTTTTTCCACAATTAATAACCAAACCCACCTTACGACCTTCACTCACCAAACAGTCCAACACTCTCTGCATCTCTTCTGGCCCATCACAAATCAAAACTATATCATCTGCATAATCTAAATCCAAAAGTTTCCTGTTCTCTCCCCAAAGTATACCTGCACCGGTTTCTGTTCCAACGCGTTTCATAATGTAATCAATGACCAATATAAATAGTAAAGGCGATAGAACACCACCTTGAATTACTCCGGACTTGACTTCAAACGAATCACTCAGACAACCATCAACCATCACTTTACAAAATGTGTCCTCATGCATGTTCATAATGACCCTCACAAACTCCTCTGGTATTCCATAATGTCTCATGATCTTCCCCATAGTCTCTCTCGAAACACTATCAAAAGCCTTTTCAAAATCAACAAAACAAAGACTTAACGGTACTCTCATTTCATTAACTTGCTGCATCAAATGCCTAACTATAAAGATATGATCATTGCAACCACGTCCCTTTCTAAAACCAGCCTGTTCATCCCTCAGAATACCCTCAACCACCGGCTCCAATCTATTTAACAACACTCTACTGAAAACTTTCAAAGCTATCGGTGACAAAGAGATTCCCCTCCAATTACCACATTCACTCAGGTCTCCCTTCTTCGGAACTTTAACAATTACACCATTCTTCCAAACTGATGGTAGTAACCCCGTCACCCATATCTTATTGAATAGCTTGGTCAAGATCATTATTAATCTATCCCCCTCTACTTTAAACATTTCCGGAAATAAACCATCCTCCCCTGGTGCCTTATTATTCTTTAACTGTTTTACTGCTTTCTCCACTTCTGCAAGCCTCAACTCTCCTGTTTCTATATTTAAATCTTCCTGAGCAGACGGTATATCCTCTTCTGGTGGTATTGGTCTATTAAGAACTGTCTCAAAATGCTCTTTCCATCTATTTTTAATATCTCCATCTTTGGTCAATAAATTTCCTTCCCTGTCTCTAACTGGTATTTCCTTGCGTTTACCTGCATTACCACTCAATTCTCTAATCGATTCATATGCTATTCTTTGACTCTGTCCATCATTTTTGTTTATTAAGATTTCAGTCTCTGCAACCTTTTCATCCACACATCTTCTTTTATCTCTCCTAGCTAACCTTCTTACTTCTGAATTCAAACTCCAGTACGCAGCTCTTGCTAATTCAATCTCTTGTTCATCAACGCATTGCATCTCACTCCTCAATTTAGCCTCACCTCTCTTTTTTATCATATCCCACGTTTCCTCTGACATCCATTTCTTTCTCCTGAATCTATGTCTCCTTCCAATCGTACATTCAGCAGTCTCATGCAGAACTTTGTTCACATCCTCCCACATCTCATCTACACTTCTCTCCCCCTCTTCCAACGTTTCCAACACCAAAAACCTATTTCTGCATTCTAATCTGAATTCCTCCTTTTCTTCTCCTTCCCTTCTAAGCTTAACAATATCGTAAATACCAACACCAGATTTTTCCTTCTTCTGATTTTTAAGTTTAAACCTTATTTTTGCAATGCTGAGTTGATGGTCACTACCAATATCCGCTCCCCGTTTAACATGAACATCTAGCAGAGAACTTCTATGCCTCCTACTGATAGCGATGTGATCAATCTGATTTTTATATTTTCCACACGGCGACACCCAAGTTGTCTTGTGTATATTGCAATGCTGAAAGAGTGTGCCCCCGATGACTAAGTCATTTGCTAGACAGAAGCTTCCAAACCTCACTCCGTTTTCACTCATCCTACTACCAACTCCCATCTTACCCATACATGCCTCAAATCCCTCATTTGAACAGCCCATTACTGCATTAAAGTCTCCAACGCAGATCAAAACATCATGTCTAGGTACCCTTCCTACTCCTTCTTGCAACTTTTCATAAAATGTGTCTTTCCTTTCATCGAGTGCATCATTAGTAGGTGCATAACACACAAACAGGCTGATGTTGCCATGATTTGATTTAAACCGTGCATATAATAATCGCTCATCTATAGGATCCCACTCACATAAAGCCTTATTTGCCTTACAACCCAGCAACAATCCTACTCCCTGATAATGCATTCCGTCCTGTCGGCCAGATATCAATAAACGTATACCATCCTCCAAATCCAACTTATCGACTCCAGTTAATCTTGTTTCTGTCAGAGCACAAACATCAAGTCCGTAATTTTGAAAAACCTTCACTAACTCATCGATTTTACCGTCATGATTTAGCGTTCTCACATTCCAGTTACCAATTTTAATTGTATTTTTTGCATTAATAAATGAATTAGATTGTAATTGAGGCAACCGTGAGATTCTTAGCACCCCCTGCCCATTTAAGGGCTGCACGGGACTGGGGGCCATTATTGTTCTTTCAGAGTCCATCAAGGTTTCTTTGGCTAACTTCCTGAACACCTCGCCAATGTGTTGCAGTCGCAGTAGGCAGCTAACTTGCCTGATTGCCCACACCCGAAAGACCCAGCTATGCTGTAGCCAGTCACGTGCCGGCATGCTTCCCAGCCATTTCACTCTCAAGGAGTTCCTCTGCCTGAGAAAGCAGCCACCCCCCTGCTCCCGAGGGCTTTTGATCTGTGTAGGTAGAGGGCGATCACTCCCTCACTAGCCATATACAGCGTATATACAGTGTATAGGCTACACTCACCAATAATCACTTCTGTATAATGACTCCTTGTGTATAATGGATCTAATGTGTGAGTGCAATTTGGATATGATGGTAATGAGGCACACCACATGATTAATCACTGCTGTTTGCTGACGCCCTGTCTAATTAATTCTTGATACAGTTGGATGATATTACTAAGCATAAAAGAGGGCTAATTTTGAAGCTTAATGTGCTACATTTAAAATGCAGCGCATTATTAATATATATCCAATGTTCTTGTTCCCAGTGAGAACAAATATTGTATTACAATTAATAATCTCAACAATTCTAGAAGTGTTGGTCATTTCCAAAGCGAGGTATTTGTGTGTGTGTGTGGGGGGGGGTGTTCTTACCTAATTGCTCTTACCTAATTGTATCGTTACAGGAATGAGTCAAGCTTGTACTGTCCCGTGCATTAAACCATTTTTATCATACATATCCTTAAATTTGTGAATAGTTTTGGCACATACTACTTCATTTGGTAGCGCATTCCACTAATCAATTGCCCTTTTGGGAAAACTGAATTTCCTTACGTCTTTATCATCCCTCATTTTATGTAGTTTTTTGCAGTGTCCTTTTGCTGATGCTTCCCCATAGGGTATATATTCATTTATGTCTATTTTCTCTTTCCCTGAGATGCATTTATATAACATAAACATGTCTCCTCTTTTCCTCCTCTCCTGTAGTGTTCGTAGATTCAGTTTTTTTGGTCTTTCTTCGTAGCTTAGATCCCTTAAGCTTTGTATCCATGTTGTAGCTGCCCTTTGTACTTTTTCAGTCTTATCTGTTTTTTTTTTTTTTTTTTTTTTTTTGAGATGAGGATTCCATACTATTGATGCATGTTCCAGGGTTAGTCTGATGAATGATGTTATTATCTTTCACAACATGTCTTCATTTATATATGTGAATGCTCTTCTCATATTTGCAAGCAATGTATACATGTTTCGTACAGTCGCGGCACTTAGTCCTTGACAAGGATGTAAGGGAAAGTCAATGCCATCACAGGGCCGCAGTGCGTTGGAACACCTTTCCTTACACCTCCTGCAGAGGGTGATGGGGGAAGAAGGCAGGGGGTGTAAGGGAACGTGTTCCGATGCACTACAGCCATGTGGTGGCATTGACTTTCCCTTACACCCTTGTTAAGGACTATGTGCCGCGACTGTACCTTCTCACTGATGTGTTCATCTGGAGATAGTCTGTTATTGATAATTACTCCTAAGTTCCTCTCCCTATCTGGTATGTGTAGGGTTGTTCTTCCTATCTTATAATCCCAGTCTGGTATTTTCTCACTATTACCAAATTTAATTACATGACACTTATCCACATTGCATTCCATTTGCTATGTATTGCTCCATTCATGAAGCTTGTTTAATTCCTCTTGCAGCTTTTTGCATGAATCTGTGTTAGTAATTTTCCTTTGAATTTTTGCATCATCCACAAGCATATTTAGATGGCTTCCATTTCCAATGTTACTGTCTATGTCATTTCTATATACAAAAAACATAATTGGTACCAGCACTGAGCCCTGTGGCACTCCACTGGCCACTTCACTCCAAGATGAGTAGTTTTCCCTTAATAATTTTCTCATTTCCCCTTTTCTGAGAAAATCCTGCATCTAACAGTACAGATTGCCTTGGATACCTCTTTGATGGTACAGTTTCCATAAAAGTCTTTAATGCAGTACTTTGTCAAATGCTTTCTTAACCCTTTTTCGTGCGGATAAGTTAATAAGTTTTCTGTGCCATGATGCATCGTCTTTTCTCCCTTCCCCACCCACCTGCTGCTTGCTCCAAAAAAGTGTATTCTCTGCTTATTTTCACCACCCAAACATATTTTATTTGCCACAAAACCAACATATTCCTATTCGTCGATGTTTGTTCTACACGATAAGCAAAAAAAAACACACACACACACACTATATGTACGTTGGGGCCGTGTGAATAAACATTCAGGAACATACATCTAACTTGCCAACATCATAAGTTGAATGTTTACTAATCAATTTCTACATGTTATAACATCATTAGAAAGAGAATTTTATTAGCTTTCGAATGCCGGAGCTCCTAGTTTGATACGAGGTATGGTGTTCGAGTAATAAGCGAAAAAGTAAAACCCATTTCCGACAGACAACAGATTTTTTATTCGGGCAGCTCTAGCGAGAAACGTTTCTCGCCACTGTTATGTTTTAATTTTATCATCCTATGCAGAATTTCATTAGCTTTCATTTGAGACCAAACGGTGATCCTAGGCTTCATACTTTTCGAGAAAAATGCAAAAAACTACGGTGTACCCACACAGTGTTGTGACTGTAGGGCGGTTTGCTGCCTTCTTCTAAGCTATTGCACGTATTTCACCAATTTTTTGTACACTAGATATGCACACTATATTCACATGATTCACTGTCACTATTTTTATAGTTCAGTACTCACATTTGGTGCAAGGTAGAGACAGTGTAGTTGACTAGAAACAGTAACACAATCTTCCTTGGGCCAATGGCTTATAACGACCAGGAACGCTTCACAAACACCAAATTTCCTATTGCAAGCACCAAATCTAATCACAACAAAGCCCAGACACTATACACAAGCACTACTGGTACAGTGAAATATGTTTCATGGCTGGGACAGGAGTAAGAGGGGAAATTTAAAGAGCCAAACAGCACACTACCTCCCCCACTCACAGCTCATTTGGTACTGGATAACCTGTTCGCTCTCTTGCCAGTATCGGGACCCACAGTTGCCAACTCATTACTTTTGACGAGGAGCAGGGAAGCTATGATGCCTCCAAAAATGACGCCAATCAGCTGAAAACTTTTTCTCTGACAAAAGTTTTTATGCTTCAGTGACAACAAAAACGTCAGTGTGTATGGAGGCAGCCACACCCTAATGACGACATACGCATCATCGAGTACGAAGGGGTTAAAATCTAAATAGATACTGCTCACCCATCCATTGCTTTTCTGTAATGTTTCTGTAACTCTGTCATAGTAGCTTAATAGATTAGTAACACATGATTCTCCCTTTCTAAAACTGAACTGCCTCTCTGTTATCATACTGTGTTCTAGATGTTTTACGCAAACATTTCTAGTATCTTACAACACTGGTCAGTGATACTGGTCAGTAGTTGAGTGGAGTTTTGTCTATTCCCTTTCTTGAATAGGGGAACAATGTTTACTTTCTTCCAAATATCAGGTAGTTTACCTTGACCTAAGGATTCCTTGAATATTAAATACAATGGTCTGCTTATTCTGCACATTCATATATCATCAAACCTGAAATTCCATCAGGACCATTTGCTTCTCCTTTGTCTGCATTATGTAACTCTTTCTGTACTTTTTTTTTTTTATATTTGTATATCTGGTAATATGTGTGAGCATGCATGTTCCATATCATCCCTCTAAAAATTTCTTTCTTTTGTAAAAAACTGATTGGAAGTTTTTATTTAGTGCTTCTCAAATATCTTTCACTTGTGTACGGATGATCCCCTCAGCCATAATGGACTCTTATTTTGTCTTTAACTTGGGTTTTGCTTCGGATGTAGCTGTAAAAAAGCTTAGGTTGATCACTACTTTTATTTATAATGTCCTCCTCAAACTGTCTCCGAGCCTTCCTCCTTATCTTTGTATAATCGTTTCATGCAAGTTTATAGTTGTTATATGCCCTCTCACTAGTTTGTCTTCTGTATCTATTCCACAGCAAGTCTCTTGTTTTCTTTTGATTTGTTACATTCTGTGTTAAACCATTTCTTTATTTTCATTTCTGTTGCTTCGTGCTGTGGAATGTAATTTTGGACTCCTGTTTCTTAAAGATCACAGAATTTTCTATATGTAATATTTAAATCTTGTCCTTTAAATTCTTTTTTTCCCAATATATTTCTAATACTTTTTCAGATCATGAGAGTTGCCCTTTTCATAATTAGCTCTTTTTGTAACTCTCATTGCTGGTAACGTCATACGCAATCCTGAAGTTACAATTAAATACAGCATGGTCGCTTTTCCGGAATGGGGGGGGGAGTGATACATTATATTGTCAATTTCATTTTTTTGCCTGGTAAATATAAGATCTAGTACTGATGGTTCATCAAGTCCTCTTTTTCTGGTGTTTTCCTTTACATGCTGTGTGTGCACAAGATCTACGAGCTTTTGATCCCTACAGCTTTCATGGCTTTTTACATCTAGAGTATTCCAATTTATATTTGAACTGAAGTTTCCAGTTAATATAATTCTTTCAGTCTTCTCTTCCATTCAAGGCAATAATGTTCTTAAAGTTTGAATTGTACTTTCTGCTACCTCTTCATATTCACCTCTTTCCCAAGTGTTTGTTTTGGGTGGTATGTATTAATTTGCCACAATTATTCCCTTCAGATGTATTAATTTCCAGTGCAATCATTTCTATTTCTGCGGGTATATCTAGTTTTATTTCTTTGACTGTAGATTTTTCTTTGTTAATCTTAAATTTCTGTCCCTTCTCCATATATTGTATGCCTCTAAGATTAGGGTATTGTTTGATATCTTTGAGGTTGATTTTGTTTCAGTTAGGCAAATAAAGAGTGGTCCCTTTTCTCTGATGTAGTCTTTTATCTCTAATAATTTAGACACCATCCCATCTAAATTTGAGTACATCAACCTAACCATCTCATATACATACTTGTAATAACTTGACTCTCCTACCTTCCTCTCTTTTAATCTCTGTTGGTTATGTACCACTTTCGTACCTGCAATCCAATTACTTTGTAAAAAAAAAAAAAAAAAAAAAGGGACTCTTCCTCTGGTCTTTCCTCCCTCATTGTTTTTGCCTAGACCCTTTTCTCTTTTAGTATTCCCAATTCTTTTTTGAGTTAGGCGTCTTTTTATCCGTACTTTGTTAAATTTCTCTTTTCCCATGAGTTTGCATTTTTTAGTATTTCCTCCACAGTATTCACACTCCGGAAGGTTACTTTCAGAGGCCTTGACTTATTTCTCTCATATTTCCCTAACCTCTTGTGTTCCTCCATATCTTTTTTATAGGTTTCCTCTGGTACTTCCTTCAATATGCTCATTATATTTGCATCTCCTTGTTGTCTCTCGAAATTTTGTTTTTTATTTCTTCCTCCTCAGTACCAGTGATTACTATAGATTTATTGATATCTGCTGAATGTTTAACCAATTTTGGGTTGTTTTGGATTTTTTTTTTCACTTCCTTTCTAATGTTTTTTTCTTCGAATCTTGTTTCTTAGTCTTTCTTTACTTACAACATTTCAGCATACATAGTTTCCACATCATCTTTATAACTTGGCATCACTTCATTCACCTGGGTTATCTTCTCTTCAGTATCACTATTGTGGTCTATCAGACTACTTGCTTGCCTGATTGTCTCTGTGTGATTTCTGAACTCCTCCATAATACTCTCATGGTTGACAACTGTACTTACCATTTACCAATCTTCCTTTTAAGTGAACCCACCTCCCCTGACAGCTCATCTATTGTTGTGTCTTTCTTGTTTAATTATTTTACTAATTTTTCATTTTCCTCCTTCTGCATGTGCAATTCCCTCTTAATATCATCCATTTCACTATGAAATGCCCTTTCCAATCTGTTTACCCTTTCTACTAATTTGTTGAATGTTTCCATTTTAACCAATTCCTGATAGAAATCATCCTGTTTTCTACCTCTTTCCCTCTTCCCAACTCCTTCCATATTTGCTTCACTTAATTTGGTGATCCTCTTGTGTTAATACTGAGAACAAGAAAAAAAAATTACAATTATGCATCTTACTCGCCTGTGGTACCGTAGCCAAAACAGCGGGGACTTGATCAGAACATTCCTGCACTATTTAGCTGTGTTCTGTTATTTGGGCAACACTTTTGCTTAAACTTGCTCTATAATTTTAGAACACCATTTAGTTAAACCTTGGACAGAGCTTGACTCATATAAAGATACTATTTAGGTATAGCTAGTTGTGGCCAAGAGTGGCCAGCTCGGAGCGAGGTGATATGACGTGCTGTCTCTCTGACGCCTCAACTGTGTGTGTGTGTGTGATAGGGGTACGTGGGTGTATGGATTGTGGGGTGAGGTGAGGTGAGTTGTGTGGGGGGGGGGGCGTCATCCCACTGCTTGATTTGGAGGGAAAGACTCCCCCACCGGCTGAATAGAAACGTTCATCGTTAGCAGGGATTGTATTATATGAGATCATAATACTGAAGGAGTTAGGAAATTATTTCTAAACCTAATAACTGCAAGCAGTTTTTCCTAAATGAAGTCGTTTGGCGGTAGTAAGAAAAAATTGAGACTAGTACAGACAAGCACAACAGATACTGAGAGAAATAAAGTAAATACTAGTACATTATTCCTTATCCTATGACCCTTTTCAGTGACTGCTTGTTATCAGAACCGAATCCCTTCATCCTTAGCTTACCTTAAATCCTTTCACCAACATTTTTCTTAAGGTCACATGGCAAGTGAACTTGCCATGTGACCTTGACCTTTAGCTTTTTGTTCTAAAACGAAAGGGAAAAAAAAGGAAGAAATAAAAAGAAGAAACAATAAGTTAAAACTTTGACTGACCTTGATCAAGCTTGGTATAAATCAAGTCAAAACTTAAGTTATTTTGTTCACACACAGATTCATATGGACTGATATTTAACCTTACTTTGTGTCCCTGATCGTTGATCTATTGTCCTAAGATACATGAGGTCAAATCCTTGGCGGATGCACAGCCTTTCCACCAAGTGTGGTAAAAATCAGATAATAGCTGGGTAACTGTACATTACAGCTCCATCCCGCCATTACTTACACGCTCACTTACATACTCGTACTTAATAACCCGGGAAGTTAGTGATCGGAGTAAAATGATGAGATACTTGGCAGTATCTAAAAAATGTCATCGTGTTGGAGGAGTTAATTTTAATCTCCCTATACTTTCATCATTTACTGTTTTTTTTTTCCTTTTGACAAAATCGTCAATTATACATTCTCGTAAGTTAGTTCCATGTACGACTTTTATCTTCCATGAATTTTAGTGTTTCTGCCTATTTAGCATTGTTTTCTGTTTTCCTTAAGTCAGTATCATCAGATTCTTATTCATCGGGTTTTATTTCCATCCAGCCTTACAGTATCCCACGCAGTTCACCCTCATATCCAATATTCATATTCCATAATCATACCATTTCACCAATTCCTCTTCCCCTTTATCAGTTTACTTTTTCATCTCTTCCCTTAGCCCGTCCATCATCTCTTGACCGGACATCACTTTCGCCTGCAGTCGTGTCCCTTACTCGTTCATATAATTTTACTGTGATATTCTCAACTTTCATATTATTACCTCTTCCCTTTCTTTACCATTCTTGAGCCTCAGCCTCTCTTTTTCCTGGACATGGCGGGGTCCGGTAAATTCTGGAGAACAAAGTCAGTAGCCATGAGAGAACGGGGTAAATAATAATTTGTGACTATTTGCCTTGTATCACAGTGTTATAAGGTGTCAGAAGTTTAAACTATATGAACAAGTTAACAGCTGTTCATAAATAGCCTTTGTGAGGTGTAGAGCCTTGAGATTATGTAACGGGAGTTCAGAAAGCATACAGTAAAGGTACAATCGTACAATCGGAAGATAAAGTCCTGTCATCTCTTCTGTTTCTCTGCCCTTTGTCATTGAAAATTAGTCTCTTGAATCCGAAGCAAATGATACTGATGACACTGATCTATGGCCAGATAAAGTGCTCAGTGTCAGTCGCGGTAGAATCATGAGAATTATTTCAAAGCTCACGAAGAAAAGAATGGGAGAGGCAGCAGGACTTTTGTGGTCGAGTGTACATGAATCTACACCAGTTGTGACAATGCACAGCAGAAAAAACCTTCAGTCCCTCCTGGGGATTCCAACAGATCATCACACCGTAAGAACTTGAATTTTACTGGTGCTTCAGACCACTTGACCACCAAGTGTCTATGAACTGGATGGGTATACGTCAGCACTAGAAAATTTGGCTTGCAGCAAAGCCTATCCAACATGATCGTATTCAGATCCGTCACAAAGCACGAGTCTGAAATGTTATTGTCTTCATAAGAAATGTATTCTCGAGTGTGGGTTGAACATAGAGAGAAAAAACAGGCACTAATGGAAGATTATAACAGGTCAAACTGCAACACATTTGTTTAATTCTCCTTCTATAAATAATAAAGTTACATGTACTTCATGAAACGAAGAGGTCGGCGTTGGACACAATACTGAAGCTACTCGACGATCTTGTGTGTGTTTTTTATAATAGGGTTATAAAATTTTTACAGGCTTATGTTCCTGTACCTCAAGTCAATGAACTTTTGCTTAAAAATAAAGAAAAAAGCCCATATTCCTCTCAGTTAAAAAAGAAAAAAATGGTCACCCCGAAATAAAAAATTCGATTTTTGCAAGTGTATGTTTACATGTATAATAATAAAAAACAGAAGAGCTTATACAAATGGATTAATACTTAAAATCACTGTTTCTTACCTAGAATAAATGTATGTTGCAATATGGCTTTGTTTCTGCAGGCAGCATAAGTTCCTGCATCACTTTGATTGCACATTCTGCACACTGATTAATTCTTGGTATCTTGAGTAAGGATGGCTCCTGCTTCCAGTGATTCTGCAATGAATTTAGTGTTTTTTGTAAGGTTTCAGTACTTTTGACAAGTTCCTGAATTCATTTTCATTGTACACTCACGATCACTAATCTCTGACCAGAGAGTTAGCCAAAGTCGTGGCCAGGCGTAGGCTACACAGTCAGACACACTCCACCATCGTTTCAGAAAGGTTTAGTGCTTCAATGAACAATTTTCTAAGCATCACTGAGGCACTTTTGTTTCACATATTATATTACTTTCTCAAGTAATATATGCATGGAAAGAAATAGACAAATTTGGTTATAGCTGTTATTTTTAGTCTATAATGAGTACGTGATATTTGAATTTCATACTGTTTTATTAATCTGTTTATTATTTCACTGACCTATTTCATGAGGCGAGCTTTTAACCGAGTTGTTGGTAGGTGATAGCAGAGAAATATCCACGATTGCCACAGCAGCCGGCATTCACACGACATATTCTAAGTAAGAATGCATATATAATACTTATCATTGACAAAAATTTACTTTTACTACTACTTTGAACTGAATGTTTTTCTCTAGTGATAACAGGGCCCACTGCCCATAGATATAAATAAGCCTAGATGCCATATGACACTACTTTAGATGCGTCTGCGCGGCCGCCATCTTGGAACGGTCGAGGCAGACGATGTCGTGTTCCTGACGATGATCAAAGCTGACCACTATTTACCTAGAAATGCAACAGCACTGTGCTGCTTTTGGGTGTAGAAAGCGTCGGAATATATCTATGGTGACACCGATAGCATGAGCGGCTCAACTGTCTGGTTATGCAAACGTCCCTCAGCTGCTTCTCTATCCTCCGAAAGGAGGATGGTGGGTTGCAGAAGGGAAATTTAAGCCTGCAGTTCACCAAGTTCACGTTTCAGATGAACCAGGAATCACAACCACTACCACCACAACAACAGCCACCACCATAACAACCACCACCATAACAACCACCACCACAGCCACTACCACAACCACCACCACCACCACCAGAACAACAAAAACCACCATCACTACAACCACCAGCACATCAACCACCACCATCACAACAATAACCACCACCACAAAAACCACAACCACCACAACAACAACCATCACTACAACAACTACCACAACAAAAACCACCACCACCACAACAACAACCACGACAACACAATCACCACCACAACCACCATCACAACAACCACCACAACAACACAATCACCACCACAACCACCATCACAACAACCACCACAACAATAACCACCACAACAATAACCACCACAACAATAAGCACCACAACAATAACCACCACAACAATAACAACCACCAAAACAATAACCACCACCAAAACAATAACCACCACCACAACAACAACCACAAAAACAACCACCATCACTACAACACCCACCACCACAACAACCACCATCACAAGAACAACCACAACAATAACCACCACAGCAACAACCACAACAACAGTCACCACAACAAAGCCACCACCACAACAACAACCATAACAACAACAACCACAATAACAACCACAACAACAATCACCACAATAATAACCACCACCACAACAACAACCATCACCACAACAACAACCACCATCACAACAACAACCACCATCACAACAACAACCACCATCACAACAACAACCACCATCACAATAACAACCACCACAATAACCACCACAGTAACAACCACAACATCAATCACCACAACAATAACCACCATTACCACCAGTGCAGCAACCACCAACACAACAACCACCAACACAACAACCACCACTATAACAACAACAGCAACAACAACAACCAACACAACCACAACCACCACCACCACAAGAACAACCACCACCACCACCACAACAACAACAGCAACAACGACAACAGCCACAAAAAACATCACCACAACAACCACCACCACCACCACCGCAACTATCACCACAACCACCACCACAACCACCACCACCACAACAACAGTAGCAACAACTATAACCACGATCACAACAATGACCACCATCACAACCACCACAACAGCAACAACAACCACTATCACCACCACAACAGCCACAATTATAACCGCCATCACCACCACCACCACCACAGCAACAACCACCACTACCACTACAGTAACTACCATCATCACCACCACCACAACAATAACCACCCATCACCACCTCCACCACAACAACATTCATTTTCATAGTCTGAATTCACTCTATAACAAGCCCCGCTATTACATGCTTGACTGCTCCAAGATGGCGGCCGCAAAGACGCATAACCGCTGTACTGAAGAATGGGTGATACGGCACCTAGTCCTATTTATATCTATGCCGTTGCCATCCAGTGGGAATGGTTGTCCTATTCCTATGCAACGTCTTAGCTGCATGCCCCCCTCTGGTCAAAATGTGTGCCAGTTAATGTCGCTAAATCTTAAATAATTATTGCGGTATATATGATGCCAATACCCACATACAGTGGCACATGTTTTTTTACTTCTTGGAAACTGCTAAATTGCAGACTGATTGAAGAAATGTTATCCCCTGTCAATAAACACAGATTATTATATTATGGAGGAGAAACCATAAGAATATGGTAATATCAATGATATGAGGAGTAGTACGCTTCAGATCACCTGGTTACAGTTCTTTGCCCCGCCCGCTAGTGCAGAGGCTGTGTTCGAATGCGTGGCTCGTGTGTGGTCATAACACTGCCCGCCACGCGTCCCTGGTCAGATATTAGTAATCATGAGTGTCATCTGATTAGTAAATCAGTACTCTGCCCATCTGTACGAAATGAATCTGCATATCTTCTCCAAAGTCTTCCTTGTTGTAGGTATAAGAATTAATGCAAGGACAGCGACAATTGCTCTTGAATTCCACCCGCATTACTGATATTTGCAATTTTGTGAGAATTAATCGAAGGAAAATGCCACTTTTCTTCAAAGAATCTAAACACTCAGGTTAAATGGTACAAAAACTTCATGTCATCTCTCCATCCTGACTTATCGAGGATCTCTTCTGTTCCACTAACAAACTGTGATTTTAGTTTTTCGTAATTCTTTATTAGTTGAGACACAAATGGATAGTCGATGTTTGGAGAATTGGTGTTAGCGCGAAGTTCTGTGTCCATCACCAGAGAGAGAATTCTCTCCAAAATGTGATGCTGACTGCCGATAAATTGTGGTTTGTTGAAACCCCTATCCGAGAACATTTGTTGTAATCTGACAACAACTCCACTCTTTTTCCTAGTGTTAATGCTAGTTGTATGAGCAATGATCATTTTTATTGCATGTCATAAGTTGTATTCAACAGTAACTTTTGCAGTTCCTTCAGCAATTGTTTCAGCCTTGCCATTTTCCAAACACAATGCATCCAATTTTATTTCGGTTCTTTCATTTTTAAGTATTACTACCTGGTACTCATTTTCATCAGTCTGCTTTCCATCGAAATGTAAAGACCATGTTTCCAACTGTAACTTTTCAATCATTCCCTCCTTCAGTGTAGCAGCCTCTTTGTATATTGACTTGTAAATTGCTGCTTGATTTGGAGCTGGAATGTCAGTACCATCATGTGACAATTGTTTGCATATTTTAGCTGCTTTATTTGTCGACACTCCAGTGGATGTCACCAAGTTAGTTGCAACTTTACTTCTGTTGTGTTTTCTGGTTGGTGGATGATTAGTCTCATCTTCATCCTTACACTCACTGTCATCAGATTCAGTGCAACTACCACTGGATGAAAGATCGTAAGATGTTGATGGTAATATAGGTTCATCAGGCAGTTTTCGTCTTTTTGAAGGGTAAATGGTTTCATTACTTGCAACTTGACCTGTTGAGTACCCCACCTCTCCTTTGCTTTGCACTTGTAGGTGGTAGAGTTGTTTATCTTCAGTGGATAACCACTGACCATTTACTTTTGTGATATCAAAAAGTTTATTTAAGGCATCACATTTTCCCCTCTTGACACATTCATCGTAAGATTTTAGCATCTTGTCAAACTTTGCTTGTATTGCTTGATCTGACACATGTGGAAAGTTCAATTTATTCTCCCATAATTTTGTAACTTCTTTGGAAATTTCGACTATTCGTCCTTTTCTTAATTTGATTTTGCTCCAAGAAACTGGTAACGTCCAACAACTTGCATTTGGTTTGGCATTCTGCATTTTTCTCCTAATGAAGATTCTCCTAAAGGCACACGTCCTCTTCTCCTATGTGACTGCTGGAACTGCACCAAATTATTGGTCCAGACATCCTTGTTCTTCTGTACGATTGCATCCCTTTTTTTGTGCGACATCATGCTTATCTGAAAAACAAAAATATTAAATATATAACAGTAACACACTAAGCAATTATTATTTTGCTGACTATTCACCTGCAAACTGCAAAGATAACTGTTGGATGCTGAAAATTGCGTTCCTTTTTATAATATTTAGATTATTCTAGAATGTTCTAAACAATGTTAAACCATAGCAGAATGTTACAAACTGTTTTAGAAGGTTCTAAACATTTCTAAAATCTTCAGTGCAAGTCTATAAAGTTATAAAGAATTCATATAAAACTTTAGAAAGTGATAAAACTTGCGTGTGGTAACGTTAAATATATGGTATTCCATTTTCTGATTTGGGGGTGACCTTTTTGTAAAACTGAGAGAAAAAAGTGTTTTTTTTTTCTTTGTTTGTAAACATAAGTTCATCAATTTGTGATACAGGCTACCTTTTATTTGAAAAAAACAAAACAAAAAGTTATAACCCTAATACAGAGAGAGAGAGAGAGAGAGAGAGAGAAGAATGGTTGTAGGGGAGCATAGAAGAAGTGAAGCTTAGAATAACCGTGTTGCCCTGCGGTGTGGCTACCAAGAGCAAGTCTCCAGGAACACGTATGAGCAAGGGGAGGAAACCTCAGGTGACAACTGTTTCCATTCAGGGTGCTTTTCCTGGACCGCAGGAGATGCAACATTGCTTGCAACAGTAGTGCTGGGGGCTGGGGTTGTCATATCCATTTATCAGCACAAAGAAGGAATATTTCCAACTCCCACTTTCGTCACATAGCTGCCTTTTGAGATTGGAACAGAATACGTTGACTGTATAATTACTCTCATGTCTCTCCGCATGAAAAGGTAAATGTTATTGGTATTATTTGCTAGTGATGTAGATAAAGCTATTAAAACCGCAAAAGAAGTTAATATGTGAGATATCTGGAATTGAGATTATATGAATCAAAGGAAATGTCATAAGTGTGAAAGAGAGACACTTTAGATAAAACAATAAGCTGCCACTGGAGATGACTGAACTCTGGTTTGATTTGCTAAAAAAAAAAAAAAAAAAGGGTACTTCAGAGGAAAGAATGGGAATTGTGTATGTCTGCCTTTCTCAGCCAATCGGCACTCTCTCTTCACCATGTTTTCCATCCGTTTCTCTTATCCCCCTTCATTCGTCGCTACCATCCTTTAGTCTAATGATCCCCATCCCTACACCTTCATAACCTATCCTCAAAACTCCCGTCCTCCAATTATGACGCGCTGCACCAAGGGTGATATACCACAAATGTTGATTATTAGATTTTGAATTTCAAGGATGACACACCAAAAATCTTCTGCATGCAACTTGATTGCGCCAGCTATAAGAATGTGAAGAATGCTTACTTTCTTATGGTTGTTTCATGATAGCGTTGCGATGGTGTGTTTCATATGATGTTTTTATTAGCCACTGATGCACTGTTATTCAGGCAGTCATGTGACTCGTGCAGATTCAGATTCCCAACAAATGGATGGATGTTTGGCTGGATGCAACATTTCTCCATGCGGAGGAAGTTCTAAGAGAAAGCGTTGTCACAGTAGTGAGGAGTCTTACAGAAGACGTTTTCTGGCTAACTCTGTTACAATTTATTTTTTTTTGCACTCATAGAGACTCCTGCTGTTAAGTAGGGCTGAACAGATTTCTGGGTATGATCGTTTATTTAGTGTTACAAGAGGCGTAAATTGGTCACCTGTGCTTAAATGTTCCGGAGTTAGGTAGCTTCTCCTCGAGCCTGTACCCATCAAAGGGGATTATATTTGACCTGATTATTAATATTTCCTTTATTATTCACCGCAAAAAGGTAGCAGAAAATCTCAACAATGAATATACTTCACCGATATTACTATCCGATCCAAAAACTATAAGTTGAGTTAGATAAAGCTTGCCATAGCATTGTCTTTCCATGAAAACTTAAAATAATAAGAATAATTATACATGCTCAAGTACGAGCTGCAAGAGGGATATAGCCTTTGCCAGATACTGGGTTCCATGAACGTCCTGATTTCATGAATAAGTCAGGCCACTATTATAATTTCAACGAACACCATAACAATATACAGGTAATGCAGACTTGTTGGAGTGTGATGAAGAAGAAACTAAGGTATATGAAAAATTTTTTGCACACATTAACAAACATACCGGTATACATACATTTACTGCACATAGTACATACAGGAGGACTCAAATGCTGAGCACCAGCAATCGTTATTGCTCGCACAGAAGAAAGAAAAAAATACATACATACATACATATATATATATATATATATATATATATATATATATATATATATATATACAGAGAGAGAGAGAGAGAGACTCATCATCATCATCATCATCATCAGCCATTACAAATCCACTGCTGAACAAAGACCTCCCCCAACCTTTTCCACGAATTCCTTGACTGAGCCAATCTTTGCCACGTTTTCCCTGCAAATTTCTCTATCTCATCTCTGCATCTCCTGTCTGGCCTTTTTCTGCTATGCTTACAATCTCTTGGTGTCCAGACAGTCAGCCTCTTGCTCCATCGGTTATCCCTTATTCTTGCCATATGGCCTGCCCACCTCGTTTTCTGTTCTTTTATAACTTCTATAATATCTCTGACCTTAGTCTGCTTTCTCACCCAAGTTGATTTTTTCCTGCCTTTTAAAGATATTCCCAAAATTGACCTTTCCATTGCTCTCTGAGACCGGATTAATTTATTTTCCATCGACTTTGTCGCTTTCCAGGACTCAACCATACGTCATAGCTGGAATTATGCATTCGTTATATACTTTTCGTTTCATACAAACTGGCAAGCTACCTTTCATAATGTCTCTATGTTTACCGAAAGCTCTCCATCCAACTGTAATGTGTCTTTTTATTTCGCCATCATGATCTTTCGTTGATTCTAGTATTTGCCCCAAGTAATTGTACTCCTCGACTTCTTCAATAATTTTCCCGCTTAGGCCTACGCTGACGACGCTCTTTGGTGTTTGTGGATTAAACATTAGTTTTACTCCTGTTCATCTTCAGTCCTAATTTCATACTTTCTTTGTTCAGGAAATTT
Organism: Coenobita brevimanus; assembly: GCF_032717465.1. Lineage (NCBI taxonomy): Eukaryota > Metazoa > Arthropoda > Malacostraca > Decapoda > Coenobitidae > Coenobita > Coenobita brevimanus. The sequence goes on from NC_137058.1 coordinate 18,732,927, forward strand.
AACATTTCTTGCAATGCCTCCGCTGTTTCTGAGATTAGGACAATGTCATCTGCAAATCTTAAAAGGTTTAGCTTTCCTCTATCTATGGTCAGTCCCAGTCTAGCTTTCTGAAAATACATTCTAGGCATGCTGCAAATAATTTTGGTGAAATTGTATCTCCCTTACGCACGCCCTTCTCAATCTTAAGTTTTTTTTTCCGAGTCCTTATGTAATTTAACTGTACGAGTTCCTTCTTTAGATATGTTTTCGAGCAGTTTTACAATGTTTTCATTCACTCCTTGTTCTCGCAATGAATTTATAATTACTATATGCACCACTGAATCAAAAGCTTTTTCGTAATCAACAAAACGTAAGCACATCGGTTTATTTATTCTGTAGTTTTCTCAATTAGCTGCATCATCGTGTGTAGATGATCAGTAGTCGACTATCCGCTTCGGAATCCTGCCTCTTCACGATGTTGGTTTTCCTCCATATTTGTTGTTTTTATTTTCGTAAGGACTATAGTGAAGAGTTTGTAAATGACTGATAATAACCTAATGGGTCAATAGTTACTAAGTTCTTTTGAGTCACCTTTTTTGTAGAGTAAAATAACTATCGCATTACATCATGTTTTGGGATTTTTCTTCTGTTTTATACGTTGGGTAAATTACTGAGCATACCTATTTTGTACTTCTACTTCTGCATCCAACAGTAAATCTGCTACTATTTCATCTTTTCCCGGAGCCTTCCCTCTTTTCATATTTTTAAGAGAAATATTTACTTCGTCTGGTGTTATCTCAGGTATTTCACTTTTGTCAACTGAAAAGTTAGCTATTGGTACTGCTGACTTTGATGCATACAGTCCTTTGTAAAATTCTTCAACTCTCTTCACCATCTTATCTCTGCATTTAATGATTTCACCGTTTTTTTTTCTTTCAGTGAAGCCATTTGTTGTTTTCCTAGTGTCATTTTACATCCGACCTGTTTCAGACTTTTTCCATTTTTGATTGTTTCTTTGATCAGATCCACGTTTCTCTTTCTTTTTTCTTTTCTTTGTCTCTTGTTGATAAGCTTGTTTAATTCTGCCCGTTCTGTTTCATCATTCTTTGTTTTAACTTTCATTTTCGTTCGTTTTTTCATAAGTCGGGTGTCTTTTCTGAATATTTCTTGGCTTTGGTTGTATTATGTTTTCCTACTAACTTCGCTGATTCTCCTAGATCTTTTGTTAGTCTGTCATTCAGCTCATCAATGTCACATTCAGCATTACTTAGAGCCTGAAATCTGTTTCTTATCTCCAACTGAAAGGCTGATTTGTTTTCGTTTACTTTTACTGGGCATATCTTTTTATCTTTAATCATATATGTCTATATCTATACCTATATCTATATCTATATCTATCTGTCTATCTATCTATCTATCTATCTATATCTATCTATCTATCTATCTATCTATATCTATCTATCTATCTATCTCTATATATATACGTATATATATAAAGATAGGTAGATAGATAGATAGATAGATCTATAGATAGATAGATAGATAGAGATAGATAGATAGATAGACATTTAGAGACAAATAGATAAATAGATCGAGATAGAGATAGACAGATATAGAGATAGATATAGAGACAGATAGGTAGGTAGGTAGGTAGGTAGAGAGAGAGAGAGAGAGAGTGAGACACACACACACACATATATATATATATATATATATATATATACATACACACATATATATATATATATATATATATATATATATATATATATATATATATGAGTAATGTCTGGGTTCACTGATTCTGAAAGACTGGTGGTTGTAAGTGGAGCGAAGTACAGAATTAGAAAATATGCTTGGTGCTGATCACATGTGACCAAGACAGACTGTGAAAGCCCTTTAATTTTTGCTTTAGAGAGTTGGACATAATACACAAGTACGCACACAAATACACATGTACACATAAACATATCATCACATACAGATGTGCACACACATTTTCAAATACCGTAACCACACATGTACGTACAAACACATGTATATCTATCCATATGAAGCCGTATCCCTGTTGTTTCTACAAGCATGTGGATATCAGAGCAACTCAGGCTATGTATGCCAGCACTCCATCTAGCCAGCTCCAGCACTAATCAGATACGAGGGGTTACAAAGCACTCAATATGCAGATTACCTTACTATTATCTTCAGCGTCACTCCCTCTCACTATTATTCTACATGCCCCCCTCCGTCTCCCTTCCTACCGATAACTTATATACTGAACACATGTATTCAATGGGTAAATGAAGAAACCTATGACCACGTTCCTACACTAAGCAGTAACGCCCAGTTGCATGTTATTTTAGTGCATGTCTAGGAGCAGTTCTATCCCTCTGCCTCTCAGATTATGAATTTTTAGCGCGAGATGCTTCTCTGCGGTAGGCATTCGCGACTTCAGCGACGGCAGAGTACACCACATCTCAAAATACCACACAAAATCTCCTTTTCATACATCACATCACACCACAACGCACCATTTCACACAAAATCACCCTCCAACACAGCATCATACCACACAAAATCACCCTTCCACCAGGGCTGGGAACAATTCATTTTCGTCAATTCAATTCAATTCCAATTCAGAACAAAATTTGAATTAATCAGTTCAAATTCAAATTAGTTCATTCGTAAAAAAAAGAAATCTTCAACTCCAATTCAGTTCATTATGGTTGATATTTCATTCAATTAAAATGTTTTCAATTCAAAATCAATTTTAATATACCCAGTACCATTAATCTAACGGAAAGAAATGAAAATGAGGTTTCAAATTAACATCTTTATTTATTATCAAAAATGCTCAACCACACAAACCAGTTACATTCTTTACCAATTAAAAGTTCAAATTGTTTATTTCTTTATATTAGTGAACAAAACAAGCATGTACAATAATGAATTCCCATTTTACATTATAAAATATTTTATCAATTCAGTCATCAGTTCATATCATTTCATTGATATCAATTCAAATCCAATTCAGTTAATTTTATTTTTATATTTTTCTCAATTCCAGTTCACATTTTTCTTTTAATCAGTTCCATTTCAGTTCCAAGTCAATTCATAATTGACCCCAGCCCTTCTCTCCACACAACACAACACCACACCACCCTATACCACACAAAATCACCTTCCCACACAACACCACACAAAACCACCCTACCACACACCACACAAAACCACCCTCCCACACACCACACAAAACCACCCTCCCACACACCACACAAAACCACCCCCCCACAGAACACAACCCAAAACCATCCCCCCACACCACACCACACAATACCATCCTCCCACACAACACCACACAAAACCACCTTCCCACACAACACCACACAGAACCACCCTCCCACACAAAACCACCCTCGAACACTACACCACACCACACCACAGAAAATCACACTCCCGCACCAAGCAGAATCACCCTCACACACAACATCACACTGAGGGCATTACCCAAAGGGCCCTATAGCTTCTGCATCAACTTCTTTTTACTTGTTTCAGACTAAACGTACTGATACCTAGTTCAGTAAGAGTGAAAAATAGGTAACGCTACGCTGTTGAAACTTTCCACCGCCTGGGGAGGCGGTGGCTCAATCGTTAGAGAGGTGGCTTGCGGTCCTACCGGACCCAGGTTCAAATCCCCGCTAGGGCAGGGAACAGTTTAAGGATTTGAATTTCATTACGGCAGACTTTACTGATCTACCAGAAGACCCGCCGACATGACGTAAAAATACACCTGCTAATACCAGTACACCAGTCCTGCATGAGACAGCTCTAGCATGTATTCAATATGGACGGTGGGTGTTAGCGCCGAAGTGGTGACATGTAGAGGTGTACGATATGTAGGAGGATACTGGGCCTTGGGAGCAGGCTGAGAAGCTTATGCCCAGAGTCGAGCACATAAAAAAAACAAAAAATACCCTCCACCTTCCTGCACACCTAACCAAGCGCATAACGGCCCTCACTCCCTTCCCCCCCGTATAACAGAGATATTAAACCTTCAAAAATTCAGTATTTTATCCGTGGTAATAGCCATTTTTACGATTAGATTCCTTTGCGTAGATATCACTGAAATCTGAAATTTCTTTGTACTTTCTCATTATTAAAAAAAAAAAAAACTACCAAAGAGACAGCATTCTACCTATCAAAAGGCACCAGTTCACCATAAGACACACGATGTGAAATTTCATGACTCTATGGTGAAAACTATCTGAGTTCTGACACAGAAACGAAAATGTCTACAACACCTATTGTTGTTCATCCCAGTGATAATAATACCCTCCATCTGAAACCGTCAGATGGAGGATTAAAAAAAAAAATAAAACGGAAACAAATAATGTGACATCGGTAAAGCTAAGCGTTAATTCATTTGTGCAGTGTGACTAACAAAGACTATAACACTCAAAATGGTAAACGGAAAGTCTCTCTCTCTCTCTCTCTCTCTCTCTCTCTCTCTCTCTCTCTCTCTCTCTCCGAAAAGCTTTAAAGATATCTGTCGCGGTCTTCAGTGTTCAGTCAGATATAAAAATCAACTCGCCTCCCCTCCCTCTTTAAGTCAATGATGCTTAAATGAGACCAAGTGGACAAAGGTGCATTATATCATCCACAAATGAAAGATGATAAGCACTTCAGTCTTCTAAGTCACTTTCGAAGGAAGATGATGTCGGTGAATAAGAGACAGGAGAAACGAGCACGCCCTTAAACCTCTGTCTCATCGCCGCACTGTTGCATCTTTATTTTCTGTCTCTATATCAATGGCCACTGCTCTGAACTGTCTGCCCCCATCTCTCCACCACTACGGAGAGCTAGAAGCACCGGTCTAGCAACAAACTCTCATCTCTTTTCTATCCAATTATCCAGTGCAAGTGTTAACCGTTTCTCCCAGTCCTTCAGGTATTCAACAGGTCAGCTCTGAAACTGCCTTCCTCTGTCTCTATATCCTACTGCCTATGGCTTCCAGTCTTTCAAATGCAATGTGTCCAGGTATCTCGAAATGAACAAATATTGCTTTCGGTTCTGTTTTTTTTTTTTTTTTTTTTTTTTTTTTGAAGTGAACAATTTTACGGGCTTCTGGCCTTTGGTTCTTTATTAATTCCAAAAAAAAAAAAAAAAAAAAAAAAAAAAAAGACTTTCGTAGTTGCCTGTATTTTAGAGGTGCAGCTAGACAATAGCTATCCCTCATTTTCCATTGAGAAGGACAACATCTCGTTAGAAAATGTACAGAGAAGAATGACAAAGTTTCTAGAGAAGGGAAAGAAGTTGTATGCGGCATTCATGGATTTGGAGAAAGCATATGACAGGGTGGATAGACAAGGATTGTGGAAAGTGTTAAGAATATATGGAGTAGATGGAAAGTTGTTGAATGCTGTGAAGAGTATGTACGATGGTGCGAAGGCTGCAGTGCGTGTGGATGGTGATCTAAGTGAATTTTTCTCTTTGAAGGTTGGGTTGAAACAGGGATGTGTCATGTCTCCATGGTTGTTCAATCTGTACATGGATGGGGTAATAAAAGAGGTACAAGGTAGGGTAGTGGATGTTGGAGTGGCCATGGTGAGAGAGGATAGTGTTTGGAAACTCCCTGTACTGTTGTTTGCAGATGATACTGTGTTGTTGAGTGAAGACGAAGGAGAGCTGCAAGGCTTGGTGGATGAGTTTGGGAGACTGTGTAAGAAACGGAATCTAAAGGTGAATGTAGGGAAGAGTAAAGTGATGGTCTTTGAGAGAGGTGAAGTCAGTGAATGTACAGCGAGGTTGGATGGTGAGGAATTGGAAAGTGTGTACGTTTAAGTACTTGGGTAGTGTGATTAGTAAGGATGGAGGTTTGGAGGGTGAAGTGCTTGAAAGGGTACAGCAGGGAAGAAAGGTTGCTGGTTCCTTGAAAGCAGTGATAAGAAACAGGGAAGTGAGCATGGAAGTGAAAAAGTTACTACATGACAGTATTGTGATACCAGCTCTAACGTACGGAAGTGAAGCTTGGACGTTGTTGGAAGGACACAAGTCAAGAGTGAGAGCAGTGGAAATGAGTTATCTGAGAGGAGCCTGTGGAGTCACATGGAGAGACAGGCTGACGAATGAGGATATAAAGGAGCGTTGTGGTGTTGATGTGGATGTGATAGGAAGCGTTATGAGGAACACACTGAGGTGGTTTGGCCATGTGGAGAGGATGGAGGGTGAAAGACTGACGAAGAGAGTGTATGTGAGCGAGGTGGAGGGGGAAAGAGGGAGGGGGAGGCCGAGGATGAGATGGAGGGATGGGGTGGAGAGGTATATGAGAGAGGAGGGTGTGAGCTGGGAGCAGGGGAGTGAAATGGCGGGGGACAGGGCGACTTGGAGGCGATTTGTTTGTGGCCACCCCAAACGGGATTGAGGCGTCTGGCAATAGATAGATAGATAGATGTTCGGAACCTGTCATGTGAAGACAGACTGAAAAGGCTAAATCTGCACTCACTAGAAAGGCGTACAGTAAGGGAAGACTTAATTGTCATGTTTAAGTAGATGAGGGAAATAAATATGGGAGATATTAGCGAGGTACTTAAAGTGAACATACAAGATAGAAGTAGAAGTAATGGTTTCAACTAGAAAAATTCCGTTGTAGTAAGGAAATATGTAAAAATTGGTTTGGTAATAGAGTAGTGGACAAATTACCTAGTAAAGTAGTTGCTGCCTCTTCCATTGAGAGTTTCAAGCATAGCCTAGATAAGCAGATGACAAATAAGGGGTGGGTACAGAAAAAAGAAAGAAAAAAAAACTCTTACAACCAGTACTAATTCATTCTTTTCCCTTTTCAGGTTACGCTCTGATAGTCTCTCGTTTTCCTTTCACACTTTCCCATAAAATGTCCACGCCACTATTTCTACAGTATACTGCGTGGTGTTCTTTCTGACTTTTTCCTGCCGGCTTCGGCTGGAGGTTTTGGAGGGCTGGGGAAAGCCTTCTTCTTTGCTATCCTTATCTCATTCTAGTAGTTCAGTTCCTCTTCTAGGAGCTGCCTAGCATGGGCCAACCGGTCTACTGCAGTTATCCTCTCTTCTTATGCTCTTATTTCGCCGATATTCAATTAAACTTTTATTTGCAATCTTGAAATTTCTTCTGCATAATAGGCGATGATGTTACTGTCCCTTTCCTGTTGAAGATAGAAGAATGGCGTGTGAAAACGTGCATCAGATGAGATTAATAAGAACTTTAAGCTAAGTAATAAATAAAAATTAATGTGAATCAGGAAGAAAGCAAACATTACCTGAGAGAGGACCGGTTCCATCTGTGGTGTACAACAGTAAAATGCGGACGATGCAGGGGTGACGGAAGCCAAGAGCGAGGTCTATTTAGGCAAAATACCATTAACAGTGTTGTAGGTCTCAAGACTGGTCTTGGTCTTGATCTTGGTCTCGCTTGATGTGGTCTTGGTCTTGATCTTGGTCTCGCTTGATGTGGTCTTGGTCTTGATCTTGGTCTCGCTTGATGTGGTCTTGGTCTTGATCTTGGTCTCGAAACTTCTGGTCTCGGAGTTTTGGCTCGAGACCAGGTGGAGACCAGCATTACTAAGTGCAACGCGGCGTGGGGAAGGTCGGAATTAATTATCATACACGGAGAAAAATCATGGCTGATTCGATTCACTGCTCGCCATACAGAGTTGTACTGTCTATAGATACTGCCTGGCTAGCGTTACGGTGATGATGCATGAGCTGAGCCCTGCGAGCGCCGACAGATTGCGTGGGCGTTTAGAGAGCATGCATGACGTGGCCATTCTCACAGTGATAATCTTCGTTTGCACGTAAGCATGTTTGCAGCTCTGTTCACCTCCGTCCCTTTTCTGTCCAACTCTCTAATGCAAGAGTTAACTGTTACTCCCTGTCCTTCATTTATGCAACAGGTCAACGCCGGAACTGTCTCCCTCTGTGTTTCGCACTTCCTATGACCACAAAAATTTCTATTTTCCTACGTTTGTTTCTTCATGCCAATGAAGCAATGAAAGCAGAAATATTTTACCTAGATGTTCAGTTGTTCACATATATTAAATTTGGTAAATATATTTCCTCTCTTACAGGGGCTTAGCCAGGATTTTGGAGCGATGGGGGCCAAGTCAGACATCAGTGGCTTCCAACCTTTCGAGTTATGTCCCTTCAGCGCTTCCAAATGGCTATCACGGAGCCCTGCAGTGACTTCTGTTACCTTTTTATAAGAAATCAGAATATTTTCTAGTGTTTCACAGTCACCCTCGTATTTCATACAATTTATTCGCCTACGAGCGGGGGGCCATGGCCATGTGGCCCACTGGCGTTTCTAGCCCCACTAAAGTAGGGGGCCGATAAATCATCTGTAGTGGCAAGAAAGGCAGTGAGCAGACTCGAATGAGGGCCCCTTTCAGGGGGAAAAGTTAGTGAAAACTATTCTCTTAAACAAATAGTGGGTACGACTGTAAGAAGAATTTGGAGCACTTATGGAAGTAAAATATATATTTTATATTTATGAAATTTTTTTTATTCCCACCACTGAATCCCGAAACCCCTTCGGTCTCTTGTGTAATTATCCTGAAAAATAGTTAGTCCTCTTCGACCGTTCACGAGAAACGAAAGATGTGTATGGAACGTTTGGGCACGGGTAAACCTCGGAGAGATATGCGAAAATTAGTCTTCCGAAACCAGCCTTCGCATGAGGAAGATACAGCTATCCATGAGTACAATGGCACTGACAAAGTATGCAACACCATACATTATAACTTCAAAACCGTACTTTCAGAAGTTTAAAAACTTAAAAAACTTTCAAAAGCTGTACCATCGGTGTGCAGGGCCGTAGAGAGCTATGACCGCGCCCTGGGGTGCCTGGAAAACGTTTGACACTGGCCAGATAAAGAAGCAAAATTGTCACAGCCTTGATGTGGGCCCTGGTCCCTCCATACTCTTGAGTTTCGGCCCCGGGAATTATACCCATTGCCCTCTTTTTTCTTTCATTGTTCTTAGCAATTGTCTTCCCAGAAACTCCTCGACCTCGTTCACCTCATGTGCGATAATCAACTTAAATTCGTTTTAAAGATGTTGAGTATCGCACTGATACATAATGTACAACTGGGTGATTGGGGTACTAATGCACTCACTCGAGGGGCCGAGACGCCCATGAAAACTGACCAGCAGTACAGCACCTGCAGGCTGCAGCTACTTTTCATTCATTCAGCAGACACATAAATTCTTGGTCTTGGTCTTGGTCTTGGTCTCGGAGGGCCTGGTCTTGGTCTTGGTCTTGGTCTCGGAGGGTCTGGTCTTGGTCTTGGTCTTGGTCTCGGAGGGTCTGGTCTTGGTCTTGGTCTCGAGGTGCCTGGTCTTGACTACAACACTGACCATTAAAATCACTTTACGGGAAGTAACATTGGTCAGATGAAATATGTGAGGTGTGAAGGTTATGGATGTGTGGATAAAAGAATGAGGGTGCTAGGTAGTCCGGAACTATTGAGCGAAGGGTGACTTTTAAAAACTGCATAAGAGTAGAGTGTCCAGAGTGGGTAAGAAAGTTTAACAACGAAAATGGTGGGGGGAAAAGGGCAACAGAAAATGAAGAATGTGTTTTGCGCGAGAGAAGGTTATTCCTGACTGCCAAGAGATGCCTACATCTCTCTTGCTGAAGCCACGCCTGACGTAAAACAGCCTCGGGATTATCTAGAGTTATAGAGACATAGGCATGTGCTAGAATCTGAATTATTTATATAAAAGCGCTTAGCACAGCCAGGATAAACGTATTTTATTTGAAACCATTGCTCACAACCAGCGAAATGCGAAAGACAAAACCTGATATATATGCATTCATAACAACATTCATCGTTTTATAAAAACAGATAAGAAATTTCGTCTGGTGATATATTGGCGAGCTTCCATTGATTAGGTAGTCTACATTCAGTTAATGATTTATAGAATACTGTATTTTAGATGTAGGAAGTGATAACTCGTAAAATTCATGTAGTGAGCGAGGATCTATCTGATCTGAGCCAGTGTATTTATTTGGGTCGATAATCTGAAGATAATTTAACTGTTCATGTCCTGTACTTCGTTGATTGATAAGTTATCATCTGGTCCTCAGAGAACCGATTAAGGGATGGAAATATTTACACATTTTTCTTTTGTGAAAACACTGTGAAATGAGTCGTTCAGTAATGCTGCTATTGCTTCGTTATCATGGACGAGATCGCCTTCCGCGGTTAGTAGAACCCCAGTGCTATCCTTTTAATTTTTCTTACTACTCACACAGTGGAAAAATAATTTCGGATTTGATTTTGCTTCGCGAGAAATTTCGCCTGGTAGTGTCATTTAGTTTTCCGTATGGTTTGCGTAAATTGCCACTGTAGTTTCAAATATTTTGGTACCGTCATCGTAGCTTCCTGTATGTCTGACTTTTTTTTTTTTTTTTTTTTTTTTTAATGCTCCACTCTGATGATCAAGTATTCCTTCAGTATTCTTTGACATCGACTCCCAGCAGGTTTATTAATGTGAATATTTCTTCGGCTATTTCTCTGTATATTTTTTCGTACGACAAAGCTCATTCGATTAGTGAATATTTTCAACATTTCTTCGACGTATTCCGCCTGTAGTAACTTCATCCAGTTGTTGTTGGAAGTTTCCTTCCTCATTTTACTAAAGTTAGTTTCTTTAAAGTTAAGAACTAGAATACTATACATACTGGTTTACAATTGATGTTAAGTTTTAGCACAATGATAGTATAATCGCTGTTGCTCATATTTTCATCATCAAATAATTTTATTTGATCACTGTCTCTTGCCAGGGCAAGTCCGAGAATATTATTACTGCACGTTGGTGTATTCATTGCCTAACTTAAAAATGCGTCGTCTATCCATTGTAACAACCTGTTACCTTCTTTATCTGCTCATGAATTTCTCCAATCAATATTCGGATAATTAAAGTCCCAAAAGTAACACAGTCTTTGTTTTTTATTACTTATTTTATTCTGCCTTACAGTATTATATCATTTTCCACGTCTGACTTGGCCGGTCTGTATATTACACCGAATGGAATGGCTATATTTCTCTGTGAAAATTTCTATATACAAAGAATCGTATGTTTCAACATCCAGTTTATTAATTTACGCTGCATTTATATGGTTCTTAATATATGCCAGAACTCCCTCCCCGGTTTTATGTAGTCGCGATTTTTCAAATATTTTATAATTTTGTAGCGATATTTCTCCAATCAGGTGCCTGTCACGAGGATTTAACCACGATCCTGTAATCATACTTATGTCGGTATTAATTATAGCTCAATCACTGATTAAATCATCTCGCTTAGAAGTAAAACTTCTTGCTTTTATATACATAATATTCACAGTAGGGCTGGATCTAGTAGGGCTGGGAGAGAGAGAGAGAGAGAGAGAGAGTAATAATAATAATAATAATAATGATAATGATAAAGTTTATTTCCACAAACCGTGGTTATTCATATAACAATATAAGTTATGTATATATAGTACAAAGCTTAGATTTAAAGATTATACCCTGTAGATAAAAGTATTAGGGAGTAAAATACAAAAGTATATAATAGTACAATTATCAATATACTAAATGTCATTATTTTTTCTATTTCAAATTGCTGTGTTTGTGAATTATTACATAATATTTTACATCATGTTTTACTGGTTTGGTATTGTTTATGATTATACAGTAGGATTATTGAGGGGTGTTTAGTGACTGGTAAGTCTAATTTTGAAAGTGTTTAAACTATGTGATTCCTTGACATTTTCTGGGAGATGATTCCATATCTTTGGCCCTATTACTGCTAAGGATCTTACACCTGAGTCAGTATTAACCTTAGGAACGTACAGATTATTTTTTTGTCTAGTGATTTTTTGTGTCATATTGTGTACCGATGGAAAAGAAAGGAGATAGTCAGGGTAGAGATTAGCTAGATATTTGAAGGCTGTGACAGCTGTGTCAAACTTTTTTTTGTTGAGTGGTTAGCCATTTCAGTTCTTTTAAAACTGGAGTGACATGGTCATACTTCCTTGTTTTTCCATCGACAACTTTAGAAGCAAAATTTTGTAGTTTCTGCACACGTGAACGTTGAGATTTCCTTTCAATGCCCCATATTATATTGCCGTATTTAGGATACTTAGGGCCAGTGCCTGCACGATGATTTGTCGAGTTTCTTTGTCAAAGCTGTCTTTCATTCTGTTAATATATATTAATATGCCCATTACCTTTTTGTTAAATTCATTTACGTGCTTATCAAAGGTCATGTAGCAATCCATTTATATGCCTAAGTTTTTTATATAAGTGCTAGGTTGAAGAGCTGTGTCTCCAAATCGAACAGTAGTGTTAGGTGGTATTAGTGTTATCATTTGCCTGGTTCCTAAAAAGATACATTGCGTTTTATTGGTATGCAGAAGAAGACCGTTAAGAAAGTATTCCCTGTCCATAGTCAAGGTTTCCTCTGCTTTGTGCAATATATCCTGAAGAGAACCTAGTTTGCCACTGTGAAGAAACTGTCATTAGCATATTCCATTAAAATACATTCGTTAAGATTCTCTGAGAGATCGTTCACATATATACTGAATAGTACAGGACCACGAATTGAGCCTTGGGGTACCCCATAGGTGACATTTGATTTGGAAGATACTGTATGGTGTTTTGGATGCGAACACACTGTGTTCTGTTATTAAAGTAGCTGTCAAACCAGAAGTTATCGACATTGACTTTACTGAGTTTATTGAGAAGAATGGAATGGATGACACTATCGAAAGCTTTCGATAGATCACAGAGGGTTAAAAGTGATATGTGTTTATTATCCATGTTATGGTAGATATTATCAGTGATAACTGTGAGTGCTGTATTTGTGGATAGTTTAGGACGGAAGCTATGTTGGGTTTGTGAGAGAAGTTTGTTTGGCTCAAGAAATGTTATTAGTTCAGATGAGACGATTTCTTTTTCGATAATTTTGAAAAAAAAAAAAAAAGAGAACAGGTATCAGTGAAACTGGTCGATGGGGGACGTGGAAGGTGTGTGCAAGATGTTCACAGAAGAAATATGTGCAGCATGCGATGTGGTGTGTGGGGTTAAGAGAAGACGAAAGGAGATGCAAGAAACAGCATGGTGGAATGAAGAGGTGAGACAGGCTGTGGCACAAAAAAAGAAAACACACAATGAATGGATGAGAAATAGGGGCGTGGAAGAAGTTCAGAGGTGGAAGAGAGAGTTATATGCAGAGAGGAAGAGAGAGGTGAAAAGATTAGTAAGAGAGAGTAAGAAGAGAGTGGATGAGGTATTTGGATTTGAGTGTAAAGTGGAGAGACTGTAAGATAATGTTCTGGAAAGACGTGAAGAGAGTAAGACAGGGTGGCAGTGAAGTTAGTAGGGGAATGAAAGATAAAAATGGTAGATTACTAGTGGAGAAGGGAGAAAAATTGAGCAGATGGAGAGTACACTTTAAGGAACTGTTGAACATAGAGACTGGAAGTAAAGCTAGTGTAAGTGCCTGGGGAATGGCTTGGAGAAGGAGGGAGGTGAGAAGACAGGAAGAAATCAGTAGGATAGAAGTTGTGGAAGCAATGAAGAAAGTCAAAATGGGGGGAATTGATGGAGTGTGTGGTGAAATGCTGAAGCCTGGGGGAGAAATAGTAGTAGAATAGACGTGGAAGATGTGCAGATTGGCCTGGGAGGAAGGTAGAGTCCTGGAGGATTGGAAATCAGGTATAATTATTCCCCTGTACAAAGGAAAAGGGGGAAAAAAAGTGTGTGGTAATCATAGGGACATTTATCTTCTTAGTGTAATCGGAAAAGTGTATGGTAGGATACTTATTGACAGAGTTAGGGAAATAACAGAGGAATTAGTTGGAGAAGAACAGGGAGGCTTTAAAAAGGGAAGAGGTTGTGTAGATCAGATATTCATTCTTAGATCTTTAGTGAAAAAGTTTCTAGAGAAGGGAATGAAGTAGTATGCGGCCTTCATGGATTTGGAGAAAGCATATGACAGGGTGGATAGACAAAGATTGAGGAAAATATCATGAATATATGGAGTAGATGGGAAGTTGTTGAGTGCTGTGAAGAGTATGTATGATGGCGCTAAGGCTCCAGTGCGTGTGGATGGTGAACTGAGGGAATTTTTCTCTTTGAAGGTTGGGTTGAAACAAGGATGTGTCATGTCTCCATGGTTGTTCAATCTGTACATGGATGGGGTAATAGAAGAGATACAAGGTAGGGCAGTGGATGTTGGAGAGGCCCTAGTGAGAGAGGGTAGTGTTTGGAAACTCTCTGCACTATTGTTTGCAGATGATACTGTTCTTAAGTGAAGACGAAGGGGAGCTGCAAGGCTTGGTGGATGAGTCTGGGAGAGTGTGTAAGAAACGGAATCTAAAGGTGAATGTAGGAAAGAGTAAAGTGATGGTCTTTGAGAGAGGTGAAGTCAGTGAATGTACAGTCAGGTTGGATGGTGAGGAAATGGAAAATGTGAGTACGTTTAAGTACTTCGGGAGTGTGATGAGTAAGGATGGAAGTTTGGAGGGTGAAGTACTTGAAAGGGTACAACAAGGAAGAAAGGTTGCTGGTTCATTAAAAGCAGTGATAAGAAAGGGAAGTGAGCATGGAAGTGAAAAAGTTACATGACAGTATTGTGATACCAACTCTAACGTATGGAAGTGAAGCTTGGACGTTGTTGGAAGGACACAAGTCAAGAGTGAGAGCAGTCGAAATTTTATTTTTTTTAAATAACAGAACGGAGGAAGGAAAAACAAATGAATAAAAAAATGATCCATACATCAGATTACTGGTGTCCTCTATTCATAATATATCTGTAACAGTTAGACTTGAACAGCTGTAGGTTGAAGTTTTGAGAGAAACAACTCTGGGGAAGCGAGTTCCACAGAGATGCAGTTCGGGGAATGAAAGAATTCTGAGAGGAAGAAGTTCTGCAATATGGCTGAGTGACATTCCAGTCATGAGCGCTGCCAGATGCCCGTGTAGCACGAGGGAAGGCATGGAGAGGTGGCACCATGGACGCAACTTCGTCTGAGCATTTGCCATAAAAATGTCTGTAAAATAATGCAAGGGAGGCAACATTCCTTCTTACTTGTGGGGGAGGTAGTTTATTTGTAATGGCTGGGTTGTTAATAATTCTAACAGCTTTGTTCTGAATTTTGTCTAGTTGTTTTAATGCAGCCTCTCCACAACCATTCCACAAGGGTGAGCAGTATTCAAGCTGAGAGCGCACATTACCCTTATAAATTATAGCTAACTGCTCATCAGCAAAGAAGTTATGGACTCTGTACAATAATCCAAGTTTTTTTGAGGCAGTTATAGCGAGTGATCTAATATGAGAGGTCCAGCTGAGGGCATTGTTAAGTGAGATGCCAAGAATTTCAATGCTTTTGGAGATGATAATATTAGTAGCACTGAAAGTAATGTACGAATCTGGCAATATCTGTCTATTAGTAAATTGTATATATTTAGTTTTACTAGCATTAAATGAGACAAGGTTGTTTTGTCCCCATTCACTGATCGTAGATAGGTCTTGATTAATGGAGATTGCTGTACTGAGTTGAGAGGTAGAGATACTAGACTTCGTAAATGGGTGTCTGAGTGTGAATGAACTATGTAGTGTTAAGTCATCTGCATATGAGTGGATGGGACTGTAGGTCATTAAGATGAACCAGGAATAGGGTTGGCGCCAGAACTGACCCTTGCGGCACGCCGGCGATAATTGCGTGGAATCGGAATATACATCATCTACTTTTACTCTTATTTTCCTGTCACTAAGATATGAAGAAATCAAAGGAACAAGAGACGTTAGTCCATAGCAAGGGAGTTTGGACAGCAGGGAACGGTGCCATACTCTGTCGAAAGCTTTAGAAATATCAAGAGCTACTGCATGAGTTTCTTCATGTAGATCGATTGATTGATGTTTGGTATGAGTTAAGAGATTGAGTACATCAATGGTGGAGCTTTCGTGGCGCAAACCATACTGTCTATCACTAATTAAGTTGTTGGATTCAAGATGTTTAACAATATGCTTATTAATTATTATTTCAAATACCTTATCAAGAGAAGATGTGACAGCTATTGGTCTGTAATCAGAGGGGTCAGAGGAACTTCCTTCTTCGGAACTGGGTGGGTATTGGTTTCTTTCCATGAATTTGAGAATAAAGAAGTACGTATGCATTGTCTGAATAGTTTAGCTAGAACAGAGGCAAGTTCAGGGGAACAGTTTTTCAAAACAATTGGCGGAATTCCATCTAGGCCTGGAGTTTTGTTGGTAGGTAAATTGTCCAGGTTGGATCTTACGTATATTGTCTGTATTTTAAGTGGGGCAATTTCGGGAGAGTCAAGTTCTAGAACTGGGACATTCTGGCTGGTATCGTCTATGGTAGAGTTTCTCGTAAATGTACTGGCAAAAATATCCGTTTTCCCACGCGGATCATTTGTAATAGTGCCATCTGAAGATTTTAGTGGGGGAATGGAAGATGATCTGTTAAAGTTATTATTGAAAGAATTAAGAGTTGACCAGAATATTCAGTTGTCATTAGGGATGTCAAATGGTTTTGATGCTTGCTTTTGAAGAAAGTTTGATTTAGCTAGATTTATTACAGCTTTTGCATGATTTCTAGCAATTTTAAATTGAGAGGGTGATTCAGATGTTTTTGATATTAAGTAAGAGTTATATGCTAATGACTTTTGGGCTGTTGCTCTGGCACAGTTGCCATCAAACCATTTTTATTTAAGAGGAACCTGTTGAGTCACACGTAGAGACAGGCTGACAAATGAGGATATAAAGGAGCGTTGTGGTGTGGATGTGATTGGAAGCGTTATGAGGGACACACTGAGGTGGTTTGGCCATGTGGAGAGGATGGATGGTGAGAGGCTGACGAGGAGAGTGTATGTGTGTGAGGTGGAGGGGGGGAGAGGAAGGGTGAAGCCGAGGATGAGATGGAGGGTTGGAGTGGAGAGGTATATGAGAGAGGGGTGTGTGTGTTGGGAGCAGGGCAGTGAAATAGCGGGGGACAGGGCGACGTGGAGGCGAATTGTTTGTGGCCACCCCGTGCGGGATTAAGGCGTCTGGCAATAGATAGATAGATAGATGGTCGGTAACTGCTCACGACCTGAGTGTCCCCATTTTTATATAAAGGCGTGAATATAGCATTCTTCCAAGCATCAGGAAATTCGACCGTAACAACTGAAGAATTTATTACATGGGTTCAATAAAATGCGAGTATGAAGACGGAATCTTTAATAAAACGAAGTGAAATATTGTCTGAGCCATAAGATTTAGTATTTTGTAAATGTTTAATTTTTACTATTACAATGTTAACATCAACAGTTTGTGGTAGGAAGTGTGTCATGCTTCGTGCGCCATTACCAGTGACAAGTCTCAGATGGAGGATTTATGGTGTTACTTGCTTGCAAGGAGACCTGGGTATTTTCAAAAGTTCTTTTACCTACTTTTGCGAAAAACTTTTTAAATTCTTCAGCTTTACTTTGTGGATCATCAAAAAAGCTATTGTTGGAGTTTTTATTGTTGGGTATTATATCTTGGACTATTTTCCATGTTGCAGAAGTAGTACCCATTGAGTATGAGAGTTCTTTGTGATAATATTGATTTTTAACTTGATCAATAAGTGATTTGGCTCTTTTCTTTAAATCCCTGTAACTTTCCTGTAATGACATGTTGAACTTGATAAGTTTTAATTGTTTCCGTGTGTGATGCCGTTTTTTTATTATTTCTCGAATTTCGTCAGTAATCCAAGGGGCAGGAGGACATTTTATTTCTCTGGTAACCAGGGGGGCACATTTGTCCAAACTTCTGGTGAGGACCGAGGTTAACATATCAACTTGTTCATTTACATTGACAGTATCCAGAATAGTATTTATTCATTCATTTTAGTAGGCGGGAACATACTACATCATTGCTATAGGTTTTCAGGTCACGGAAGGGTTTAATAGTAGTTGGACGTTTAGGCTTACTTATATTTGCGGTTAAGGTTATGAGGTCGTGATCACCTATGATGTGTGGGGCAACATCAGTATGAGTTACTTTCTCAGGACTGTTAGTTATAATTATATCAATGAGAGTAGCAGATGTAGGAGTGATTCGTGTAGGCTTATTAACTACTTGTGTCAGTTTATTATTGAATATTATATGGGATAATTTGCTATTATGGGAGAGAAGATTGTCATTTAGGTCTACTAGGACAAATATAGTTTTCTTGAGATTTAAAGCAGATCTTAGCACCTCGTTAAAATAATCAAAGGAATCATAAGGAGCCTTTGGGTGTCTGACAATACATCCTACAATGATTGAGGGTAATTTTCTGCACTGTACTCAGATCCAGATATCTTCTACTCGTGTTTGTTTAGAAACTTTGGGGTCTATTAGTTTGGAGGTTGTGTTGCATAATGTATATACAGACACCCGCGCCGCGTCCATTATCATTACGATAGATTTTGTAGATAGGTAAATATAGATACGCATCTGGAGTGTGAGAAAGCAACCAAGTTTCACTAACACAAAGTATATCGATATCTCTGTCTTCGGTCATGAGCTTTATTTCATCAAAGTTAGACTGAAGAGACTGAGTATTTATGTGTTCTATAACAAGATTATCCATTTTTAAGAGAGATGCAGTACTGTCAGCTTTGCCTTCTTTGCTATTCTCCTACGCACTATAAAATTCACACAGTCTGCCTTTGTGACCATACCTGTGGCAGCTAGAACACTGCACTTTATGATCAAAGCGGCAGGTTGTTTGATGGTGGTTAAACTCGCCACAATTATAGCAGCCTTTTTTTGTGAGGCGTTGGAGGCATGCATTGTAGCGGGGTCTTAGTAGCTGGGGGTGGGGGGGTGTAGCGGGATGTCATCCGCTGTGACCCAGCAGTATTTCCCCGTGGCATGTTGGCTGGTGGGGGGTCGAAGTAACTTTCTCCTGTCCCCACGTCCGTTCGGTGATAATTCTGTCCCATGTGTTGGCGCCTGCTATGACCTGCAGTTTCCCACCCATCTCTGTCCATACGGTTAGTTTGAGATGGGCGGGTAAGGGAGTGGGTGCCATGGTAGGTGGATAAGGTATGTCCTTGGCGGGATTCTTGTTGTTGGCTTGGTGGGGTGCGTCTATGTTGGCCTTCCTTGTCACTGTTCCTTTTTACTTTGTCCCAGTTGACACAGTCTTTGAAGCAAGGGTACTGGCTGGAGAGGACACCAAGTAGTCTGACTTCCCCTTTCCTGTTTATTAGAGAATCTTGGTGTTCCCCATATGCTTCATAGCAAGATTCATCAATTTCTCCAGTTCCTAGTTTGAAGGCTGCATCTGATTTTATAGCGCGAAGTCCGTTGTCATTCGTCCACTTATTCACCTGTTCATTAGGTTCATTGATCTTAGCAAGTAGGGTGTCTGACTGCAGGCATGGACGAGCTGGCACACATGTAGCAATCCATATATATATATATATATATATATATATATATATATATATATATATATATATATATAGTTTAGAGAGAGAGAGAGAGAGAGAGAGAGAGAGAGAGAGAGAGAGAGAGAGAGAGAGAAACTATTTAAATCCACTGTCGAAATTTCAATGCTCCTATAAGCCGCTGATGGCCTGGCAGTCCCTCCCTGCCCTCTGATCCTCTGAATCCTTCCTGCATCCGAGGTGAGGAGAGGTACAACCGACTGTCCTGCTGGGCTGTTCTCACCTTGCTTGTCCTACCCCTACTGGCCCAGGGATTGGATTGTTAACAGCTACGCCATCAACTGCTCTTCTTTCCACCCCTCATCATTATGATGCTTAACACTCCCATCTAGAACCCTGCCTAACCTAGCCTTTCCTTATGTATTGTGGTGAAGCCCGTCACTGTCATACAAACTCCTTTCATGACTAAAGTTGTCCCAGACATCACACCCTCCTTTCTACACATACCTTCATGCCTTCTGTTGACTCCTATCATTCTTCTCAGAATCACAGGATCAACGTCAAATCTTGGTTACAAACAGACTGATAACTTCCTGCAATATTTCTTGTACTGCTTAATAAGGTTCCTACACTTCCTTACAATCTCCTCTGACTTGCCTGAAGCCACGTTATTGGTCCCTACCAAGGTAACAAAGACCGAGTCCTCTGAGAGAGAGAGAGGGGGGGGGGATAACATCGAAAGAGACAAAAGAGGGTAATGAACAAAGCACTTTATTTCCCCTTGTGTGCACTGAAATCATTAACTGAAGCTGATACATAGAATGCCTTACATAATTATCCTATTGTAGCGGAGATGCACCGGGTATTTACGTACTATGCGGAGTAGACTGTAGCACCAGTCGAAAAGGGCAGTACTCCCGAGGTGGATGGCAAGCTGGTGATAGGGAGAGCTGGAGCTCCCATTTCACCAGCCCACAGGACTTGATCCTGACCATCTCCCTTTGCTGAACGTTTTCAGTGCATTCATTTACACAGACAGTAGGCCAGCATACTCTCTTAATACCTCTACCTTCAACTGTCTACACCACACTACATGCATATAAGACATCACACCTTCTATTCCCACTCTTTAGCAATGGCCACTGCAGTATTACTTTCTAACGAGGTGGTATCTCAGATTTGCCACCACCGGCAGGGTAGGGCTGGCGGTGCAGGGTCCTCCCAGTTGCCACCAAGCGACTAGTGCAATTCCCGGTCATGTTCGTCAGCAGAGAAATGAAAGTGCTGCCTTATTCTTCACCATCATCCGTGGTTTTAGTACCAATTTAAATTTGTTTCATTTTTTCCTACAGTCCATATCCCCTCTGGCCCTATTCCTCACAGAACCACAAATCTCATCCTCTACTGAAATATCCCCATTTAGTTTTCCCGGTTACCATCTCTTCACAAACTACCGTAACAAGGGCGGCACCTGTTGTTATATTAAATCTCAATATGCAGTTGACACTATTTTAAATTTTACTTCATCCAGTTTTGAATACTCATTGTGTAAACTAAATTGTCAAAATATTACCAAATATATCTGTGTAGGTTATTGCTCCCCCAATCCTTCTTCAGAACCCAGTGCATTATATTCCATATCCACACAGCTGAGTAACCTTAACGTTGCCCTTAGCACCGAAATTACCATTCTGGGTGATTTTAACATACATAATATTGAATAATTACATTCTACCAGGATTGGTGAAGAGAGCGCTGTAGGTGAGAGGGATGTCTGTTGGGCTGATTGGGCCATCGACTGCCAACCTCGTCGAGCTCTACGTATTGTAAACTACATGGACTCCTGGATGCAGTTAATTTAGTAATACGGACAAACAACAGCGACTTGATCATCTGTGACTCACAGCCGGCCCTCCATGCCCTCTCCTCTCCCAGGCCTGCATATCAACACCTTGTTATACAGATACTCTGTCAATTGGCCACTGCCCGCGATCGTTCGCTGGTGGTGCACTTTCTGTGGATTTCCTCTTATATTGGTCTCACAGCCAATAACACCATTGACCTCCTTGCAAGGACTGCCTGTGGACTGTGGACTGGATCCGCCCACTGTGGATGCTACTAATGCCTCCCCCATTTGCTACAAGCAGATAATACGCAGACCAGCCCGCTCCTCTATTCTCCACCGTAGAAATGCTGAGAGGGCTCACAGTGCGTCCATCCAACATTATAACCACTTTCTCTCTCATCCCCATAGATATCGTTGCAGTGGTCTTATGGTTCATCGACATAATGTGGTGTGTGCCTGCCTCAGGCTGGGCTTCCGACCTGTGTAGCAGGTGGCTGGGGTGGGCAACACACCTCATTTCTCCTCCTGTAAGCTGTGTGACGCACCCAGTGCCAACACCCTTGACCATTATTGCCTGCAATGTCCACTTGTCTCTGATTTAATACCACAGGGACTCACGTTAGTGGACATTTGTAAACATTTGTTGGACGATGATAACCTAGATGTTATTCTCATGCATCATCCACACTTTGATGGGTGTTAATTTGTTATAGCTAGACAGCGTGCCCTGCGTGGCACGAATTCCCCTGTACTCACCTCACATATGGCCACATGTACTGCACTAGGTTTGTTGCCTTCGGGCATAATAATTTAATCTTATCAAGCAATCTCTCCCTCATAACCAGTTTTAATTATGTTATTAACAAAATCGTAATGTATCGCACGAAGAAAATCTGCACGTACTTTTGGAGCAAGAAGTCAGTAGGAGCTTAGGAACTTGGTACATACTGAGTCTAGATCCAACTGACGTCATTAACTCTACTGGAATGGCAGCTCTAGCATCAAGTGACGTCATGTGCAGAGTCGTCCCAATTTTAGCCAGCAGTGATCAGACCTAGTAGAATATCTCATTAGACCTTCACTTGCTTTGCCATACAACGGGACTCGTTGACTCGTTCCCTGTCGTGAGTACGAAAGTTTTGAAATTTTGAGATTTTGGTGTTTAACCTTCGAGACTGTGTAAAGGAAGTTGAAATCTGATGAGCTAGATTTGGAATGAGGTCTGCAGCTATCAGTTCAAGTCTAGGCTACACAGTTTTCAAGATATTTTAAGATTTTCTAAGATTTCAGGTTAGTTCTGGTAGTCTTCGTTAGTCTGGGTAAGTATGGATTAATATGAGTGAGCGTTGTGGTGTTGATGTGGACGTGATAGGAAGCGTTATGAGGAACACACTGAGGTGGTTTGGCCATGTGGAGAGGATGGAGGGTGAAAGACTGACGAAGAGAGTGTATGTGAGTGAGGTGGAGGGGGGAAGAGGGAGGGGGAGGCCGAGGATGAGATGGAGGGATGGGGTGGAGAGGTATATGAGAGAGAAGGGTGTGAGTTGGGAGCAGGGCAGTGAAATGGCGGGGAACAGGGCGACTTGAAGGCGATTTGTTTGTGGCCACCCCAAACGGGAATGAGGCGTCTGGCAATAGATAGATAGATAGATAGTCTGTCATGAGTTTGAAGGGAAGTAGTGGTGCAAAAATTTTTGTGCTGGAATGATTGTTAACATTCAGTGGATCGACAGTTAAACATAGATAGGTAGATAGATCAATGGACAAACAATATGAGACAGATAATGTTAGCAGAACTGATGGAAGAATACATAGACAGACGTATTTCTGAGTACTCGCAAAACTAGACAGATGTTATGAGATATACAGGTAGATAAATGGATCAGATAGCTCGATAGATAAATGAATCAGATAGCTCGATAAATGGACCTACAAATGATATACCGTACAGATTGCGATAGCATCTGGCAACGCTAATAGCAAGATAAGAGGTGCAATGCTTTGGAGTATCCGTTCTCCCTACAGCCTGGAGTTTAGTGGGTAATAGAGAAAACTAAGCTACCCATTGCCCTGTCCTCTTCTTTGGTGGGCTTTCCCAGGGGCTGGGCTTTGACGCTTCTCTTTAAAATTAGTTTTTTCTAGGGGCGCTCGGTAGGAGACACCTTCGCTGTTTTATTTCTTGTATTCAGTAACCCGTTCAGTACTCGGTACCTCCCCTAAAGTAACTAAACGTATCTGCTGGTAACGCGACTTAACAGTAAATTGCATATTCATGCTAAATTAAATAACTGATTCAGCTTATAACCTTTTCAAACAGAGATCCCTTTCACGTCGATTGGAATCATGTGGAGTTAGTAAGAGTAAATCGAACACAAGCAATCCTACTTAAAAGACTGATGAAAGAAACAAGTATAATGGACCAAAGGAGAATATAATGACTCTTAGTGAAAGGGTTAAACTTTGATAGAAAAACCTCTCCAATACTACTATTAATACACACACACACACACACACACACACACACACACACACACACACACACACACCAGTTCGTCACAGGGTGTTCATCTGGTATTCACTCAGTAACGAAACCCTGTTGGGACAAACAGAGAGAGAGAGAGAGAGAGAGAGAGAGAGAGAGAGGGAGGGAGGGAGGGAGAGACCTCGAGGCTGTATTGAGGGGCAGGTTTTGTCGTGTACTGTATATTTTGGTGTTTTGTTGTGCTGGTATAAGAGCTTTTGTGTATAAGCTTTTTTTGTTTGTTTGTTGCGTTGTTTCCTGTGTGGCTTGGTTGGCGTGTTTGGTTACGTATCAGTATTACTCTATATTGTGCGGCATTTACTTTTATTAGGTTTTGTTTGTGTTAGCTCTCATCGTAGAAGTTACTGTGTGTGTGTCGGCGAGGGGGTGAGGATGTTCACGTGCGCGTATGAGTGCCTCACGAATGTGACTGCGCGTATTGTAATGGACATAGATTATGGGTGCAACTAGCAGATAATTTTTAAGTTTTTTTTTTTTTCATTCCCTCATTTTTTTCCCTTTAATCCTCTCCCCATGTCACTTCCTTTTCCCTCCTGTCTCCCGTTCCCCAATTTTCCTTAAAGTTAAGAAAACTCTTGTTACTGAAAGGGTTCGAGTCAATCAGTCATAATCCACGGAATAAGATGATGTCCTCTTTTCTGTATTCTAGTTATATTAGGAGAGTTTCCCTTGGCACAAGGGAAACATCTCGTACTGAAGAGGTTAAATACCAACTCTGCCTTGCTTTTGTTTGCTCTTTACTTTTATTCAGATCTGCCCCCACCTCAACTCTGTTCAAATTCATAAACAAACTGACATTCAATTTCTTGTAGCATCCAATCTAAGGACCTATACTTTTGCAAGAAAGCCAAATGAAAGAGATTGCAGAATCTTCCTGCGCCTCTTGTTCTTGCACAGGCAAATATTGCTTTTAAAAAATATCGCCAATTACTACATGAATTTGAGATATGTATTGCCACACTGCCTGCTTGCCACCAAGAGAAAGACGAGTAACTGAGAAAGAAAACTACGAATAATAAAGCCAGTAATGTCAGGGTGGACTGGTGCAGCGGGGTGGGATGGGGAATGGTAGGGTAGTTTTATGTGTTGGTTTCCTCTTCAGTACGGGAGACCTCCCCTTAGCTGAAAGAAAACACTTGGCGGTAGCAAACATAAAACACTTAAAAGCACTATTTCTCCTGATGGGACTGAGAGGCAGTTTTATCAAAGACTGCTTCAAGTGCTTACAGTGCTTCATAGATTCATACCCATACATGGGTCTGAAAGGGTCACTTAAAAGGAACCACGTAGGTATGGTGGACCGATGGTAATGTACCGTGATAAAGGAATGGATGGGTGGTCTGGTGGTCTTCTACATCCAGAGTTCCTGTGTGGGAGAATGTCAGGGTACAACCAATAAAATCCAGAGAAACAGCGAGACAAGTGTAAAAGAAACGGTGAGATGGGACTGCTGCTGCCAGAACGCGCAAATTGGATTCTTGTCTCACGATCTCATGGATAGACTGTGACGTGTTTGTTTACCAGCTTCATCATACCGCTATTTCCCTCACTTTTATTCACATTCAGCAACATCTCTCTGGCTCGGTTTCGCTAATCTGTATTTAGCAGCAGAGGAAGATAATACACTAATAAAATATGACATTACTAGGACTGAAACCTAAGGTTAACACCACCATCACAGCCGCCGTATTTTCACCTTTAAAAACTGATTTAGTAAGGTTCAGAAACAGGAGAAACGAGAGAGAGAGAGAGAGAGAGAGAGAGAGAGAGAGAGAGAGAGAGAGAGAGAGAGAGAGAGAGAAGAACTGTCATTGAAGTTCCTAGCGAAAATTGTCCTCACCCCCATTAGCCTATCATTCGAGTCTTAATGTCCGCATTTTAATTTCTACATTGGTACAGTATATTAATCATATTGCCTCGGGTCGATTTTATTTGGCTTAAGAGAAACCTTATTGTAGTTAAGAGGATTGACAGTCTCCTTTACATCCACAGAACACTTCCCAACTCTTCTTTTTTCTTCACATTTAACTGTAGCGTTTCCTACTGTCCATTTTTTTACGTAGGAGGATCTCTAGTAACGATCCAATCCTCCTGTTTTTCACTAATGATTTTCGAAAACGAGGTGCTTCTAATCGTAGACATAGCGACTTTGGCGAAACCACACCACACTACGCCATGCATCATACAACTAAACACACCACATCAAGGATATTAACTAAAGGGTCCCACAGTTGTCGCATCTAATATATACTTGTAATTTTGTTTAACCTTACTTGTGGGATGAATAAGCTTTGCTGAAATCAAAGAAGTGTCTGGTGTAAACAAATGCTCCTCATTTCCCCGGCATGAACTCTCTTACAGAGGAATATGGAGCGGGAACTGTGTTTAATTTTAATGGGGTAGCTGTATTGCCGGATCATCTTTGTAATTCCATACCAGTGGACGGTAAGCTATTATTACCCAGCCATATGTGGGTTGCTTAGATCATCATTGCAACCCCCAGTATTTATCAGAAACTGTGAGATCATAAAGCAGTGTCACATTAGCCAGTTTCATCCGTCGAATACGGTGACTTCTTGGTGTGTATTATTCTTAAACCTACAGACGATTTTACACATGATAGGTTAATGAGGACTATATGTAATCCTTTTTTTATCCATTGTCACGAATCGAATTCGCGACATTTTCCTTTTGTGAGAAACCACGAACTATTAGTGGAAAACTCACTGTGTATCGCTCAGTTAACCGTTTCTCTCTCCATTTCGGTGGTATACTTTTCAAAACATTCGTCACTGTTTCAAAAGTGACCGATCTAATGCACGTCATTAAGTGCTCTACTGAGCGATATTATTGTTTCTTTATTGTTCGCCCCTGCCTGCCTCGACCGTTGGCCATGCCTTCTCTGGGCTGGCCTGTATTTGAATTCAGTCAAGTGTCTGTCGTGACGGAGTGAGGTTCTGTGCTCCAGCAGTGAGAGAGTGAGAGGTCAGCTAGCACCCAGACTCCACTAGACTACAGTTCTCCAGGCTCCCACCCTTCTTCGGTGATACACTACATTCATTGACCAGTATTTCCTTTTCGTATTTTCCTAGGTTTAAGAGTTTAGTTAAGTGTGCTGTTTCCTCACATGCTGGCCGGCTGCGCCGCATGTTGTTTTTTTTCTAGGCGTAAGAATTTAGCTTTTGAGTGAGTGAGTGAGTACGATCTCTTTATTTGAATTCATTTTGAGATGTAACGTTAAATTTATTTCTTTGTAGTCAATAAATTTAACATCTCTTTTTCTTGAGCTTAATGTAATGTAAATTCGTGTTTCATTTCTCCACAATTAAGCTTATTTCCCTTATAGCTCCTAGCTTGCATAAACGTTTTGCTATTCATAACTGGTACTTAGGCCAGTCTTGTTGTATTAAGCTGAAAATCCGTTGTTCCTTCTAGGAGTTACGCATCAGCAAGAACCTGATATTATTAATAGATTTAGTTATTTATTGTCAGGGGTGAAGTCATTTTCTCTAGAGGCTAACAGTACTAATAAACAGCAATTTCATTGTGAGGAATTAGTCTCTGCTGTGTACTGTTGAGAAAGTTTATAAATTCTCGTTCTTAGAGAATCGTGCGAAGCAAGCCAGCGTAAAGTAATCATTGCTTGATTTAGCAAGACAATCCATTGTCCCTGCTCTTCAGTATCATTGAGAATTATCATTTAATATTTGCATTTATTTAAAAAACCCCGTGACATCCATAAATCTCTCCTAATATTAAAAGAAAATTATATGATTGCAACAAAACCTACAAACAACGAACTCGAGTTGAAGGGATTATTCAATCCACAAATTACGTAACTTAATCTGACGTCTGGTTAATTGCAGAGATATAAACTGATTATAGCCTAATGGTACTCCAGTGGTACGACAAATATATCAAAATGTTCTTTTTAATACCTTAAGTTATACACTGAAGATAAAAACAGGAGATAAATGGGCTGGATTTATATAAGCCTATTGAGAAATACAAGCTTTGTTAATACAGTGTAGTTTTTTTCCTGCATTATTGTTCTCCCAGTAACCAGTCTCTTATGTTTCAGTCCACCTGTGGTGGCGGAGACTTCAAGTGGTTGGTCTGCCCGTCCGTGTGTAAGTGTGTGTGTTTGTGTCCTCGCGTCCATAACATTCTTGTGGGCCCAATATCTCCTGAACCCATTGACGGATTTCCACCAGACTGTTTCCAGTGATGTAGAGTGATGAGGTGAAGTAATTATTCCAGTTAGGTCAAGGGGTCAAAGGTCAGAGTCACATGGGGTTGACTTAATTTATCCTTTTGTGCGTGATATCTCTTGAACCCCTCGATGGATTTTGACCCAACTTTTGTCATTGATACGAGTATGAAGGTATAATTTACTGATTAGGTCGGCAAGGTCAAGCGGTCAAAGGTCAAGGTCGTTCGACATAGTTTATCACTGGGGTGCGATATCTTCTGAACTCCTTGTCAGACGTTGACCAAACTTTTGTAAGTGATACAGTATTAATGGACAATAAACTGTTTAGGTCAGCAAGATCAAAGGATCAAAAGTTAAGGTTATACTGTATAGGTGTGGACGCTATCTCTCCAGAACCCTTTGTTGGATTTCGACCAAACCTTTGACAGTGATAAAATATGAAGTGATGATGAATTGATTATGCCAGCAAGATCAAGGAGTCAAAGATCAATGTCATATGGGTGTGGGCACGAAATCTCCTGAATCCCTCAGCGTATTTCGATCAGTCTTTTGTAAGTGATACAGTATGAATGGACGATGAACAGATTAGGTTAGCAAGATCAAGGGGTCAAAGGTCAAGGTCATATGGGTGTGAGTACATTATTCCCCGAACCCCTTGACGGATTTTGACAAAACTTTTGACAGTGATGCAGTATGACAGGACGATGAACGGATTAGGTCAGCGAGGACAACGGGCCAAAGGTCAGGGTCATATGGGATCGACTTAGCATATCTTTAGTCTTATTTTAACCCACAACGATCTGTATCATGGAGGTTTTATGACGAGTCCGTACACAAGGCTTGGCGGGGGCAAACGAAGTGATGCTTTGTGACATCAGTTAGTGGCCAGAATTCTTGGCATTTAATGTTCATTATGAATCATCATATAGGCTAATGGTTTGGTTGTTTTGTTTTAGGTATGATATACCTGAAGATGTTTAAAAACATTTGGTAAAATTGGCAATGCCCTTGACCACCTATGGTTGAGGTGGAATTGATTGATCTGCCCATCTGTGTGTGTGTGTGTGTGTGTGTGTGTGTGTGTGTGTGTGTCTTTTTCTTATCCGAGAAAGAAGGAACCAAAGGCCACGAGGCCGCAATAAGTGTTCCTACCAAGAGAAAAAATACAAGAGAGAGCCAAATTCAAGATCCGATCATTTTGAGATGCCTGGACATACTGCTTTTGAAAGACTGGAGATCATAGGAAGCAGGAAATACACACAAAAGGGATACAGTTCCAGAGCTGACCTGTTGCGTAAATGAAGGACTGGGAGTAACGGTTAACTCTTCCATTAGAGAGTTGCACAGAAAAGGGATAAGAGTTTGCTGCTAGACGGGTGCTACGCGCCTGTTGTAGAGGTGGAGGGATGCATGAAGACAGTTCAGAGGAGCAGTGACCTTTGAAGTGGCGATAGAAAAGAGATATAGATGCAACAGTGCGGCAAAGAGACAGAGGTTAAAGGAAGTCCGTAAGAGGAGGGGAGTTAATGAGATGAAAAGCCTTTGACTCCACCATATTGAGAATAGCTGTATGTGGTGAACTTCCCCACACATAAGAGTTGTATGCCACACAGTGGTGGATAAAACCCGTGTATAGAGTCAACAATTGTGCAGGGTAAAGAAGGAATGGAGTCAGCCTAGCACACCTAATCTCTTGGAAGCAGATTTTACAATAGATGTAATTTGATCTTTTGCAGATAAGTCACGAATAAATGAAACCCCAAGCATTTTCAAGGATGATGCAGGATTAAGCTGAATATTATCAAACATTAGTGGGTATACCTGTGGAAGTTTTGTCGGGTTGATAGGTGTAAGAACTGAGTCTTTGATGCATTTAAAATAACCAGATTATTTTTACCCCAGTCAGAGATACGAGCCAAGTCAGACATTATGTGTGCAATAGTCTCATCCCTTGTTTGTTGCTGAGATGGGCGTTGCAGGAACCAAATGGAAAGGTGAAGGGTGGAGTCATCAGCATATGAGTGGATAGGGTTGGATGTACAGCTTAGAAGGTTATTGATGAATAAAAGGAAGAGAGTTGGTGATAGGACAGAGCCCTGAGGAACACCACTGTTGATAGATCTAGGAGAAGAATGATGGCCGTCTACAACAGCGGCCATGGAATGACCAGAAAGGAAGCTATAGATGAAGGCACCGACAGAAGGATAGAAACTGTAAGAGGGGAGTTTGGAAATTAAAGATTTATGCTAAACTCGATCGAAAGCCTTTGAGATGTCAAGTGCAATGACAAAGCTTTCGCCAACGTCCCGAAAGGAGGATGACCAGTAGTCTGAGAGGTAGGTGAGAAGATCGACAGTGGAGCGTCCCAGACGGAATCCATATTGACGATTACAAAGAAGGTTGTGATAGGAAAGATGCTTTAAAATTATCCTTTTAAGAATTGACTCGAAAACTTTTGAGATAAAGGATGTTAAAGCAATTGGATGATAGTTAGAAGGTTGGGAATGGTCACCCTTCTTTCGGACTGGCGTATGAGAGCAAACTTCCAGCAAGAAGGAAAGGTATAAATTGATAGACAAAGGCGAAAGAGTTTACCTAGGCAGAGTGTAAGCACAGAAGCACAGTTCTTGAAAACAACAGGAGGGACTCCATCAGGCCCATATGCCTTGTTAGTACTGAGGTCTGTGATGGCAGAAAAACATCAGCTGAAGAAATTTTAATATCAGCCATGAGGAAGTCAGAGGGGGGAAGTGATGGAGGAACAGCACCAGAATCGTCTAAGGTGGAATTGGAGGAGAAAGTCTGAGTGAAGAGATCTGCTTTATCAGTAGAAGAAATAGCTACAAAGCCATCAGAGTAGAAAAGAGGAAGGAAAGATGATGAGCTAAAGTTGTTATAAAGGTTTTTGGCACGATGCCAGAAGGAGCAGGAAGAATTCGAGTTGGAGAGTTGAGAGCATTTAGTATGGATGAAATTATTTTTAGCTCAGCAATGAACAGAGTTAGCACGATTCCGGGCAGAAACATATAAAAGATGTGGTTCATGGGTGGTGTAACTTGCAATACTTTGGTAATAGAAACTCCGTGTACAAACAGCTAGATAAGGAGTTTATTACAAGCTCACAGTAAAATAGTCTGCCCTTCTCGGCTGCATGATATCAACTGATGCAATAACGCCGTCTTCAGGCGTGGGAAAGCATGCTGACCTAGCAATTTTAGTGGGGGCATGTATGCCCTGGGGGGGGACATATATACATCGGGGGTAGACATATTGTGGAGGGGGTACACTACTCCCCCGGGTAGCTGAGATGGTGTCTCCTGACACCGGGAGTTAAATGGTGTTTGATTATAGTAGGAAGGCAGGACCGGGAGGTTTGTACAAGGGATAAGTATGATACAGGGGCAGTAGGGGAGACATGGCCATGTTGAGGGGAGGGAATTAGTAGGATATATACATATAAGATATACAAGGATTAATAGGTACAAATCCAGTAAGGGTCGAAGGTATATATAAACATAATGGGAAGTACACAATAATAGTTTGATACATGATAAACAAGTAGATATGAGAGTTCCATTGTTGTTCTTCCTTCATTTTTTTTTTTTTTTTTGTATTTTCTGTAGGATAGACTGTCACTCAGTAAGGCATGAAAGAAATACCATCATTTTCTAGTAGGCAGAGTGCTGTTCACAGTTTGGTTAAATGTTAGATGGCAATGGTAGTCACTGAATGTGAGGGCACTAAGTACAGGGAGTTCTACGTCGTGGGTAGGGCGTACTATGCCGGTAGCGACTCTGATTTCCTGGAGTCGACGTTCCATTTTTCTGACACAACAATGCACTGCACAGATGATGAGTAGAAAACCTATGAAAGCGATAA
The DNA here is from genome assembly GCF_032717465.1 of Coenobita brevimanus. NCBI lineage: Eukaryota > Metazoa > Arthropoda > Malacostraca > Decapoda > Coenobitidae > Coenobita > Coenobita brevimanus. Next base: position 18,764,830 of record NC_137058.1, read on the forward strand.
CCTCAGGGGGAAACACAACTGTTGGATGAACCCATGAACGGCTGAAGGCCAGAGAAAATTGATCCATAATGAAATCACTGTCATTGAGGAAGGTGAGCATGTGCAAGTGAGGGGAGGTGATGGTAATGTTGGCAGATGGTAGGGTTGAAGGCATGTCGATTGGTTGAAAGATGTCATAGGAGTGTTTACGAACAGCTTGGGGATAGCAAGTGGCGTAAGTGATGACGGACTCTGATTTGACGGTACAATAGTCAGGTGCTTTGTAGAGACCACTAGCGGGGATGGAGCGAACGGAAGAACCAGGACACATGATTGTGACAGAGATGGGAACAGCAAAGAAGAAGTACTGGACATGGTTGAGGTGAGCATGGTGGACCGGGAGGTCAGGAGCTGGGTCAAAAGAACAGGCCGAGTAGATGGAATGGTTGCGAACTAAAGCAGACTCACAGGGTGTAGCACTGCTAGGGAAGATAGCGAAAAGGTGGGCAGCACAGAGACGAGAGGTCGGAGTAAGGGAGGAACATTGCTGGAGGTCTGTGGAAGAAAGGAAGGCAACGGAAAGATGATCATGGGACAGGAGGAAATATTCTGAAGGAACAGATACCTGTAACAAGGAGTTGTTGAGGCGGAAAGGGAAGGGAATGATGTGGAAAAGGTTAAAGGTTATGGCAGAACGGAGAGGAATATGGACGACGACGTATGTAGTGAGAAGAGTGGCTTCGAGAACAGGATAATAATATTCAAGGGAGGAGTAAGGGAGGACTGGGAAGAGACCAAAGGTGGAGTGAGCCCATTCCAGGACAGAACGGAGAGCTGAGACAGGGACTAAGTCGGCAGTGACACGTCCATTGATAGCATCGACCAGGATATGAATCAAGGTAGAGACTTGAGACAGGAGAGAGTCAAAGGCCAGTTGGAGATTATCCATGTTCATTTTGAGGTAGAAGAACTGAGAGATAACGTTGAGATCGGAAAGGTGGCGTTGTAAGATATCGGTGAAATGGTGTAGAGTGGACGTGACGTCATTGAGTTGGGTTTCAGTGAATCTGTGACTTATGTATTGCAATTGCCAGGAGAGTGGGAGGAAAAGGTTATAGAGATACTCATTCGGGTTGTGTGTCCCCATGAGGGCTGTGAGATGGTTCCTGATTCCGTGGAGCTGGTGCGCGTAGGCAGGTAGGGCAATGGCTACGTCGGCCAGGGGCGCAAGATCGTAGCACAAAGAGGCGATGTCGTCGATAAGCATTACCTCGCCTCCCGAGCCGACCAAGGCCCCGGGACGTACTCCACCATCGTCCTGACCTGACCCAGACCCCAGGAGGGTCAGCACTGCCAGCAGGGAGATCGCTAACATCGTACCTAGAAAATCAGGGTAGAGTTAATGGGGGAGGTCGTGAAGAGGTTGATGGGCAGCGCGCAGTTTGGACCGATATTGATTGGTTGATGAATGAGCAGGTGGAGATGGAGAGGAAGGAGACTGAGGGATAGGTGGAGACAAAGTAGACTGAGGGATGGGAGGAGGGGAAGAGGGGGCAGGAGGTTGTGGAAGTGACTCTTCCAACACAAGGCCACGGGGTGCTTGCTTTAAGTCATCGACGTGGACCCAGCTGGTGTCCCTAGTGGACAGGTCCTGGAGGTGAAATTTGTTGCCTTGTTGAGTGAGGACTCGGTGGGGCCCTGTAAATTTGTCATCCAACTTGGAGGAACGCGTATGGGAATGAGCAAAGACAAGATTGCCTACATTGATAGTGATAGGAGAGGCGGACTTATGTTGGCGCTGCAGCATGTCCTCCTGAGAGGAAGCCAAAGTGGATTGGACATACTGGTGGAATGTCTGGAAGTTGGCCAATTTTAGTTTAACATAATCATCCATGTTGTAGATGGGTTCTGGCTTTGAGGATAAGAGAGAGTATGGGAGGTCCTTGTCAAAACCAAAGAGGACGAAGAAGGGAGATTCAGCAATGGATGCATTGATGGAACTATTGATGGAGGATGCCACTTGGGGAATCCAGTCATCCCAGGACGAACTATGGGAGCCTAGATGTCTGAGACACTCTAAGATTTTTCGGTTGTGGCGTTCTACAAGGCCATTGGAAGCCGGATGCTTAGGCACGACATTGCACTTACTGATATGAAAGTGGTGACAGATCTCAACTAGAAGGCTATTGTTGAATTCTGTACCGCTGTCAGTAAGAATGGTATGAGGGGTACTGAATGGGCAAATTACGTGATCTACAAAGGCACGTGCAACGCTCTTCGCGGTCTTGTCAGAGAGGGGTACGAGGACACAGTAGCGGGAGAAGTGGTCAACCGCTACGAACAAGTACTCAGCGCCAGATTCTGTGAGGGGGAGTTTTAAGAGATCGATTGAGACAGTTTCCCATGGTCGTGATGGGATTGGGTATTGTAAGAGAGGTGCTGGTAAGCCGGTTGATCCTTTGTGGCAGTGGCAGGAGAGGCAAGAGTCACAGTGGGCATTGATATCGCGGCGCATGGTTGGCCAATAGTATTTGAGACGTGCTTGGCGCAAGCATCGGTCTTTACCTGGATGGGAAGCTTGAGGAGTATTATGAACAATATGAAGAACCTTTGGTATCAGGGCAGTGGGAACAACAAGTTGGCGTACTTCGCGATTGGGCATATCTTTGCCTGTTAGCAGTGTTTTCCTGTACAAGAGATCATCATCTAGCATGAACTCATCTAGTGATACTGGCAGAGTAGGTAAGGTCGAGGCATCGCCAGATTCTAGGAAATAAATGACTTTGGACCACATGGGGTCTTGGTGTTGAAAGTTTCGAACAACTTCTGACGTTAGTGTAGTATTTTCAGTTACTTCAGGCCGCAGTGATGTTATAGCTGCTGCTACGTGACGTGAGAGTGCGTCTGCGACTACATTCAACTTGCCTGGTACATATTGAAAAGTGGGATTAAAGTCCTGGATGATGACAGACCATCTAGCTAACCTACCTGTTAGGTTGCGATTTTTTAACAAATCATATAGTGGAAGGTGGTCTGTTTGGATATGCAATGGATAACCATAGACTATATCTCTGAAATGTTTCAAGGACCAGATTACCGCTAGCGCTTCGAGATCTGTGACACTGTAGTTATGTTCAGCGGTTGTAAGGGTGCGACTAGCATACGCTATTACGCGCTTCCTTGATGCGTCATCGAGTTGCATCAAAACAGCACCAAGTCCAGTGCCTGAGGCGTCTGTGCAGAGAAGGAAGGGTGTGGTATAATCAGGGAATGCTAGAACAGGGGCATTTACAAGAGCTGTCTTTAGCTTTTGGAAAGCCTGTGACTGGTCATTAGTCCAAACAAAGGGCACATTCTGCTTGAGTAAGTGGGTCAGAGGAGCGGCGATATTCGCATAATTCCGGATGAAGCGACGATAATAGCCACTGAGGCCCAGGAAACTTCGTACAGCGTCGGTAGTGGTAGGTTCTGGGAAGTTAATGATGGCCTTAGTTTTATCCTCATTAGTATGAATGCCTTGTGCATCTACGACATGGCCTAGGAATTTGATTTTCTTTCACAGGAAGTCACATTTACTGAGATTGATTTTCAGGCCTGCGAGCTGGAGGCGTTCAAAGACTTGCTGGAGTTTGGTAAAATGATCAGGGATGGATTTACTCACAACAATGATATCATCTAGGTAAGCAAAAAGAGAGTGTCCCATCATACCGCTGAAGACTGAATGGATAAGTCGCATGAACACGGAAGGAGCATTTCTCAGACCAAAAGGGAGTCTCTTAAACTGAAAATGTCCAGAAGGGGTGCTAAAGGCTGTGACTGGGCGAGAGGACTCTTCCATTTCGACCTGCCAGTACCCGCTGAGGAGGTCTAAAGATGAAAAGACTACATTATTTTCACCAAGGGATTCTAGCAAATCAGTGAGGACAGGTAACGGGAAACGGTCTGGAACGGTAACAGAATTGACCTTACGATAGTTGACTACTGGTCTAAAGTTGCCGTCCTTCTTTGGTACTAAGAAAAGTGGGCTATTCCATGGACTGACGGAGGGTTCAATAATGTCCTGGTCTAACATGTTTTGTACCATTTGATCTGTTTGCTTTCTCTGGCTGTGAGGCAATCAATACGCTGGTATGTAAATCGGCTGAGTTCCTGGGAGTAGTTCAATCGTATGTTTGACAAGGTCTGTTCTACCCATCGGTTCACCGGGTAAGGCAACCACGTTTCTGTACGAGGTCAGAAGGTCGAGGAGTTGAGGCGTATTTTCTGGGAAATCTGTGCAAGTGAGATGTGAGAGCATATCGGGTGAATGCGTCGGCGCAGATCCCATAGAGGTAATAGTACATACACCGATTGGCGTATCATCAGTCTGAATAGTAGGAATTGAGGAATCCTGGCACACCTTTACGGCCGCTGGGTATACTAGGATGTCTCCAATCTTTACATCACTTTTAAGTTTTAGTGGAGCATTTGTGACACTGAGCAAGTACAGGTAGCATAAACTGTCCTCTAAGACTGTACACCACGCTGACTCATAAGTCAAGCCATTCACACAACACGTCTCAGGTAGGGTTAGTACATCCATTCCTTCTTTCGCACCGGCAACACAAACAGAGACTTTGGTGAACTCATGCGGTAACAAAATTGTGCACGTATTCGTTACTGCACGTTTTGTCTCTGCGTGTTAGAGAAGATCATTCAGACTGTGAGGTAGGTAACTGAGACATGTCTGAGTCAGCGATAGTGTTGTCGGGAGAGGAGGTAAGAGCCATGTTCGAGGGCTGAGATGATGTATCAGGAGACATTGAGGAATTTATGTCCTTGCTCGCAGTCAGTAAAGGAATGATCTCCGTATTCTCAGATGATGATAGTGGTGGTCTGGGCTGGGTTGGACTTTTTGGTAGTGATAGGGACAGAGGTAATTGAAGGACTGATTTGATCGTAAGAACAGGACGGGGACATTCCTTAGTGTAAACCGGGAATCCAGAAATGTCTATACTACCACAAGCAGGTAATAATGAAATGGAGTGTTGTGCCATGGTGGAGAAACCAATAAGGGTATCTGCGGGATACTGCAAGTCATTAGTGACATGAAATTCAATGAGGATAGGGGGCAAATCTCTGTGGAGTTTGACTTCAAGGGTGACTCTTCCCTTAACCTTAAACTCTGAGCCGTTAACACCACATAGGCGAATGTCTGGTGGTTCTAGGAAACTGACGTGGTTGTGATGGCGATGAATAATTTGTAAGGAATTTTCGGAGATGAGATTTACTATAGATCCTGTGTCCAAGAAGAATGACGTTGGTATGTCATGACTGCTGCCGAGAATGACTAAACCCGAGGATGTTATGGGACCTACATGGCGGATGGGGAGTTGGGTTTCTGGTTCTACGTGATATTGGTCCGATACGGGCGCAGCGCTTCCCTCGACTGTGGGCGGTTGAGGTAACGACATTCCTCAGTGGTGTGAGTCGTGCTTGATTTGTGGTATTTGCAGTGTGGACGACGTGAGCGGGAAGGTGTATGCTGTCTGGTTTGGGAGTGAGGACGTCTGTATGTACGGTCGCAACTGGATGCTCGATGTCCAGGATGACCACAGTACCAGCAAAGAATCGAAGATTGTCTGTTTCGTCGGGCGCTAGATTGATCACGACCTGCGGTAGGAGAGCGATGTGTGGCAGGTCTGCCGCGTGTGGTGGGACGGGAGTGAGATTGGTCTGGGGTAGTGGAGGTGTGACAGACTGAGGAGGCCAAGGGTTGGGTGGTGCCCTGACGCATGTAGTTCGATCCTGTTCTTTCATGAATGACTTTAGTGACCTGAATATTTTTATCCCCTGGATTGAAACCGATTTCCAAGGCTAGCTCTCGCTGTTTAGGAGTAAGCCAGTGAAGGAATCTGAGGTAACCCATTAAGTCAGCAAAGTTGGTGAGTGAAAGCATTGGAACGCCATTCTTGTCTTCTAACCATTTCGTGCCTACCAGTACTTGGAGCATCTCGTTACTAGTTGCTTTCATGGCGGCGGCAGCTTCGCGGAGCTTGGCATATTGCGCTGGGATGCGCAAGTCCTCATCTAGTTGGTTTAGGAGATTAATGAATCCCATGAGAGACGCGGTATTTGAATGCTGGCAACAAAGGCTGATGAGTTCCGTACGAAAATCAACAAAGGTACGAATGCTATCGAAATGTCCTGCACGGATCGCGGATCCGATGTCTGATTTACCGTGGTGCAAGCGACCGAGGAGGTAAGCTACTTTGAGCGATTCCTCGGTTATTTGTCTATTGTTTATTTCTGTGTCGACTTCTCTGAGGAAATCATAGACAGACCAAGTTGGGTCCTGGCCGGTAAATTTGGGACGATTGGCATCGTCGAGATAGATAGACTGTGGAGGTTTGGCCATGGCTGGAAGTGTAGAAGTGGCGGCAGGAGAGGTGTGGGAGAGAGAGAAGGTAGTGGCAGTTAAGGGCGAGCAAGACGGGGTATGAAGGGAGGCAGGAGAGGGAACGACAGGGGAAGGAGTAGAGGAAGAAGAAGGGAGTGTAGAGGCAGGAGTAGAGGAGGAGGTATCTGGATTTACGAGGGTAGGACGGGTAGTAATTGATTCTGCGGGAAGTGAAACGGGAGTCTCAGGTACAGGGCGGTGGTACTCTTTGCCACTTCGTAAATGAGTGATTGTGTTAGAGTCGGCAGACGGGATATGAGCAGGTGATGTTTCCGGGTCGAGAGGGCTGGTGGTAAGTGGTTGACGTGGAAAGTATGACATTTAATGCGGCAATGGAAGATGAAAGGATGAAGATGGATACGTAGGTGGAAATGTATAAATAACAACGAGAGAATGGAATACACGAGTAGGCGTGAAAATGAATGAAGGTGCGGGCATGGATGGTTTAAATAAAATGCAAAGGATGAGATGGAGTATAAATAACGTAGGTGAAGATGAAAACGGGGTAATGAAAATGAGATGGAATATTTACAATAACCAATCTGTAGAGAAAATCGAGGATAATCTCTATAGAAAGGAAAGATACTATAGTTACACAGTAGAGATGGGAGTGTTGAGATGTATGACGTGCAGGAGTGGCTGGGCATAGCTGGGCTGGGCTGGGGCGGGGCGGGGCGGGGCGGGGCAGGGCTGGGCTGGGCGGGGCGGGGCGGGGCGAGGCGGGGCGAGGCGGGGCAGCGGGGTAGAGACAGCTGGGCGGAGAGGAGAAGAGACGCCGCGATGAATCCCCGGCAGGGAGTGGCGGTCTTAGGAGGCTCCATAATGCAGACCAGATGCGGGCGACGGTGGAGGCTGGTGGTGGGTGGTGAGGGCAGATGTCGGCGCAAGGCAGGTGTAGAGCTGGTGAGTTGCAAATGCAGAGAATGGTGGTGGGCAGGCAGCGGGCAGACAGTGATAAGTGGCACCGTGGGGGCAGGAGCTATGATGAGTTCGGAACAGGTGCTGGGAACAGGTGCAACAGGTGCGTAGGTTGGCGACGGCGACACATGCGGTCAGGAACAAGGCGTATGGGTGCGGGTGTTTGAGAGGTGAGCACTGGTGAGAAAAATCGGACACTCGGAAAGCACAGCCAGGTATAGAGGCACGGAGGAGGGGCGAGGCTGGCAGATGCGACTCGTCGTGTATCTTGTTGTATCACTAAATCGATGGAGGCGGTCAGAATCTGATGGTTCGAAACACCGCTGCTACCAAATGTAACTTGCAATACCTTGGTAATAGAAACTCCTTGTACAAACAGCTAGATAAGGAGTTACCCCTCCACAATATGTCTACCCCCGATGTATATATGTCCAAATGTAACTTGCAATACTTTGGTAATAGAAACTCCGTGTACAAACAGCTAGATAAGGAGTTTATTACAAGCTCACAGTAAAAGAGTCTGCCCTTCTCGGCTGCCTGATATCAACTGATGCAATAACGCCGTCTTCAGGCGTGGGAAAGCATGCTGACCTAGCAATTTTAGTGGGAGCATGTATGCACTGGGGGGGGACATATATACATCGGGGGTAGACATATTGTGGAGGGGGTACAGTGGGTTGGCTCTGGTACCTTTTATAAGCCCTCTCCTTGTTGGAGACAGCATTAGAACAAGCATGATTAAACCAAGGCTTTCTTGCATTAGTGAAAGGATATGAGAAAGGAATGTACACGTCCATGCCTGAGAGAATAACCTCCGTAATGTGCAAGGCACACTCAGATGGCTCCCGGCCATGGAAGCAGTACTCATTTCAGGGAAAATCAAAGAAGTACTGCCTGAGGGACTCCCAATCCACAGCTCCAAAGTGTCACAGACGACGTTTCTTTCGAGGGTCCTCAAGCCGTACCGGAGTGATACAACAGGTTAAGGTGATAAGGTTGTGATCAGAGGAGGCCAACAGAGAGAATAGATTAACAGTGTAAGCAGAAGGATTAGTTGTAAGGAAGAGGTCAAGTATGTTGGAGCTCCCTCCAACTCGGTCAGGGATATGGGTAGGGTGCTGTACAAGCTGCTCTAGTCATTAAGGATAGAAAAGATGGAGGCTTAATCACCAGGTGGATCATTGAAAGGAGAGGAGAGCCAAAGGTGGTGGTGAACATTGAAATCTCCTAGAATGGAGATTTCATAGAAAGGAGAAGTGGATAGAATATTTTCAATCACTGAAGTAAGATAGTAAAAAATTTTTGATAGTCAGTAGAATTAGGAGATAAGTAAACAGCACAGATATATTTAGTCAGAGAATGACAGGAAAGCCGAAGCCAGAGTGTAGAGAATTCAGGAGAATCGGGTTCAGGAACACGAGAGCAAGATAAGTCGTTGTGTATATATACACAACAGCCACCTTTGGCATTGAAATAAGTATAAAGAAAGTAGGAGGATATAGAAAAGGGTTTGCTGTCAGTTGCCTCAGACAGCTGAATCTCAGGAGGAGAGGTGGTGCTCAACAGAGCAAAAGTTAGAGGAAAGGCCACGAATGTTGCAGAAATGAAGAAGAAGTGAGTCAGACAGTGATTCCAGGCAGCTCAAGTCGTCACTGGGAGAGGGGCGGCGGTTGGGGCATGTATGGTCCCCCACCCCCCCTCGGGGACTCCGAGGCTATCTATTTCGCAGCCATGATTACTTTTATGAATTTTGGAAAAGGAAGAGTAGTGTGTATTGCGCATGTAGGTTGGTGTTGGTAGTTAGAGAAACTTGTATTGGAGAGCGTGCTGGCCTACTCTCTGTGTTAATGAGACACTGAAAAAGTTCAGTAAAGGGGGATGGTCGGGAACTAGTCCCAAGGGCTGATGAAAAGGGAGCTCCAGCTTTCCCTGTCATCAGCTATCCATCCACCTTGGGAGTACTGCCCTGCCCGACTAGTGCTACAGTGTGTGTGTGTGTGTGTGTGTCTGTCTCTGTCTGTGTGTGTGTGTGTGTGTGTGTGTGTGTGTGTGTGTGTGTGTGTGTGTGTGTGTGTGTGTGTGCATCCATAACGCTTTTCTGGCCGCTATATCTCCTGACCCCATTGACAGGTTTTCACCAAACTTTTGTCAGTGATGCAGTATGAGGATATGATGAAATGATTACATCAGTTATGTCAAGGGATGAAAGATCAAGGTAATATGGAGTCATTTATTTTATCATTGTGGGCGTGGTATCTCCTTAACCCTTCGACGTATTTCAGCCAAACTTTTGTCATTGATACAAAATGAAGGGACAATGAACTTATTAGCCAGCACCATCAAGGGGTCAAAGGTCAAGGTCATATGGAGTTGAATTCCTTTCTGGGGCATTATCTCCTGAACCCCTTGACAGATTTTTACCAAACTTTTGTCAGTGATACAGTATGCAAGGACGATTAACTAATTAGGTCATCAAGGTCAAAGAGACAGTGTCCAAGGTCATACGAGGTGCTGCCCAAATATTTGGAGAATTTGACCCTGACTGCTAACTCCTAGTTTCTGCCATCTCTTTTGAAGTAGTCCTCTTGGTCATGTATGCAGTGATCCCATTTTTTTTAAGATTCCATGTATCCTTGGAAATCCCCAAGTGTGACTATGTTGAGCACCTCCTTCGATTCTGCCTGGATCCCCTCAGTCGTGTCAAGACATCGTCCACACAACTGGAATTTGATCTTGGGGAAATGGAAAGACTTGCTGGGGGCAAGATCAGGCAAAAAAGGGAGATGGAGAATGACATGTTTTTGGATGCCAGGAAGTACCGAGCAACGAACGATGTGTGGACAGGTTCACTGTATTGGTTTAAGAACCTTGCATTTGATGACCTCCAGGGACACATGGAATCTTAAAAAAAAAAAATGGCTGGGATCGTTTTATACATGCCCAAGGGGTCTACTTAGGAGGAGACAGTGGAAAGAAGGAGTTAGTGTTAGTAATTCTTCTTTCATGGTCAAATTCCCTGAGCTTTTGGGCAGCGCCTCATATGGATGTGGAGCGACATCTGACTTCCTTGACCGATTTCAATTAAACTTTTGTCAGTGATACAGTATGATGGAACTGTAAACTGACGAGGCCAGCAAGGTCAAGGGTGCAGTGGTCAAGGTCCTATGGGTGTGGGCGCGATGTCTCATGAATTCCTTGGCGGATTACCACCAAACGTGTACAGTATGAAGAGATGATGAAATGATTACATCACGAAGGTCAAAGGATCAAAGGTCAAGGTCATGTGGATGTTAGCACAATACCACCTGAACACTAAGATGACTTTTGACCAAACTTTTGTCATTGATGCAGTATAAAGGGACGATGAACTGATTAGGTCAGCAAAGTCAAGGGGTCAAATGTCAAGGTAGCATGGGTGTGAGCGCGATATCTCCTGAACCCCTAGACAGATTCTAACCAACCTATTCAAGTGATTCTGTACGAAAGGATAATGAATTGATTTGGTCAGCAAGGTCAAAGGATCAAAAGTCATGGTTACATGTGGTCGACTTTGCATATCTTTAGTCTCATTTCAACCCACAATGAACCCTGTCATGGAGGTTATATATCGAGTCTGTGCACAAGGCTTGGAGAGGCATGCTAAGCGATGCATTGCGTTGACAGCTCGGGGACAGAGTTCAAGACGTTTCATTTAAAATATTGTTTACTGTTGATCCGGAGGCACCGATGTTACTGCTCTTTGTGTTGAGAACTGCTTTTGATACATTTTAAATTGTTGCTCTCTCATCATACCGTATGCATACTTACTCACAAGGAAAATGAAGATAAAAACGAACTGATTTATTTTGGTACCAGACCACGAAGAACAGATGTTACTTAAGCAGATATAGATACGTAGTTTAGCACCCTATGCACTACACGCGTGCTTTCTATGTGAATGAGAAGATGCTGCGCCTGTTTGCTACTGTGTGTATTCTTGGTTATTATGTTCCTAAAAAAAGGAAAAAAAATCTGCAACAGCAGCCCTCTACTATGGAAAGCTTCCTCCTGGCCTGCTGGTACTCAAGTCAATACCGGACATCATTATACCCGTACTTTAATGCTGGTAGGTGGGGGTGCCCATCATCCAGTCACTTGATGTAGTGCTGCCTACTTCTTCATTCAGCCTTGTCATTATTATTATTTTTTTTTTTGGTACGCCTTCCTCTCTTCATATTTTTTCCCCACCATTCCTGTTACATATTATTACTTTTCTTTCTATTCAATACTCTGCACTGAATGACAAGCCTAATGATTTCTGTAACCAAGGAAATCATTTACGATGCTGGTTGGTGACCAAACAGCTGGATTATGTGGAGCCTACGATGGCTCCCCTTTTCACTAGATAGAGAGGCGCAAATGCGGCGTCCATCTAGGAATCAATTGTCCCTCTTTTCCCAGCGCCTCGAACATTGGTTCACTGCACAGTAGAGCCCTGCAGGGGCGATTGCTTCCCTGCAGATAATGAATTTGCTTGACCAGACAGACTGGACTGATCAACAACGACAACTATATCATAATAATTATACATTCAGTCCTTTATTAAATTCTGCTGCATAAAGGCAAAGGAAGAAGAATGAACTTACATTAAGAACCTAAACCTTACCGCTTTGTAGTTTTATTTTTTGTCACAGATTCTTCTGTAGTGCACTTAATGTACTTGATAGCTGATCCGACTTTCTTACATACCCAATCCTCTCTCTCTCTCTCTCTCTCTCTCTCTCTCTCTCTCTCTCTCTCTCTCCACGCCTCAACAGTAGCCGAATCAGATTTTTTTTTTTTTTTTATGCCAGGGAGGTAAATGTTTCCATCGTCTGATTTGCACATAAGGTATTGAATTACGTGAGACCTGCAAAGCGGCAGCAGTATCAGGTTAGAATAAACAATAAAGTGGTTTGTTCTACGATTTTTTTTTTTATAATGATACCTGCATCCTTGACATAGGTTACCTTTCTTCACAATCTCTTCGTTGACCAATTTCGAGGGACAAACGAGTTTGCACAATGTCAAAGCTGTTTAATTTATAACATATAAAGAAAACTTTACTGATGATTTGAAGTTGAATGAAATAATCCAGCACTAGCAAAAGGTGTATCATACTGAAGGGGCAATGTGATCCTAACTTGTAGAAATTCTGTTGGAAGGAAAAAAAAAGTATATTGAACTCCATTTTTTTTTTTTTTATAGCAAAACGGAGGAAGGAAAAACAAATGAATAAAAAGAAAAATCCATTCACCAGATTACTGGTGTCCTCTCTTCATAAAATATCTGTAACAGTTTGACTTGAACAGCTGTAGGTTGAAGTTTTGAGAGAAACAACTCTGGGGAAGCGAGTTCCAGAGAGATGCAGTTCGGGGAATGAAAGAATTCTGAGAGGCAGAAGTTCTGCAATATGGCTGAGTGACACGCCAGTCATGAGCGCTGCCAGATGCCCGTGTAGCACGAGGGAAGGCATGGAGAGGTGGCACCATGGACACAACTTCGTCTGATCATTTGCTATAAAAATGTCTGTAAAATAATGCAGGGGAGGCAACATTCCTTCTTACTTGCAGGGGAGGTAGTTTATTTGTAATGGCTGGGTTGTTAATAATACTAACAGCTTTGTTCTTAATTTTGTCTAGTTGTTTTAATGCAACCTCTCCACATCCATTCCACGAGGGTGAGCAATATTCAAGCTGAGACCGCACATGACTATTATAGATTATAGCTGACTGCTCATCAGCGAAGAAGTTATTGACTCTGTACAATAATCCAAGTTCTTTGAGGCGGTTTTAGCAAGTGATCTGACATGAGGTCCAGCTGAGGGCATTGTTAAGTGAGACGCCAAGAATTTCAATACTTTTGGAGATGGGAATATTAGTAGCACTGAATGTAATGTACGAATCTGGTAATATCTGTCTATTAGTAAATTGTATATATATTTAGTTTTACTGGCATTAAATGGGACAAGATTGTTTTGTTCCCATTCACTGATAGTAGATAGGTCTTGATTTATGGAGATGGCTGTACTGAGCTGAAAGGTAGAGATATTAGACTTTGTAAATGGGTGTGTGAGTGTGAATGAACTATGTAGTGTTGAGTCAACTGCGTATGAGTGGATGGGGTTGTGGGTTACAGATAAGAGATCATTAATATGAACCAGGAATAAGGTTGACGCCAGAACTGACCCCTGCAGCACGCCGGCGTTAATTGAGTGGAATTGGAATTTACATCATCTACTTTTACTCTTATTTTCCTTGCACTAAGATATGAAGAAATCAAAGGAACAAAAGACTTTAGTCCATAGCAAGGGAGTTTGGACAGCAGGGAACGGTGCCATACTCTGTCGAAAGCTTTAGAAATATCAAGAGTTACTGCATGAGTTTCTCCATGTAGATCAATTGGTTGATGGATGGTGTGAGTTAGGAGATTGAGTATGTCAATGGTGGATCTTTCATGGCGAAACTTTCATGGCGAAAACCATATTGTCTATCACTAATTAAGTTGTTGGATTCAAGATGTTTGACAGTGTGCTTATTCATTAAATTTTCAAATACCTTACCAAGAGAAGATGTGACAGTTATTGGTACAAAGGGGACCCTAATGCTTCCTTTACTGACCAAATTAATTCTGTCGTTGGTGTTACTGGAAAATGAAGGTTTAATGAACTCATAGAAACACTGTTATTACAATCTTGGGAAGGGGAGGGGTGTGGCGTAAGCAAGTCGATTGAAATTATTCTAAAACTGTATCCCTCTCTCTGAAAAGTGAAGGGCTAGGAGTAACGAAGAACTGAGGAAGAGGGTAAATGAAAAGTAGCGGGATTAGAGATAAAAATGACGACAAGTGACGCAAGGGCAATCACTAGAGGAAAGAAGTGAATACCGCTGAAAGATCTGAAGTGCTAAAGGCAAAAAAATCAAAGAGGGGGAGGACGAAAAGTAAACTTAAAGGATTAGTGATCAGGAGGAATCGTGTCATTAGGGCAGGATTATTTTAGTTAAAAAACAAACCTCAGATTTAAAAAAAAAAATCTTAGTCGTAATAAAGAATACATGGAAGAGACGTGAGGCGAAGCGTCAGACAGAAGCAAAGTCTGGGTAAGGAAGATTAATGAGACAGTGAAGAAAAATAACTTGAGGATAATGGGGAAAGAAAATACTGAAAACCTACATCTAAATCACGATTAAGAGACGCATGATGTACAATATGTAAAAGAGACCAGTATGAGGAAAGATAATTTCCGGGAACAAAAAATGTGAAAGAATGCAGAGAGAAATGTACAAAAGAGAAAAGAGAAAATGCCCTACCTCATACTTAGCATTATTTGATGGAAGAGGCTCAATTTAAAAGAAAATAAAAATACCGTATCAGTGGAAAACAGCTGTGTACTTGAAAGATCCTTTTAACTCTGTGTGTGTGTGTGTGTGTGTGTGTGTGAGAGAGAGAGAGAGAGAGAGAGAGAGAGAGAGAGAGAGGAGGGGGGAGGAGACGGGAAGGGGGAAGAGGGGACGGTGAGGGGAAGATAAGAATAAAATGTGAAGATGTGAAATTACATACGTTATAAGCCAATGAGAACATAAGCATAACTGAGATAAAGAAATGACAAGTACAGTAAGGACAACATGGGAAAAGTGGACAAACGAGAGAATAATGACATGTATACAAGAGCTTGTGATAATCTGATTAAAGGGAAATATTAAATATTGCCTTTTCGCTGATCTTGTATTACTGCTTCATTTACAGAACCCACCGATATCCTCCTCCTCCTACACATTGTCCCAAATTCATTCACCAAACCTTGCAAGTCCCATTCATCTTCACTCAACAATACTGTATCATCAGCAAAAAGCAACACCGGAAGCTTCCAAATCTCGTCCTCATTCATTAGAGCCACCCCCACATCCACTGCCCTGCCTTGCACCTCCTTGACAATCCCATCCATGTATATATTAAACAGCCATGGAGACATCACACAACCCTGTTTCAGTCCCACACTGAGATCAAAGAACTCACTCAGCTCACCATCCACACGCACCGTAGCCCTAGCTCCCTCGTACATACTCTTCACAGCACTCAACAATTTCCCCTCCACTCCATATATTCTTAATACATTCCACATACCTTGCCTATCTATTCTGTCATAAGCTTTCTCCAAGTCCATGAAGGGAGCATACACTTTCCTTCCCTTCTCTAGATACTTCTCCACTAAACATCTTAGAACAAATATCTGATCTACACACCCTTTTCCCTTCCTAAATCCCCCTTGTTCTTCTCCAACTAGCTCCTCTGTCATATGCCTAACCCTATCAATGAGTGTTCTACTATATATTTTACCAGTCATACTAAGAAGGCAAATACCCCTATGGTTACCACATACTTCTCTCTCCCCTTTTCTTTTGTATAAAGGAACAATTATACCTGATTTCCAGTCCTCTGCAACCCTTCCCTCTTCCCAAGCCAATCTACATAACTTCCATATCCACTCCACAACAATGTCACCCCCATACCTAAGCATTTCACCACACACTCCATCAATTCCTGGGGCCTTTCCCAACTTAATCTTCTTCATCGCTTCCACTACTTCCGCCCTACTGATCTCTTCCTCCCTCCTCTCATCTCTTCTTCTCCCAGCCATTCCCCAACCACTTATACTCGCACTGCTCCCACTCTCTATATTCAACAAATCCTCAAAGTGCTTCTTTCATCTCCTCAATTTCTCTCTCTTCTCCACCAACAATCTATTAATCCCATCTTTCACTCCCCTATTATTTCCCCTTTCACACTGCCTTACTTTCTTTACCTCCTTCCAAAACAATATCTTACTTTCCCTCCATTTCACACTCAGATTCCTCCCAAACTCTTCATCCACTTTCTTCTTACTCTCCTTCACCAGTCTCTTAACCTCCCTTCTCCTGCTCACATATACCTCTCTCTTCTGTCTCATCTTCTCCCCTACCTCTACTCGCTAACCATTCACTATATGCCTTCTTCTTTTATTCCACAGCTTGTTTCACCTCATCATTCCACCATGCTGTCCCTTGCACACCCTTGCATCTCCTCCTAACTCCACAAACCGCCTCACACGCTGCACCTATCGCTTCCGTGAATATCTTACATACGTCTTCCACCCCTTCCATCTGCTCTAGTTCATACCTTCCCAATCTTTCTTCCACTATGCTCTTATACTCTGTCATTTTCTCACTATCTTGCAATTTTTCCACTCTTCTCACAGGAGCTGCTTCCTCTTGTCTTCCCCTTCGTCTCCTCAACCACTTTCTTTGCAGCTCTACCTTGGCTATCACTAAGTGATGGTCCGAGACTCCATTCCCCCACCCTCTCCACACTGTTGCATCCAACACTTGTCTTCTCATTCGCTCATCCACACACACGTAGTCTATCATAACTGTATTGTACATAATTATATTGTAATTGTTACATATAGTTTGCACAGATATTATTGAAAATGATATTATACAGCCCCATATTTAGTTATTTTATATAAAAATATTTATACACTATACACAACACTAACTATATACACTCACTTGTTCATTAGTACGTATCGTGGGTAATGTATGTGTCAGCACTGTGTGGAAATCTTTGTCTTCACGATTGTGTGGAAGATGTTGTTAACTCTTGCTAACGTCATTTGTGTTGGCCATTTTTTTTCCTGGTTTTCCTTGTAACTTAATTTGTCTGTTTCCACTAGGTAGCATTAATTAATAAATCTTTAATACAGTTCTTATAATCGCTCACTGAGTAACTGTGATAGTATATTTTCTTTATTACTTTGTGGATGTGATAATGTATAGTTGTGTGTATGAAACACTAATTTTAGATAGATATAAATGGTAACACTCGTTGGTAGTAAATAAATGCTATAGTATATGAATGACTGTATAAGTGTAGACTATTTATTGCTGGTGTAAGTATTTAGTGATTGAATTATGCAAATAACTGAAATAGGTATTTGTACGTAAGTTGTAACTATACAACACGTTTTATATGTTTGTGCAGAAGTTTTTGCCTACCACTGTGTCTTTCACTGTGAATTGCATAAATGAAGTAACTATGTAACTCACTAATTTTTACTGTGGTGGGAATGGTGTTAGTGATGGTGCAGGTGGTGATAGTGATGTCATACACGGTTGATTGACGGGTTATGGTGATGTTCTCAGCAAACACTCAGCAAACACTTAGGGAAGGCGGTGGCTCAATCGGTAGAGAGGTGGCCTGCAGTCCTACTGGACCCAGGTTCAAATCCCGACTGGGGCAGGGAACAGTTTGAGGATTTGAATTTCATAAAAATCGGACTTTACCGATCTACCAGAAGACTCACCGACATGTCATAAAAATAGCCCCGCTAATACCAATACACCAGTCCTGTATGAGACAGCCCTAGCATGTATTCAATATGGATAGTGGGTGTTAGCACCGAAGTGGTGACATGTAGAGGTGTATGTATGTAGGAGGACTACTGGGCCTTGAGTGCAGGCTGTGAAGCCTATGCCCAGAGTCGGACACATAAAAAAAAAAAAAAAATAGCAACATCAACTTCCCACTCTGGTAGCTGTGGTGAGTAATTGAGCAGCGATGAGTAATGTTGAGTAACGATGAGTATGTGAGTGGTGAGTGAGGGCTCTGGATCAGGGCCACATGGTATTTGCTGCCGTCGTCACCCCTGCATCAGTGGTGGTGGTGGAGGTGGAGGGCAGTTGGAGAGAGGAGTGGGGGTCTGGTGGTTGTTGCTGTGTTCTTGCGTTTCGTTTGCTTGTTTTGTTTCTCTTTCTCGATGTATTCTCGGTCCTTTTTTCTTGTGGTTTACTCGTTGTGGGATGAAGACTGTTGCTATTTGTAGGTGCGTGTAGAAGATTAAAGAGACGACTCGTAGACTTGTTACTTGTAGTTGAACGTAGATGGTTGTAGTTCGTTGGTTCGTCGTAGAAATTGGAAGATTGTTTGTATCAATATTTTGTTAAACTACTGGGAAGGCATCATGTGACCTCTTCACGGAGGGGGGGTTGGAGAGAATACTGTCAGGAGCTGGTTGTGAGTTGTTGGTTGTAAGCGGCATCGTTTGTATTCTATCTTGATAATGTAGAATCAGCTGTGGAACTGAAGGTGATCTTGATTACAGTCTCGCTTGCTTTTACAGAAATTCACTGTAGAACTGAAGCTAATCTTGGTTAGAGTCTTCCTTGCTTTTGTAGAAATTCACTGTAGATTTGAAGACGAGGTTCATACTTTCGCTGCCACCATATCTTGTGAAAACTTTGTAGCTTCTTGTAGTGAGGTTATGTAGATCAGTTATGCATATATTTTACTCGTAGACGAGCTGTAATTATACGTGAGTAGGTTTGTAAGTAGATAATCTTAGTTCCCTTTGTCATGCAATGACAGGAGAGGTAAAGATGAGTATGGGACTATGTATAATTTTATTTGTCTTGAATAGATTAACTAAAGTCTCTCACACACGAGTTAAGTATAAAGTAAAGTCCCTCTGTTATCTCCCAGATGTGTCTCGCTAGAACCCTTCTCTCTCTTCCTTTCTGTACAACTTTTCTGTCTATGGCTAGCCCCTTTCTCACACTCTAACCATTCCATCCCTCCCTAGGAGGGATAGTGTCACGTGTGCAAGACACATGTGAATGTTCGAGAAGCCCGTGTGTCTGTGTGTATGTAGCGTTTCCAGTGACATAGTGAACGCCTGGCATTCCTTACAGAAATGCGACATATTTCCTTTGGTCAACTCTCGCTGACACATTTCCTATTCCCACACCTTGGCTGATGTCCCTATCTGTTACACTATCTATCTATCATGCTATGAGTTGTATTATTATAATATGGAATTCTGACAATAATAGGATTACTTACATGCCGATATTATTGCTACCTTCTCCAAGGAGGTCATGTTTTTGCCAGAGTTGGTTTGTTTGTCTGTTAGTCTGTCGTTAGTAGGATTACTCAAAAAGTTATGAACCGATTTTGCTGAATCATTTTAAAGGGGTGGGGGATGGCGAAAGGAACAATCCGTTAGATTTTGATGGTGATCTGGATCATCATCCGGATCCAGGAATTTTTCAAAGGATTCTTTACCATTGCAGGATAGTGGCAATTTCAACATCTTTGCTTATAACTCGATAAATGATTCCTACAATGCTTGCACATAATTTTAAAAATATGATGACATGTGTTTTATATGGTACGTGCTACATAGGAAAAAAAATATTGATAATCATTTACAGGTGTTGACAAATGGGGTGCTTGTTCAGCCTTGGAGGAGGTTTGCAATCTCGGATTGCTCTTGCTTTCTTTCTTATTTTGGACAATAAGCTACACGTGTCTCATGATGTCTTGAGCAAACTGAAAATCCTCGAAACTTATTACATCCCCCAGCTGAGCGAGAGGAACTGTTGGGGACACAGATTCCCCTTTCTCTTCTTGCCTCCTCTTCCTTCTATTCCCTCTTATCCCTGAATACCACACTCCTATCCCCCTGAAGGTGATGTGACTGGGAGGGACCACCGAGTCGTTCCGTTTTGTTATGACCTGGCTTTACGACCAACATATATTCATTAAGGCCCTTACGACACAAGACTATTGTGTTATGGCTCTGCATTTCTCCTTACCAGCACCTGTTTTGTTTTGTGTGTGTGTGTGTGTGTGTGTGTGTGTGTGTGTGTGTGTGTGTGTGTGTGTGTCTGTGTGTCTGTGTGTGTGTGTGTGTGTGCACTGCTTATGTAGCCGTCAATCACTATTCGCCTTGGATCCAGGAAACAAAGCTCCTTAATCTAATGGATTTAGGATGGTCCGAGGTCTTGTGAGATACTCTCCCACGACCTTGATCACCACTACTTTTTCAGTGCAAGTTTTCGTCAACGAACAGAGCACTGATATTCCCATGTATGTGTTTTTATGCGAGATACAATATATAATACGTATAACATATCGTACAATATTAGGGAGTAATACACGAAGTTAAACTACGTCATAGTGTTGGGCAGTCTCCATAGCACTCGAGAAACTAGCTTGAAGAGTCTCGTGTGGGAGGAAGAAGTAGGGGTTAATGGAGAGGAAAGCAGGAAGGCAAGGAGATAAGAGATATTTAAAGGTCAGAGATAAGCATACAGATTGATATTGCAGGTAAGTAGGTAGGTCAAACTTAATTAGGTAGTTGAGAAGACAGTTAAGAGAATGATTAGTAGAGAAAATGGTAAATGATGGTCAGGTATGTAAATAGTTATAGGAGAAGGAAGGTCAAGAAATGTAAAGTAAATAACTGAAGTGCAAGTTGGTAAACCGGTAATTAGCAAACTGATGGTTTATGATGGGGATCAATATAATCCTACTGACATGCATCAAGACGGATTTATGTATAAGGATAACGCTTGGTTGGGAAGGACGAAACTCATGTATTGTATTTTGCATTCTCTCAGAAGTTTTAACAGAATCGTCAGACTTGGTTCTAACGAAAAAAAAAAAAAAAACGAATAAACTAAGATAAGGCGTAATTTAGGAGTTGTATGCTGACGATTGATATCTCTCTCTCTCTCTCTCTCTCTTTATATATATATATACAGACAGAGAGAGAGAGATTATATATATATATATATATATATATACAGAGAGAGAGAGAGAGAGAGAGAGATTATATAATATATATATATATATATATATATATATATATATATATATATATATATACATATATATATACATATATACAGAGAGAGAGAGAGAGAGAGAGAGACAGACAGATATATATATATATATATATATATATATATATATATATATATATAATTACTTTCAGTTGAAGGAGTGCATTACCTGACCCAGCGCCTCATGTCAGAGTAATTACTTTATCGATGTCCAGCACAGCGCAGATAATGAATACGTAAGAGTGTATGACTTACCCCCTGGGGGTAAGGGGGTTTCAAGGATACTCCCCCAGTATCCCTGCTTGTCGTATGAGGCGACTAAAAGGGTTGGTGGTGGGTTAGTGACCCACCTCGTAAAAAGAACTAAAGAAGCGAATAAAGCTCCTCGGACCAGGATGGACCATACGTTGATGACTAAGGAACGGACATAGGACATTCTAAGGGTGGGGACATGGAATGTGAGAGGAGTGAATGATGAAGCGAAAGAGAGACTGTTCAGGTGCTTGAGGATGCAAGAGTGGATGTATGTGGATTGACTGAAACTAAATGGAAAGGTGAAAGGGTGAGAGAATGGGAATACGGTTTAGGAATATGTGCGGGAGTTAATGAGAGTGAGAGGGCAAGAGAGGGAGTATGTCTGATGATCAGCAAGAAGTGGAAAGAGAATATAAGAGAGTATAGAACAGTGGGTGCAAGGATTGTATGGGTGAGGATGAAAGTAGGTATACAAACTTGGGCGATTGTAGGTGCATGTGCGCCGACAGAAGACCGAGTGCCAAGAGTGAAATATGAGTTTTGGGCAAATGTAGAAGCATGTATGGACAAGTTTGAGAGGAGCAAGAGAGTATTTTTGATTGGAGACATGAATGGCAAAGTTGGGAATGTACGATTGGATGGAGTGGTTGGTCAGTGGGGTGTGCCAGCTGAAGTAGATGGGAATGGTAGTGCTTTGGTGGACATCTGTACTGGTAAGGGGTTGGCAATAGCCAACACCTTCTTTCGGCATAAGATGATCCGCAGGTATACATGGACAGTCATGAGAAGGTTGGACAGTGAACTTGTTGAACGAAAGGCAATGATAGATTACGTGTGTGTGGATGAGCGAATGAGAAGACAAGTGTTGGATGCAAGAGTGTGGAGAGGGTGGGGGAATGGAATCTCGGACCATCACTTAGTGATGGCCAAGGTAAGGCTGCAAAGAAAATGGGTGAAGACAGAAGGAAACAGCTCCTGTACGAAGAGTGAAAAAGTTACAAGACAGTGAATAATTGGCAGAGTATAAGAGGATAATGGAAGAAAGATTGGGAAGGAATGAGTTAGAGCAGATGGAAGGGGTGGAAGATATATGTAATATATTCACGGAAGAGATAAGCGCAGCGTGTGAGGTGGTTTGTGGAGTGAGGAGGAGATATAGGGGTGTTCAAGGGACAGCATGGTGGAATGATGAGGTGAACCGAGCTGTGGAGCAAAAGTAGAAGGCATATAGTGAATGGCTAGCGAGTAGAAGTAGGGGAGAAGATGAGAGAGAGAGAGAGAGAGAGAGAAGAGAGAGGTATATGTGAGCAGGAGAAGGGAGGTGAAGAGATTGGTGAAGGAGAGTAAGAAGAAAGTGGACAAAGAGTTTGGGAGGAATCTATCTATCTATCTATCTATTGCCAGACGCCTCAATCCCGTTTGGGGTGGCCACAAACAAATCGCCTCCAAGTCGCCCTGTCCCTCGCCATTTCACTCCCCTGCTCCCAACTCACACCCCCCTCTCTCATATACCTCTCCACCCCATCTCTCCATCTCATCCTCGGCCTCCCCCTCCCTCTTTCCCCCTCCACCTCACTCACATACACTCTCTTCGTCAGTCTTTCACCCTCCATCCTCTCCACATGGCCAAACCACCTCAGTGTGTTCCTCATAACGCTTCCTATCACATCCACATCAACACCACAACGCTCCTTTATATCCTCATTCGTCAGCCTGTCTCTCCATGTGACTCCACAGGCTCCTCTTAAATAACTCATTTCCACGGCTCTCACTCTTGACTTGTGTCCTTCCAACAACGTCCAAGCTTCACTTCCGTACGTTAGAGTTGGTATCACAATACTGTCATGTAGTAACTTTTTCACTTCCATGCTCACTTCCCTGTTTCTTATCACTGCTTTCAAAGAACCAGCAACCTTTCTTCCCTGCTGTACCCTTTCAAGCACTTCACCCTCCAAACCTCCATCCTTACTCATCACACTACCCAAGTACTTAAACGTACTCACATTTTCCAATTTTTGGGAGGAATCTGAATGTAAAATGGAGGGAGATTAAGAAATTGTTTCGGAAGGAGGTAAAGAAAGTAAGACAGTGTGAAAGGGGAAATAGCAGGGGAGTGAAAGGTGGGAATAATAGATTGTTGGTGGAGAAGAGAGAGAAATTGAGAAGATGGAAGAAGCACTTTGAGGATTTGTTGAACGTAGAGAGTGAAAGCAGTGCGAGTATATGTGGTTGGGGAATGGCTGGGAGAAGAAGAGATGAGAGGAGGGAGGAAGAGGTCAGTAGGGCGGAAGTAGTGGAAGCAATGAAGAAGATCAAGATGGGAAAGGCCCCAGGAACTGATGGAGTATGTGGTGAAATGCTAAGTATGGGGGTGAGATTGTTGTGGAGTGGATATGGAAGTTGTGTAGATTGGCTTGGGAAGAGGGGAGGGTTGCAGAGGACTGGAAATCAGGTATAATTGTTCCTTTATACAAAGGAAGAGGGGAGAGAGAAGTATGTGGTAACCATAGGGGTATTTGCCTTCTTAGTATGACTGGAAAAATATATGGTAGAATATTCACTGATAGAATCAGGCATATAACAGAGGAGCTAGTTGGAGAAGAACAAGGGGGATTTAGGAAGGGAAAAAGGTATGTAGATCAGATATTTTTTCTAAGATATTTAGTGGTGAAGTATCTAGAGAAGGGAAAGAAAGTGTATGCTGCTTTCATGGACTTGGAGAAAGCTTATGACAGAAGAGATAGGCAAGGTATGTGGAAGGTATTAAGTATATAATTATGGAGTGGAGGGGAAATTGTTGAGTGCTGTGAAGAGTATGTATGAAGGAGCTAGGGCTACGGTGCGAGTGGATGGTGAGCTGAGCGAGTTCTTTTATCTAAATGTGAGACTGAAACAGGGATGTGTACTCGTAATGTCTCCATGGCTGTTTAATATATACATGGCTGGGGTTGTAGAGGAGGTGCAAGGTAGGTCAGTGGATGTGGGGGTGACTAATGAATGAGGGTGAGATGTGGAAGATTCCAGTGTTGCTGTTTGCTAATGATACAGTATTGTTGAGTGAAGATGAATGGGAGTTGCAAGGTTTGGTGAATGAATTTGGGACAGTCTGTAGGAAGAGGAATCTGAATTAATGGAAACAAGAGTAAAGTTATGGTGTTTGAGAGGAATGAAGTTACAAAATGCACAGTGAGGTTGGATGGTGAGGATATGGAGAATGTGAGTGCATTCAAGTACTTGGGTAGTGTGATGAGTAAGGATGCAACTTTTGGGGATGAAGTGCATGAAAGGGTACAGCTGGGAAGGAAAGTTGTTGGTTCACTGAAAGCAGTGATGAGAGATAGGGAGGTGAGTATGGAAGTTAAGAAGTCACTGCATGATAGTACTGTGATTCCTACCCTGACGTATGGAGCGAGGCATGGACCTTGCTAGAGGGGAACAGGTCAAGAGTGAGAGCAGTGGAAATGAGTTTCTTGAGAGGAGCATGTGGAGTGACATGGAGGGACAGGTTGACGAATGAAGAAGTGCAGGAACGTTGATGGTGGATGTGGATGTGGTTGAGAAAATTAGGAGATATACAGTGAGATGGTTTGGACGCGTGGAGAGAATGGAGAATGAAAGACTGACTAAGAGGGTGTATGTAGGTGAAGTGGTGGGAGGGAGAGGGAGAGAAAGACCGAGGATGAGATGGAGGGATGGAGTTGAGAAGTATATGAGGTAGGGGGAGTGAGTTGGGGGGAGGGCAGTTAAATGGTGAGTGAGAGAGCGACTTGGAGGCGTTTTGTCTGTGGCCACCCTTTGCGAGATTACGGTGTTGGGCTATAGATAGATAGATAGTATTACCTTCCCTGAAACCATTAGCAATACACGTAAATGTCAGCTAGATCCGTTTATCAGTTTAAAACAAAAACATAAACAGCATATTTACAGCATTTTTCAGGTTCTTACATATGCTAATTATCTAGCATTTCTCGTGGCTTCGGATGATTGCGGTGATGATGTTTGATTTACCCTTTTTTAAATATTATAATAAATTAGAATAAACGAGGCTACACAAGACTTTCTAAATGTCACTACTTATGTTGTTCAAGCTTTCCTGTGTCCTCCGGGAAGTTGGCAAACAGCAGTTTCGATGGATATAAGCGTAGTCATATATGATAACCAATACTGCACGCCAAATCAAGGACCATCTACTTAGGGTTATTTAAGTTTCTTACGGCATATTTGTTTAATGTCAGACATATTCGTGTGCTGCATCACCCTCTTGCACTGCTGGGGTCTCCATGTTTCTCATGTTTCTCATGTGGTTAGGTGGAGTCCGGTGGTGGATACAAGAATATATACATTTTCGAATAGAAGGAATCCAAGTCATTGCTCCTGAGGCTTTTCTGAAATACATTCATCCTCGCTTATGCTTCTTCAAATTTTCTATTGCATTTTTTCATCTCCTTCCAGTTTCTTTTTTAATTCGGTTTTCCTCTCTTCTGTTCCAGTTCCCGTATCTTCCCTCTCCTTCTCGTTCCCTCAGCTCTTTCCCTTTCCAAACCTTCTGCCTCCATCGTCAGTTTTCTCTGTCCTTTCCTTTCTTGTTCTTTTCTGTTCCGTCTCTAATTGCATTCACACTTTCTTCTCATTTTCTTAGGTTACAATATTCCTTCCCCATGTTAAATTGTTTTTCTTCCCTTCTTCTCCCTCCCTTTCCCTCTCCTTTTCTCTCACTCGCATTTCATTTCCTCCTTTCCGTTGGTGCCTCTGCTCCCTAACGTCGCTTTCTCATACACACTATTCCTTTCCCTGTCCTGTACTGACTGACCTCCATCTTTCTTCCCTCCTTGATTATTGTGTACTCCTTTTCCTCCCTATTTATTCTTCATTTCTTCCCCGTTTCCTTCCTTCCTGTCATTTTACTTTATCTTTCCTTGCCTTTAACCCGTTTTCTGTTCTTCCTATTGCATATTTTTCATTTTTTTATCTCTCTCATCCAGTATCTTTCTCGGAACCTTCCGTTTCCTGCTTCCTGTACCTTTTATTTATCAACCACTTAATTTAAGTCCTTCTTACTTCCTATCCCTTTCAGATGTATTTCTGCCTTTCCATCCTATATTGATCTCTTCTTACTTTCCTTTGTTTTTCAATTCTGTCGTATTTTCCTTTTCATTTGTATATTACCGTTTCTTCCTTCCCCTGACTCTTATTTCTTTAACATATTATCCTTCCATTCGTTCATATTACATTCGTTATTGTTTCCCATATCTTTACACTACCTTCCTTGTTGCCTTCCCTTCCCCTTACCCTCACTTTAGCATCGAACCAGCCACAATCATCACCACCACATACACCCAGCATGGAACCCCAGTTCTCCCTCATATTTCCCCCAGCATCAGGTCAGCCATAGGCACCACCACACACGTCACATGGACCCCCCACTCTACCCCAGTCTTCCCATTGCATCAAGCTCACCACAATCACCATCACACATCCATCACACACATCTAGTTACTCAGTCAGCAGCCAGTAATAAGCACATTAACTTTGTGAGGCGGGTATGATTGTAAAGTGTGTGTGTGTGTGTGTGTGTGTGTGTGTGTGTGTGTGTGCTGGCTAATTACTCGTCAGTACAAATGCTAACTGGTATTTTCAGTCGTTCATGTATCACAACTAGTTATTGCTAGGGGTTCTTCTTCTGTTTTTGCCCCAGCTTACAACCTGCAGTCTCAAACGCAATGTATCTAGTGCATCTCGAAATTAATAGATCTGGAATATGACTCTATCTGGCTTGTTCATGGAAAGGATGATTTGCAGGCAAAAACATTTTTTTTTCTCTCATTCACTAATATAAGATAACAAACAGTAACCCACGATAACTCACTACCACAAGACCGGGCCAACGGCATTGGCGGTGGACTCATCACCCTGGTACACAAATCCATCAACTTTTCAGATACCAGTGCACACACAAAATCATTTCTCCTCCCACATGACACCACAACAGAAAAACAATCAATTATAATACGCACTGATAACAAATCACACATAACAATAGCCAATACATACATTTCCCCCCAGTCGTCCCCCACAGTACCACGCAATTAGTCTCCACAAATACACCACATTACTAACATACCCTACATCATCCTAGGTGGTGATTTCGACGCCAAGGTGTCGGCCTGGCATGTCAACAACCCTGACACAGACAGAGGGCTGGTACTACAATCCCAAACAGATAATCTCTTCATACTCAAAAATCTCCATTAACATACCCATATCCCACACCAAGCCCTTTTCCTACCATCATCTCCAGACATCAGTTTTTGCTCCCCAAATCTCGCCCCTACAACATCCTGGAGAGTAGTCATAGCCCTTGGCACTGACCACCTCCCAATCATCATCACTACCAAAACCAGAATCACCCCAGCTGGCCACAGACACACATACACTAATTATAAGAGAGCCAACTGGGAGGCCTTCACAACTGAAACAGAACAACACTTTGAAACATTAAACAGTATATCCATCACAAAGATCAACACCTCTGTTCGCACTTTCAATACAGTTATTCAAAACACAGACAAAAGACATTCCTAGAGGCAACAGAAAGAGACACAACCCCAACTTCACACCAGAAATTCAAGGCCTCATCAGTCAACGGGACACACTACGACACTCCCCAACACTCCATACCCAAGACACCGTACAGCAATTCCAAGAACTCAGCACTCAAATAAACAATAAAATATCAGAACAGCAAATACTAAATTGGAATAAACATCTCCAAACAGTTGTCACAAAACAAAGACCGGCAAACTCTACAAAACACTAAACAGCATCACACTCTCTAACAGCATCACTACACAATCACACGCTGCCATCACAATGACAGACACCATACCGTCAAACAAACAACAAACAAACACTCTCATCAATCACTTCTCACATGTCAGCCATCTAAACCCCCATCGTGACGACCGACGTGTCATCCGACTTAAGAGACAGTTCCCCATGGACCCAGACTTCGCATCTTTCACTTATAACCAGACGAAGCACATCATTAGCAACCTTCATCGGCCTATGGCCCAGACAACATAAGGAAAATACATCTTCAACACCTTGGACCACAAGGCATACAAGCACTCATCGACATATCAAACTACAGCTACTCACACAACATATTACCCAACATCTGGAAGCATGGCATTATCATTACTATCTCCAAACCCAACAAAGACACATTACCTTCCTCACACCACCCCATCATATTCCTCTGCAACCCCTCCAATTCACTGAACGACTGGTACTACAACTAGTTACACCTCACACACCCCTAGCCCCATCACAACATGGCTTTAGGTCACTGCACTTCACAAATACCTTCTTACAGACCTTACACAGAGAATTTTTGATGGCATGAATTCAACTAGGTCACCATACAGAACACTCCTAGTCACACTAGACATTAGCAAAGATATTGATGCCATCTCCTGCCACAACCTCACAAACAAAATAATCAACAGAAACATGCACAGTAATACAAAAAAATGAATGGCAAACTACGTAGCAAGCAGATGTGCACATGTAACATTTGCCTGCCGGTCTTCGAACATCAGAAACTTCAGAAATGGCATCCCCCAAGGATTTGTTTTGTCCCTTACACTACTTAACCTATACATGCACGACATACCCACACCCCACACCCCACGGATACAGTACACATAGCTTCCTATGCAGACGACATAACACTTACATGTACACACCAAAATGCAAACACAGCTGCACACATCCTCCAACCTTACCTCAACTCACTACATGAATGGTTCGCCACAAACAGGCTCAAAATAGCCCCAGCCAAATCTACAGTGTCCCCTCTCACAAACTGGACAGCAGAACACAGTCGCATCCCCCACCTCACCATAAACAACACTTCACACACACACACACACACACACACACACACACACACACACACACACACACACACACACACACACACACAAAATCCTTGGTGTAACCTACAATACCTCAGTGTTATTTGAACAATACATCACAAACATTAAAGATGAATTAACACCAAGACTCAATGCCTTAAGGTTACTTGCCCATACAACCTTTGGACACAGCAAAGAAATCATTACTACAGTATACAAACAATATATACGTTCAGTGATGAATTATGCAAGCCCTGCTTGGGCTCCTAACCTCAATAAAACACACTACAACACTCTACAGACCATACAGTACAAGGTCTTAAAAATAATCACAGGCTGCCCAGCTTCTACACCCACAGACCACCTACACCAAGAAACCAAGGTCCTCAAAGTCAAGGATCACCTAGACATGAAAGGCACCCAAATTCTCGCCACATCCTCCACAAACCCACAACCTCCACTGCACAACATGGCAGCACATCCACACACACCAAGGAATATCAAAACAACACCCAGCACACGATATCATACATAAACACTATCATCTCTTCGCCCTCGCCCGCCTCAGGCCGGCTACCAGAAACATATCCATACTCAAATCACTCGCTGCTCCATTCAGTCACTTAAAGACAACACACAGCTGCATGCACGGCCTCCCAACATCCTGCCTTCTGAATCCTATCTCCCTCGTGAGGCCAGGGTCCACCTGGCCAGGCTGAGTTGTAGGCATCATCCAGCCCTCTTAAGTTATCAGAAGAGACTGGATGACTCTGGTGCTGATGCCTGTCCAGGATGCAACACAGCACCCCATACTATGAAGCACATTATAGAAGACTGCATTGCACACAATCACCTATGCCAACAACACAAAACAGACTCCTTGAGAGCTCTGTGGGAGAGCCCGGTTTCGGCCGTGGCCTTCCTTGAGGACTCGGGGCTGTTCAACCAGACTGCCTAGGGAACAACAACTACTACTACTACTTATTATCATTCAAAAGCTAATCTCTTGCTAGTCCCAGGACAAGGAAGGGACCAGCCAAAACAAGACATACAAGTAATAATATTAATCCCGTGTAGGTCAACGGGACGTTGCAATCCCTCAAAAGCTGGAGTGGAGTAAAAATTGTGGAAGGGAAAATTAGGCTGTTATTCACACGCCAAGCAATATTCTCCCATCCGGTCCTTCTTTGCCATTGCTTTTGTTGTTTCCTTCTCACCGATTCTAGTAATGTCTCCTCTTTGTTTTCATCTAGTTTGTTGCTTCTCCCTTGATTTTTTTTTCACCCAATTTTACTTGTTTTGTAGAGAGTATCTCACTTTCCTCAATTTTGGTACAAATGATTTGATGATTTCTTTTTATCTGGACATTATATTATTTTTCAACCTTGCTTATCCTTATATAAATGTTAGTGTAGGTAATATATAACCTTGTGTAACCAAGTATAGTAGGCTTGAGAAGTCCTACGTGACTAAATACATGACCACATTGCAGAGCAATGTCTCGCCACTGCCCTGGGTATGCTGAGTATTTGTGTTTGGAACGAGGGGACTGGAGGTGCGCACCAGTTCTCAGGCAGTTCTAGTTCAGGCACAACCCAGGGCACACCTGTGATCGTCTAGTCAACAATAAAGTAGCAAGTAGCAAACGGCCTTTGAGCTTACCCTTTGTCCTTGATGTTTCATTTTGTTTCCTCACTTTTTGCCCATCCTCCTCCAGCTATTTAATTCCCATGTGTTTACCAGAATCACCTTCTTAATTTACCCCTTGGGGTAGAGGGGTTTTTCAAGAATACTCCCCCAGTATCCCTGCATGTCGTAAAAGGCGACTAAAAGGGTTGGCGTTAGGTTAGTGCCTCTCCCCGGAAAACAACTAACTAAAAAAACAAACAAGAAGCCTCGGACAAGGACTGACCTAACGATGACGACCCAGGACTGGGCAAAGGACTTGGTAATGGCTACAGGGAATGTAAGAGGTGCGAATGATGAGATGAAAGAGAGAGAGATTGTCCAGGTGCTTGAGGGTGCGAAAGTGGATGTATGTGGAATAACTGAAACAAAATGGAGAGGGGAAAGTGTGAGAGAATGGGAGTATGGATGGGGTATATGTGCAGGAGTAGGTGAGAATGAGAGGGCAAAGGAAGGAGTATGTATAGTTGTGAGTAAAAAATGGAAGAAGAGCATAAGACAGAATGGATCTGTTGAGTCAAGGATTGTGTGGGTAAAGTTGAAAGTTGGAATACAAATTTGGGCGATTGCGTGTGTGTGTATGCGCCAACACAAGATCGTGCTAGCAGAGTGAGAGAAGAGTTCTGGACAGATGTGGAAGTGTGCATGGAAAAGTTTGGAAGGAATGAGAGAGTGTTTTTGATCAGTGATATGAACGGTAAAGTAGGGAATGTGAAGGTGGATGGAATAGTTGGTGAGTGCGGTGTGCCTGCTGAGATAGATGAGAATGACAGTGCGTTAGTGGACATTTGTGTTGGGAGGGGGTTGGTGATAGCCAATACCCTCTTCAGGCATAAAATGATCCACAGGTATACATGGCGAGTGATGAGAAGGGTGGGTGGTGAACTGAATGAAAGGAAGGCAATGACTGATTGTGTGTGTGTGGATGAAAGGTTGCGAAGATGTGTAATGGATGCAAGAGCTTATAGAGGTTGGGGGAGTGGACTTTCTGACCACTACTTGGTGGTGGCCAGAATTAGGATCCAAGTAAGATGGAGGAATAGAAGAAGGGAAAGACAAGAGAAAGGAGTAGTTGCAAGGAGAGTGGAAAGGTTACAAGAGGATGAGAAAAAGGCAGCATATAAGAGAGAAGTGGAGGAACGATTGGGCAAATATGAATTGGAGCAGATGGGGGACTTGGAAGGTGTGTTCAGGATATTTACAGAAGAAATATGTGCAGCATGTGATGTGGTGTTAGGGAGGAAGAGAAGACGGAGGGGGTTGCAAGGAACAGTGTGGTGGACTCAAGAGGTGAGACAGGCTGTGGCACAAAAGAAGAAAGCATACAATGAATGGATGAGAAATAGGGGCGTGGAAGAAGTTGAGAGGTGGAAGAAAGAGTTATATGTAGAAAGAAAGAGAGAGGTGAAAAGATTAGTAAGAGAGAGTAAGAAGAGAGTGGATGAGGAATTTGGAAGGAATTTGAGTGTAAAGTGGAGGGACTGTAAGAAAATGTTCTGGAAAGAGGTGAAGAGAGTAAGACAGGGTGGAAGTGAGGTTAGCAGGGGAGTGAGAGATAAAAATGGTAGATTACTAGTGGAGAAGGGAGAAAAAGTGAGCAGATGGAGAGAACACTTTAAGGAATTGTTGAACATACAGGATGGAAGTAATGCGAGTATAAGTGGCTGGGGAATGGCTGGGAGAAGGAGGGAGGTGAGAAAACAGGAAGAAATCAGTAGGATACAAGTTGTGGAAGCAATGAAGAGAGTTTAATTGGGGAAAGCCCCAGGAATTGATGAAGTGTGTGGTGAAATGTTGAAGCATGGGGGAGAGATAGTAGTAGAATCGATGTGGAAGATATGCAGATTGGCCTGGGAGGAAGGTAGAGTCCCGGAGGATTGGAAGTCAGGTATAATTATTCCGTTGTACAAAGGAAAACGGGAAAAAGAAGTGTGTGGTAATCATAGGGGCATTTGTCTTCTAAGTATAATAGGAAAAGTGTATGGTAGGATACTTATTGACAGAGTTAGAGAAAGAACAGAGGAATTAGTTGAAGAAGAACAGGGAGGATTTAGGAAGGGAAGAGGTTGTGTAGATCAGATATTCATTCTTAGATCTTTAGTGGAAAAGTTTCTAGAGAAGGGAAAGAAGCTGTATGCGGCTTTCATGGATTTGGAGAAAGCATATGGCAGGGTGGATAGACAAGGATTGTGGAAAGTATAAAGAATATATGGAGTAGATGGGAAGTTGTTGAATGCTGTGAAGAGTATGTATGATGGTGCTAAGGCTGCAGTGCATGTGGATGGTGAACTAAGTGAATTTTTCTCTTTGAAGGTTGGGTTGAAACAGGGATGTGTCATGTCTCCATGGTTGTTCAATCTGTACATGGATGGGGTAATAAAAGAGGTACAAGGTAGGGTAGTGGATGTTGGAGTGGCCCTGGTGAGAGAGGATAGTGTTTGGAAACTACTTGTACTGTTGTTTGCAGATGATACTGTGTTGTTGGGTGAAGACGAAGGGGAGCTGCAAGGCTTGGTGGATGAGTTTGGGAGAGTGTGTAAGAAATGGAATCTAAATGTGAATGTAGGGAAGAGTAAAGTGATGGTCTTTGAGAGAGATGAAGTCAGTGAATGTACAGCGAGGTTGGATGGTGAGGAATTGGATAATGTGAGTACGTTTAAGTATTTGGGTAGTGTGATGAGTAAGGATGGAGGTTTGGAGGGTGAAGTGCTTGAAAGGGTACAGCAGGGAAGAAAGGTTGCTGGTTCTTTGAAAGCAGTGATAAGAAACAGGGAAGTGAGCATGGAAGTGAAAAAGTTACTGCATGAGAGTTTTGTGATACCAACTCTAACGTATGGAAGTGAAGCTTGGACTTTGTTGGAAGGACACAAGTCAAGAGTGAGAGCAGTGGAAATGAGTTATTTAAGAGGAGCCTGTGGAGTCACATGGAGAGACAGGCTGACAAATGAGGATATAAAGGAGCGTTGTGGTGTGGGTGTGGATGTGATAGGAAGCGTTATGAGGAACACACTGAGCTGGTTTGGCCATGTGGAGAGGATGGAGGGTGAAAGACTGACGAAGAGAGTGTATGTGAGTGAGGTGGAGGGGGGAAGAGGGAGGGGGAGGTTGAGGATGAAATGGAGGGATGGGGTGGAGAGGTATATGAGAGAGGGGGGTGTGAGTTGGGAGCAGGGCAGTGAAA
Organism: Coenobita brevimanus; assembly: GCF_032717465.1. Classification (NCBI taxonomy): domain Eukaryota; kingdom Metazoa; phylum Arthropoda; class Malacostraca; order Decapoda; family Coenobitidae; genus Coenobita; species Coenobita brevimanus. The sequence goes on from NC_137058.1 coordinate 18,798,889, forward strand.
TGGTGGGGGACAGGGCGACGTGGAGGCGATTTGTTTGTGGCCACCCCAAACGGAATTGAGGCGTCTGGCAATAGATAGATAGATAGATAGACCTTCATAATCTAATTCACTTCTCCATTTTTTGCCCTGACTGAGCCTCTGACTCACTCACACACTCTTTTGGAGAATCGGGTCTACCCCATAAGGGGGGGGGATTTGAGGAGTTTGGTATACGTACACACATACATACATGCATACATACATACATACAGAAACACATACATACATACATACATACATTCATACATACATACATACATACATACAGAAACACATACATACATTCATACATATATACATACTTATGTACGGTATATAAATACACACACACAAACTTACATATAAATGCACAATGTAAGAGTGGTAGTCGACCGTGTACAAGCGTCGTGTCGGAACAGTTGTAAATATGACATAGAGGAAAGAGCAAAAATTCCTTACCTACATATTTTCACACATACATTCACAGAAACACTCTGTGCAAGAATACTAGTTGACCGAGTACGTGCGTCGGGTTGCTAAATGTGACTCATAGGGACAGAACATAGCACTGGGCAGTTACTCGTACTGGGACGGCCTGTGAGCCAGTAGGGTATCATTTAGGTCCCTGCCCAGTAAATAATTATTTCTTCCTCTTTTGGATGCTGCAACGGTGGGTGCGACAAATGAAGGTGATCTGTATCTTGCTTTGCTCTTACGTACCCTACTTCTGATTCCTTCATATCGGCTCTTATTTTTAATACTACCGCACGCGCGCGTGCGTGCGTGCGTTCGTGTGTGTGTGTGTGTGTGTGTGTGTGTGTGTGTGTGTGTGTGTGTGTGTCTGTCTGTCTGTCTGTCTGTCTGTCTGTCTGTCTGTGTGTCTGTGTGTGTGTACTCACCCTCAGTTGTTTATTTTTCTCTCCGAAAATTGAGGCTCTGAGTGTTTGATGTTGAATATTTTTGCTTATTAATTACTTTTTATATACAGTTCGGGGGATCACGTGAAATTCCTCATCCGTTCACACTTACATATTTTATTTTGCCACACTTTGGAATCATTCGGAGCATACAACTTATGAGTGTTTGGGAATTTATTTATACGATTTTATTATTGCCCACTGTTCTGTCTTGAGAAATTAATATATTTATATTAATAACGTACTATGTTTCATGACTGTGAATGTAAACAATTAAAATGACAATATTGCGATGACAATTAATGTTCCATTGCTAAAACAGGGTGCAAATTGCAGAGCTGAGGTGGCAGAATATATGAGGAAGGATGCTGTGTCGTCCAAAGAGTGGTCGTTAATCGTTATAGATGGAGGCCACTCCTGACTGTATGCAACGATGGACAACCGGTTAACGACAGATACAACTAGTTTTAGTTATAGTAGTAGTAAAGTAAATTTCTGTATGCTAGCTTAGGCTATGCTTAATTTTTTTTTTTTTTTTTTTTTGTATTATAACGTGTCTTACTAATAATGAGAGAGGGGGGTGTGAGTTGGGAGCAGGGCAGTGAAATGGCGGGGGACAGGGCGACTTGGAGGCGATTTGTTTGTGGCCACCCCAAACGGGATTGAGGCGTCTGGCAATAGATAGATAGATAGATAGACTAATAATGTAGTTATGTTTTATGAAGCAAGTTTACAAGAAATATACTAGAGTAGCCTCCTTAGATCTACAAGTCCAGCCTTTCCACCACCCAATATTCCACCCGATCATTACAACTTTTGTCACTCATATAACATGGTACAACCAAAGTCCTTGTACTTACTCCACAGTCCCACGTGCAGGTCAATAAATCATTAGTCCTCTTCATTTACCGATTTAATTGCAATTTTCCACGACGACAACACAGATCTTTCCACATACTGCTGTCTGACGTCTTGTTTTCAGGTCACTCTGAAATTCAGGTTCTAGCATTTACTTTCATTCTCACTTCTAGATTGTGAAACCAGTGTTAAGCAATGAACTGGAAGTTAACATAGTTTTCCCATGTTTTTGGAGTTATAGGCATTTTTTGTTTAGGAAAGTGTATGCTTGCAACACTAATAGGACTATCCAGGCATGTTTTTGTCCGCTGTATTGAAACTTGATCCGGGCGAGATGACACGTTTACACTTCAGTTGAATACAGCAAATAGTGAATGAAATTAAGTTACCGGGAAATGTTTGGCATAGAGATATATTCATTTCGTATTACTTAAAGGGACAGGACTTGTTTAAGCACTAGGATGGAAAACAACCAAAATCTGTGAAGGAAGTGCTACGCCTCACTACAGTGCCGGCAGTAGAAGCACATTGGGCTGCTCTCAGGAAAAGGCGGCTTTATCCTGAGCAAGGGAGCAGAACACTTGGAGTGAGAGACCTGGGACAGCTCTTGTCGACACTCCCATGGAACCATTATCACTCCATGGACCAATTTTCCTGCATGGACCTATTTTTCCCCCTGTAGATCGATATTTGTCATGAACCTATTTTCTCCCTTGAGCCTCTTTTTCCCCACGGACCTATTTCTTCGAGGATCTCTTTTCTCTGCTAGGCTATTTCCCCATGAACATACTTCCTCCCATGGACCTACTTCTCACATGGCCCTCCTTATCGCATGAAAGTATTTCTTCACCATGACGTATTTTCCCCCTTGAACCTGTTTTTTTCCCTATTTTTTTTTTTCCCTCCGATGACCTATGATTCCCATGTACCTATATTCCCTATGGATCTACCTTCCCCATGGACCTAATTTCCCCATGGAACTATTTTCCCCGTGGATCTGTTTTCCTTCATGAACTTATTTTCGTCCACTGGAGAAACACTGAATTCCCACAGGGATCCTATTTACCCATACATCTACTTTCTCCATCGAATTTTTCTCCACAATACCCATGCTTCCACCTGAACCCCTTTCCCTGAAGGACATATCTCACATGAACCAGTTTCCCACATGGGCATATTCTACCAACGGACTTTTTTTATATGTTGGACCTATTACCCACTAAACCAATTTCTCAACAGCCGCCCACGCACCTGCATACTTACCCACTCAACCAGTGTACTAAGCCCATCTACTGCCTTGTTCTGTGGGAAGCCATTTTCCCACTCATCTAAGACATCCCTCCCATCTACCTTCCCCACGCACTCCTCTCACCTCACTCACCTACCCCATCCACCTGCCCATTCACTCCACCCATCCCTCCCACCCACTCGCCTACTCATCCACTCCACTCACCCCTTCCACACACGCATCTACACATCCACCTCGTCCATCAAACTCATCCACCTCCACCTCATCCCACACATCCCACCCTGCCCACCCTTCAACCATATCTTCCACCTCTTCCTTCCAACCCACCCACCCACACCCCATCCCATACATCCCACCCTGCCCACTCGCCTGACCCACCCCACTCACCCACCTTACCGGCCTCACCCACATCAACTCTACACCCGTCAACCCCACCCCATTCCCCCTACACATCCCACCAGTTCCATCCCATCTTACACTACCCATTCGCCTCACCCACTTAGCCTACCCCATCCATCCACTGCAGCCACTCACTTTATGCAGTTCGCCCACCTCACTCACCCACTCAACCCAGCCCACCCATCCACTGCACCAACTCACCCCATACAGTTCGATCACCCCACCCACCTAATGCACCCATGCACCACACACACTTCACCCACCCACTTCACTAACCTACTCATCTCATCGACTTCACCCACCCAATCCACTCAACCTGCCTGTCCTCCCACCCAATCACCCACCCTGCCCATCCACCCACCCACCATGTTAACCCATTCACCTCATCCATTTCATCCACTGCACCCACCCAATCCACCCAACCTGGCTGTCCACCCACCTTGTCCATCCACCCAGTCCACCCAACCTGCCTGTCCACCCACCTTGTCCATCCACCCACTCATCACGCCTGTCTTCCCACCGACTCACCAACCAACCCATCCCACTGGACAGCTAGACACGATGATTTGCAATTGTACACACACACACACACACACACACACACACACACACACACACACACACACACACACACACACAGGGAGGGAGGGTGAGAGGGGGGTCACAGCTGTTGTTACAGGAGACTATAGATCATAAACTTTAAAATCTCTCTCTCTCTCTCTCTCTCTCTCTCTCTCTCTCTCTCTCTCTCTCTCTCTCTCTCTCAATGCCACTCCACTTCCTTTACAGTTGCACACATTCCCTGACTTTCAAGCAGCTTCCCAACATTTCTCACACTTTCCATTCTGTGCTACTTACCTTCATTCCTTCCTTCCTCGTCCTTTTTCCACTAATGCTCTGCTTCTTTGTCATTCTTTTAAGTTCAGCTGTTTTCTGTGTCCATGCCCAGCACAGCAGATTCTGTTTATTATATTTTGTTTCTACCTTTGTCCAACCCTCCTTCCTTCTCCCTCCCCTTTTCCCACCACCTTCCTACATCCCCCCCCCTCCTTCCCCCTTCTTCCCTCGATCTCTCCCACCAACATCCTTCACAGTATGAAAACCAGATAACATCGTCTTACCGCAGTTGACCTACCATATTCATGACGTGGTGCCTTTCCTCAGCTGAATAAAATCATTTAAAATTATCCGGAATATGCTTCGAAGCACATCCTGAGGAAGAAGTCAAAATGTTTCTTGTAATGCAAGAAACTGTTTACTACGCTGGGTAGTACAATATAGCCAGATGACGTCAGTGGTCTAGAGGGTTAAGGCGCTCCAGACGTAAAGGTTTACATCCTAGGGGTAGTTGAAATTTTTTGCCTACATTATGGCACTTAGGATCAGCTGAGGCTGGTCACGCCCTCCTTAAATGTGGGGACTAAGTAGCCTAGTCCAGGTTCCCTAACTTGCTGTGGTGAAAAAAAAAAAAAAAAAAAAAAAAGACCATGATTGATGGATGAACTCAAATCTCTTTCTCCACCAGCTCTCGCATTTCCATTTCATCCATCCCTTATTAATTACCTTTTTCTTTTTCCCTTCCATGCATCGTTGCCTTATTTCTTTCATTAATCTTTCTCCAGCCTTCGCCTTACTTTGCCTTAATTTCTCTTTTTTACTATCACTTATTCCTTACTGTACCCCATTTTACCAATTGCTTACATTCTCAACCACCTTTCATAGTCTCTCCGTCCTTCTGCACTCACTCGATTTTTTTTATTCTACCCTTCAACCCTATCCGAATTTCCTCTGTATTTTTTCCTGCATCACCTCTTCTCCTCGCCATAACTCCTGTTTCCCAAAGTTTACCATTTTCTCCCCTTTAAGCATTTTGTTTTACTTATTTTTCGGTTTTAGCTATCACCAGAGGTAGGCTATTCACAAGTACATTACATAATGCCGTATTGCTTTTGATTTCGTCTTCCACCATCGTTACAGCCCTCTTCTCTCTCCTTTCCCTGCTATCCTTCTTCCCTTTCCTATGCCCCCTCCACAAGCACCTCTAGCACGAGTAGGGGTAAGAAGTAGGAAATAATTATAAGGTGTGTGTGTTTGTGTGTAGGAAGTGAGTGAGGACTGGGACTATGGGGGGGAGGGGGGGAGCTGGGGAGGGGGTAGGATGAGATCATATCATCACATCAGTCAGGATTAATTAACATGAGGCTCAGAGAATTACACAGGTAGTCTGACTCACTGCTGTTTCACAGGAAGTTCTGGTCAATGCCAGAAGAAATTCACTTCCCTTCATATTCGCTATGTTTTGCTTTTCTCTGTCCATTGTACAGCAGCTTATATAATATGTTCCAAGGCAGTGTATGCTTCACTTATGGTGTTCTGAAACAGTAGGATGAGACTTACTACATCTGTTTACTCACATGGTTTAGGCATGGTTTCGGGATGGAACAAAGTCTTGTTTGGGGATTTACAATTACTGTTAGTACTGCTACCTTTTAAAACATCTTTATATTTGAAAGCTGTATCATTCCTGATCCTGCTGCGCGCGCTTGTGTGTGTGTGTGTGTGTGTGTGTGTGTGTGTGTGTGTGTGTGTGTGTGTGTGGTGTGTGTGTGTGTTTGTGTGTGCGCAAGCCTGAGGTGTCTGCTTACTGTCCTTGTTTACCGTGCATTTTGTTTCAATTTCTTATCCACATTGTTTGTATTTCATCTTGCATTGTGCTTTCTGGCACACCTTCGTTATCTATGCCTTCTCTCACGTGCTTATATTGCATTCAGCTCATTTCTTCCACATGTTGTAAACAAGCTCCTAGACTTCGAATACACTCAGGGTTAAATTTAGTCAAAGAAATTTATCTTGTACAGGAGAACTTTCATGGGGAAAATTGGTTCTTGGAAAAAAAAAAAAAATCATTTTTTGAAACTGGAACATTTCTAGAATCGGCTCTTTGCATCTCTCACGAAATATTTTCGACGAGGAGCTCTTCGCTGCCGTAGAGAAAATCGATTTTTTTTTAATGTGTTCGATTCTAGGTAAAGGTTTCAGGGCCTATCCCAAGGCCCAGTAGTCCTTCCGACACACCTCCACATGTCACCACTTCGGCGCTAACACTCACCGTCCATATTGAACACGTGCTTGGGCTGTCTCATGCAGGACTGGTGTACTGGTATTAGCCGGGGTACCTTTACATGTCGGCGGGTCTTGTGGTAGATCAGTAAAGTTTATTTTAATGAAATTCAAATCCTTAAACTGTTCCCAGGCCCAACCGTGATTCGATCCTGGGTCCGTAAGGACTGCAGGCCGCCCTTCTACCGATTCAGCCACCGCGAACCAGCACCATTCCGTATCACAGCACTTACTGAACAAATTCATCCTCCCACATTACACTACACCACATCACACCATTCCATACCACTCCACACAACACCACACCAAACCACATCACACTACACATCACACTAATCATACCACACTAAAGGCATTAACCGAAAAATCCTGAAGCTCCTGTGTCTAGAATTTTTGTACTTGTTCTTTTGACGCCCATTTACATTTTGATATTCTGACAATCCCCCTTTTCCAATCACTTCCTTTATATTCTATGTTTACGTTCAAACTCCTTATACAGGTAAGTGATTTTAGAGTTGTTTAAGGCGCCAATTGGGGTGAAGGTCAGGTGCAATGTGTGTCAGAACGAATCCCTTAATGTCGGTTGCAGTTTTCCATCATATAATGCCGTCACATAGGTCGGCTGGTCACCTACTCTCTAATGCTATGGACTACGATAGCCTTGCCTTGGCCCTCTACCTGTACATCGCAGAAGGTAATACGAGAGTGGTTGTTGCTGCTGTACCGTTTACATGTTTATGCTGTTTCTACTTTCTCCTCGATATTGTTTTATATCCAACTTTTGGTTTTTAGATTATCGCCTGCTAATTATTATTCCCGTTCAGGTCTTTTCATAGTTCCCCTTTGCTCTGTGTGTGTGTGTGTGTGTGTGTGTGTGTGTGTGTGTGTGTGTGTGTGTGTGTGTGTGTGTGTGCGCGCGCCTGCGCGTTTTCTCTCTTGTATCCTATGTTTCCTCTGGCAATTTGTTGACATAATTTTTTATTCACATTGTTTGCTATACCTCCTTGACCGTCCTCCCTCCCCCAGGATATGCCTCGGCTTGGGTAAATGTGTTTACATTGGGTGCCGGAGTCTGGGTCTGAGCCCATTTAATGAAGCCGGTGATCGCAGGTGGAGGAGGGGTGAGGAGATGACGTCAGGCGTGGGGTGAGTAAATGGGAAGCTTCGTACACCAGAAAGGAGAAAAAGAGAATAAACATGAGAAAGCAAAGAAGACGACAGGAGAGAGAGAGAGAGAGAGAGAGAGAGAGAGAGAGAGAGAGAGAGAGAGAGAGTAAAAAGTCCCAATAAAGATAAGTTGGAATGCGGTAAGGAGAAAAAAAAAAGTATATAATATGCATCCCCATATTACAACTGAAATTTATAAGATCTCAAGGCTAGGCTTCCTGAGTCAAGAAAATAAGAGTAGGTGCGGGAGTACGAGACTGGTGGTAATAATGTAAGAGTCGTTGGCGGGACTACTAGGCTAGTGGCAATAGCTGTTCATGAAAATCGAAATCTGGATATCCGATTCGAATCTCGACGTGGCTGGTCCATGAAATCACTAAACCACCAAAGACACAATATGAAAGAATGAAGAAAAGCGACAGTAAGAAAGAACAGCATTAGTATGCCGAAGTGGGAAATATGAAGGAAGGAATGTGAGGTGGGTATAAACTTACTATGACAGAGACAAGCGCAAGGAATGGTGAATGAGAAGGCAGACTCGGAAAAAAAAGTGAATGAGTAGCCGAGAGTGGGAAAGGAAAAAACAAAACTGGTATGAAAAATGGAAACAAAGAAAAGTAATTGGAACACAAAGAACAAAAAAGATGTGTAGGGAATGAAGAATGATAACGATTGGACTGCAGCTGAGAAGAGCTTTATCACACACACACACACACACACACACACACACACACACACACACACACACACACACACACACACACACACACACACACACACACACACACACACACACACATTTTAACCTATTCCTTTATAAATGCACATGGGCACATGCACATACATCAATACGTATACATCTTTCATGAATCCCTCCCGCTTCGTAGTTCGAGGGTCAGAAAATAAGCAGGAGAAGGATAATAAGATAGAGGAGTCAGCAGAGAGAGTGGAGTCCAAGTGACTGTGTGAGATATTTTCTTGGTGTTGTTGTTTCTGTTGTTGTTGTTGTTGTTGTTTTTGATGACTCATATGAAAGTGGCGTGAACGGGATGGAATGCAGAAGCTGGGCCACTTCATGAGGACACTCCCATGAACTTTTATGAAGGGAAAACGTTGTGAGAAATAGGTGCGTGTGTTTTAGTTACAGGTTGTACAGTACTACTGCGAGGGCAAATTGGTTTGCGTGTGCCTGAATACCGTACTTCGTTGATACTGGTGTACAAAAGAGACATGGCCCCATTACTGCATTGCAAGATGAAATCCTGTATGTTTGAGAATGGAAGTATTGCCAAAATTTAATTCGGTAGATGTATCTGAAAATAAATTGGATGATATTTTTTAGATGAATGTCTTGGGTATGTGCTTGTATCTACAGTATATTACGAATGGTAGATGTGCGAGTAACAGTAATGCAAGGGGAAATATGAGTGCACAGTAATGTTGTAGTGTTAGTGATGATGGTGATGAAGGCGGAAGAAGGCATTTTAATAGAGTTTAAGAGGGTGGGGATACCGGGAGATAGTAAAACGTGAGAGTGGTGATGGCAATGGACAGAGCGCAGAGGGTGATGGTGGTAGTGGTAATGGCGGATAAAGATAATAACAAGGTAGTCTTGGTTGTAATAATGCACGTGGTAGCAAAGGTGGTAGTAAAAGTGGTTGGAGGAGAGAGGAAAGTGTGGTGTTAAAGGAAGTAAAGGGAGGATGGGAAAGAGCAGTCGTACTGGTGCTTGGATGGTGATGGTGGTGGTGGTGGTGGTGGTGGTGGTGGTGGTGGAGTGAAACGAGCAGAACGAGGTGGTGTTAGATATTGTTGCCGGTGGCGAGGAGGGAGGGTGTTGAGATGGGGAAGATGAATGTTGGCAGGAAGTGCGAGAGCCCAAAAGGCCCTCCTTTCTGAACCAGAGAGAGAGAGAGAGAGAGAGAGAAATGCCATTAAGTGGAATAACTTACAGGAGGATAATACAACGATAATATAAACAATAAAGTAGAGGCCAGCAATGTTAGTCATAATCTGGTGATCAGAAAATAATAAACGATTCAGCTTTGACGTCAGAGTAACCAGACTCTCTCTCTCTCTCTCTCTCTCTCTCTCTCTCTCTCTCTGTCTCAGCAATGACCGTACAACCAGTGCAGTTACATATAACCATCCACTGCCGTGTTTGTTCTGCCCAATGGAGTTACACTTATTTATTGATGCAATTTCGGTTGCCACTGGGAATATAGTTACTCTACTTGAGGCTGTACGTTGTATTTTACTTCTGCTATTTTTACTCTGCTCCACTGAATTTTCGATATTTTCTTTTACACAATGACTTTTCTGTGTTTCGTTGTTCCACATCCTGGTTCACTCATTTTTGCCTTTGTTCTACACTATTCAGTTGTTTTTTTAGACTGTTCATACCATCTTTCCAACATTAATGTTCTGAAACACTGTGAAAATTATCCCCCAGGTATGTGAGATATTTTTCTCCCAACATATTTCCTGTGAGTGTTGTAAAACATAATTAAAAGTGACTGGAACGGGAAGCTACTGTACAAAGCCCCTTCTTGTACTACAAAGGGATGTATTGACCTTACCGGCAAACTCCTGCTCTTTCATCTTAGAAGTGGAGGCAACATTTGCTCACGTTCCTTTGTTTCATCTCGAATGCAAGTGGCAAAAGTAATAAATGAAAGAAAAGCATTCTGGAGCCCAATGCTAATCGCCCGCCAGAATATGTTGTTGGCCAAGTCCAAGATTTAGGCCACATCTTGATACCCTGAATGTTTCATGTTGATAGCTCAAGCCGTTTTTGAGATATAATGTTGCTAAAGGCGGGCGATAAAATCCAGTTGGCCTTTGGCAGCCATTTTGGTGACCTTGAACTTGACCGCGAGTGCCCATTTTCGGACTAGGCCAAGATTTTACCCATATCTTGATACCCTGAAGGTTTCATGTTGATGGCTCAAACCGTTCATGAGATATAGTGGGACCACACACACACACACACACACACACACACACACACACACACACACACACACACACACACACCGACAGATACACAGAGGCAGGAAAAAACATTATCGCTGCGCGTACTAAAGGCGGGAGATAGAAGTGCTATTCTGACTTCCTGTTTATACTGAG
>NC_137058.1:18812245-18964745 GCF_032717465.1 Coenobita brevimanus
TTGGCTCTCTACTATCTTGTTTTTATTTCTTCTGGAAGGGAACAATCCTGCAGGCTTGTAACCTTTGGTTCCTTTGTCCTTGGGTTAAAAAAAAAAGAAAAAAAACTAATTTCCTGTTTATATATATAAAAAAAATTGAGAAAAATTACAAACCGATCCATAGACTGAAAATTATGAATGGGAGCAGAAGTAACGTCGATGTGGGCATTGCTTGGAAAATCGGCTGAGAACTGAGGGGACAAAGATTAAGAAGTGAATTACTGTAGGTGATGTATAATAAGTAAAGTAAATAAAAGGGAGGAGACAGCTAAAAATCAAGCAATGAATAGATTAATGAGGAAAGAAAAAAATCCATTATGAAACACTCCACCTAATCAATGGCAAACATTAACCCGCGCCATCCTGGCAACGTGAATTAACGTCCGCACATGACGTGCACTCACGTCCCGGCGACGTGAATTAACGCGGCAACATTGTAAGGTCCCTAATTTGCACAATTTTCAATTTTCGTGAGTGATTTCGCGAGTGATTTTTGGCACGTATACACGGGACACCTTCCTCTATTCCTCTACAAGATGCCAAGCAGGGACAATGCCTTACACTGCATAACCTCTCCCCCCCCCACTGCACGCCATTGTCTCGGCAATTCACCTGTTACCAGTGACCTGGCCAATAAAGACATTCAGGGCCAGAGTGATTCCTCAATCAATGACAATGTGGAGGACAAAGTTTGCATAGCATTAGAGGAAGAAACAGTCACAAATGATGATCAGGTAATGTGGGAAAAAAAAGGTCATGAATGGTGATGAGTTAGTGAGTGAAACAATGCTTATATGCCTATATTACTGTTTGAAAACTAATATACTCTTGTACTACATATAAATTCGTATCAAGTAAATAAATAAATACTGTTTATGAGTGGATAAAATAGTTACCCTCTCATAGAACTCGTTTTCTTTGGTGCCAGCCTGTTAGAAAGCCCAGTCAGGTAAGGAAGTACTCGTACCTAAATCGAGTATTTTAAACCTCAGGTGAGCGATTTCTCTATGAATTTTCGATGTTTCTCACCAAAAGCGGATGTTTGAGCCCCCCCCCAAAAAAAGGTCCAAAAATGTCGGGACTGGGGCTTACCACTGCCCAGAAAACGTCAGGATGGGGCAGGTTAAAAAATAAATAAATAAAGACCACTAAATGAGGTAGGTACAGGGTCCTTCAGTTTCTGTCCTTGGTGTGTTGTGTGAGGGAATGATTTTGTATTTCATGGTGTGTGGGCGTCGTATGGAATAATATGGTATGGTGTGGTGTGAGACGGTGGTATGTAATATTACGGTGTGGTGTGCTGTGGTGTGGTGTGGGAGAATGGGATGCAGTAATATGGTGCCGTTTGGTATGGTGTGAGAGAGTGGAATGGAGCAATATGGTGCGGTGTGGTGTGTTGTGAGACGATGGTGTGGAGTAATATGATGTGGTGTGGTGAGAAAATGGTATTATGAAATATGGTGTGGTGTGATGTAAGACGATTGTATGGAGTAATATGGCGTGGTGTGGTGTGAGTGTCCTATGGAGTAATATGGTGTGTTGTGGTGTGTGATGGTGGAATGAAGTAAAATAGGGTGATGTGGTGTAGTGTGATGTGAGAGGGTGGCATGGAGTAGTAGTAGTAGTAGTTGTTCCCTAGGCAGTCTGGCCCCGAGTCTCTAAGGAAGGCCATGGTCGAGACCGGGCTTTCCCACAGAGCTCTCAAGGAATGAATGTTGTGTTTTTGGCGTAGGTGATTGTGTGCAATGCAGTCTTCCATAATGTGCTTAATAGTATGGGGTGCTGTGTTACATCCTCGACAGGCATCTGTGAAGGAGTCATCCAGCCTCTTCTGATAACTTAAGAGGGCTGGATGATGCCCACATCGCCTGGCCAGGTGGACCCTGTCCTCACGAGGGAGATAGGATTCAGAAGGGTGGATATCAGGAGGCCGTGCATCCAGCTGTGTGTTGTCTTTAAGTGACTGAATGGAGCGGTGAGTAATTTGAGTATGGATATGCTCTGAATGCTGGTCTGAGGCGAGTGAGGGGGGGAGATGACAGTATTTGTGTATGATATCGTGTGCTGGGTGTTGTTTTGATGTTCCTTGGTGTGTGTGGATGTGCTGACATGTATTGTAGTGGATGTTGTGGGTTTGTGGAGGCTGCAGCGAGAATTTGGGTGCCTCTCATGTCTAGATGATCCTTGACTTTGAGGACTTTGGTTTCTTGATGTAGGTGGTCTGTGGGTGTCGTAGTTGTGCAGCCTGTGATTAGGGCTTTGTTCTGTAAGGTCTATAGAGTGTTGTGGTGTGTTTTATTGAGGTTAGGGACCCAAGCAGGGCTTGCATAATTCATCACTGAACGTATATATTGTTTGTATACTGTGGTGGTGGTTTCTTTGTTGTGTCCATATGTTGTATGGGCAAGTGACCTCAAGACATTGAGTCTTTGTGTTAATTATCTTTAAAGTTTGTGACGTGTTGTTTAAATGACACTGATGTATTACATGTTACACCAAGGATTTTTTTTTGGGGGGTGTATGTGGTAGGGGAGTGTTGTTTATGGTGAGGTGTGGAATGTGACTGTGTTCTGCTGTCCAGTTTGTGAGAAGGGTCACTGTAGATTTGGCTGAGGCAATTTTGAGCATTTTTATGGTGAACTATTCGTGTAGTGTGTTGAGGTAAGGTAGGAGGATGTGTGCAGCTATGTTTGCGTTTTGATGTGTACATGTGTTACGTCGTCTGCACAGGAAGCTATGTGTATCTGTGGTGTGTGGGGTGTGGGTATGTCGTGCATGTAGAGGTAAAGAGAGTAGGGGGCAAAACAGATCATCGGGGGACTCCATTTGTGAGGTTTCTGATGTTCGAAGACTGACCGGCAAATGTTACATGTGCACTTCTGCCTCCTAAGTAGTTTGCCAGCCATCTTTTTGTGTTATTGTGCATGTTTGTGTTTAATATTTTGTTTGTGAGGTTGTGGCAGGAGATGACATCAAAAGCTTTGTTAATGTCTAGTGTGACTAGGAGTGTTCTGTGTGGTGGCCTAGCTGAATTCATGCCATCAAAAACTCTGTATAAGGTCTGGAAGAAGAGTGTTTTTGGACTGTAGTGGCCTAAAACCATGTTGTGATGGGGCTAGGGGAGCGTGAGGTGTAACTACTTGTAGTACCAGTCGTTCAATGACTTTGGAGGGGGTGCAGAGGAGTGTGATGGGGCGGTGTGAGGAAGGTAACGTTGGGTCTGTGTTGGGTTTGGGGATGGTCATGATGATGCCATGCTTCCAGATGTTGGGTATTATGTTGTGTGAGTAGCTGTAGTTTGATATGTTGGTGAGTGCTTGCATGTGTTGTGGTTCAAGGTGTTTAAGGTGTGTGTTGCTTATGTTGTCTGGTCCACAGGTAGATGAGTGCTTAAGGTTGCTAATGATGTGCTTCGTCTGGTTGTAAGTGAAAGGTGAGAAGTCTGGGTCTGTGGGGAACAGTCTCTTACATCGGATGATACGCCGGTCGTTGAAATGGGGGTTTAAATGGCTGAGATGTGGAAAGTGATTGATGAGAGTGTTTGCTTGTTGTTTATTTGAAGGTATGGTGTCTGTTGTCGTGATGGCAGCATGTGATCGTGTAGTGTTGCTGTTGGAGAGTGTGATGCTGTTTAGTGTTTTGTAGAGTTTGCTGGTGTTTGTTTTGTGGTTTAGTGTTTGCTGTCCTAATATTTTACTGTTTATTTGAGTGTTGAGTTCTTGTCTTTGTTGTACGGTGTCTTGTGTATGGGGTGTTGGGGAGTGTCGTTGTGTGTCCCGTTGACTGATGAGGCCTTGAATTTCTGGTTTGAAGTTGTGGTTGTGTCTCTTTCTGTTGCCTCTAGGGATGTGTCTTTTGTCTGCGTCTGTAAGAAGAGTGTTTGTGGGGTGTAGTGGTCTAAAACCATGCTGTGATGGTACTAGGGGGGTGTGAGGTGTAACTAGTTGTAGTACTAGTCGTTCAGTGACTTTGTAGGGGGTGCAGAGGGCTGTGATGGGGCGGTGTGAGGAAGGTAACGTTGGGTCTTTGTTGGATTTGGGGATGGTCATGATGATTCCATGCTTCCAGATGTTGGATATTATATTGTGTGAGTAGCTGTAGTCTGATATGTTGGTGAGTGCTTGCATGCCTTGTGGTCCGAGGTGTTTAAGGTGTATGTTGCTTATGTTGTCTGGTCCACAGACAGATGAGTGCTTATTGTTGCTAATGATGTGCTTCGTCTGGCTGTAAGTGAAAGGTGCGAAGACTGGCATGGAGTAATATGGAGTGGTGTGTGGTGTGAGACGGTGTTATAGAGTATTATGTTGTGATGTGGTGTGTTTGGTATGAGAGGGTGGTATGGAGTAATATGGTTTGGTGTGGTGTGAGAGATTGATATGGAGTAGTATGGTGTGATGTTGCGTGTGACGGTAGTATTAGTAGAATAGGGTGGTGTGGTGTGGTGTGACAGGGTGGTATGGAGTGTGACTCTTTGGTCTTGCAATATGTAAGTCTTGAGTTTTGGTTAAAGTTATTGTGCTAGTCGAGGGCAGGATGAGTTAAAGATGAATACAGAGAGCTGATCTTGACTTATTTTCTTCAAGAAAAGTCTAAGTTGAGCAGTGTACGTATAACACAGGAACGTAATTTACTAAGTCTCGTCGGACCTCTCTTCTTATTTCCTCTCTCCTCGACCCTTTCGGTTCTATGGCTAGCCCGTTTCTGTTCTCTAATTCCTACATTCTCGTTTAGCAAAGCTCGTGTCACGTGGGCTACACTGTCGTGGAAGCTTCTAGAACCCTGCATGTCTGTGTGTATGTAGTGCTTCCGGTGCCCACTGGCATACTGTTGATTAAGTATTTGCAGAACTCATTTCCTTTGGGTCGATCCTTGCTGACACACTTCCTATTCTCACATCCTGGCTGGTGCTTCTATCTGTCTATCTATCTATCTATCTATCTATGAGTTGTATTAATATAATATGGAGTCCTGACATGGAGTAATATGGTGTGGTGTGGTGTGAGAGATTGGTATGGAGTAGTATGGTGTGATGTGGCGTGTGACGGTAGTGTGAAGCAGGACAGGGTGGTGTGGTGTGGTGTGAGAGGGTGGTATGGAGTAATGTGATGTGGTGTGGTGTGGTGTGAGAGGTTGGCATGGAGTAATATGGTGTAGTGTGGTGTGAGAGAGTGGTATACAGTAATATGGTGTGGTGTAGTGTAATGTGAGAGAGTGATATGGAGCAATATTGTGTGATGTGGTGTGGTGTGACAAGTTGGTATACAGTAATATGGTGTGGTGTAGTGTGATGTGAGAAAGTGGTATGGAGCAACATTGTGTGATGTGGTGTGGTGTGAGAGGGAGGTATGGAGTACTATGGTGTGGGGTGATGGTATTGTGGTATGGAGTAAAATGGTGTCGTGTGGTGTGAGTGGGTGGTAGGAAGTGAAATGCGGTTGTGTGGTGTGGTATGAGAGGGTAGTATGAAGTAATATGGTGTGGTGTGAGAGGGTGGTATGGAGTAATGCGTTGTGTGGTGTGGTGGGGTGGTATGGAGTAATATTCTGTAGTGTAGTGTGGTGTGAGAGGGTGGTAGGGAGCAATATGGTGTAGTGTGGTGTGAGAGGGTGGTAGGGAGCAATATGGTGTAGTGTGGTGTGAGAGGGTGGTATGGAGTAATGCGTTGTGTGGTGTGGTGGGGTGGTATGGAGTAATATTCTGTAGTGTAGTGTGGTGTGAGAGGGTGGTAGGGAGCAATATGGTGTGGTGTGGTGTGAGAGGGTGTATTTAGTAATATGGTGTGCTGTGGTGTGGTGTGAGAGGATGTTGTGATATAATATTACGTGGTGTGAGAGGGTGGTTTTGCGTATGGTAATATGTAGTGGTGTGGTGTGGTGTGAGACGGTGGTATGGAGTAATATAGTGTGGTGTGTTGTGGTAAGAGACAATGGTATGGAGTAACATGGTGTGGTGTGGTGTGAGAGGGTGGAATGGAGTAATATGGTGTGGTGTGCAACGGTGCTATGGAGTAATTTGTATGGTGTGGTTTCACTGAGCTCGCTGAGGTCTACGGGAATGAAGTAACTCGTTCCCGAAAATCGCTCGTGTGAATCAGACGGACAGAACCGCTTTCTGAGGTGCTCCCACATCTAAGAAAAACGCGTCATTGTACTGAATGGGTTATGGACTTTAACTCTCTCATTTTCACTTTGAGAGGTCTCTGCCAAGCTGAAGAAAACACCGTTCCTTAGCAATGACAAAATTTTAAAAGATATCGACTTGAAAGAGATACGAGTGCCGAAATAAGAATGAGAATATGAAGAAAGCATTCACAAAAATAAAATAACCTGAACAGTAAGCAAGCCATTAAACAAAGAAAGCATGGGTGCGACGCAGCAGTAGGACGGGAACTGATAAAAGGCAGAGTGGGGAATGGGCAACATGAGAGAGAGAGAGAGAGAGAGAGAGAGAGAGAGAGAGAGAGAGCAAAACCTATAACTTGAAATGAGAAAGGTTATGGGAGAGTGGCTGGTACGATGGAAGTTGGATAGTCAAAATGGTACTGTCAGTGGAACAGGAGTTAAGAAAAAAAATGGGTAAGGTGCAAGAAGAGAAGTAAAACGGGAACAGTGAGCTGGAAAACTGTGAAACAAAAAAAGTTAAAGAGAGGATAAGAACGGGTTGAATGATGAACAAAACAGTATAGTGGAATCCTTTAGTTGAACGGAGAATGGAACAGAAAATATAGAATAATAATCAGAATGTGAAAGTCAGGGGTACAGTACTGTTGTTTTCGCTGGTATTATAATTATTATTATTATTATTATTATTATTATTATCGCTCAGAGTCTCACAACGATTCCAGGAGAACCGGAGACTGCGCAAGGAATCTGAACGGTCCAAGTTATGTGTCCTGGCTTGGGCTATTGCTGATAGAAAAACAATCCAAATCTCCCTAGTGGGATCAAGAATCGGTAGCAGACACATGCATTCTTCGACACCTTTGTCTTTCTTGTTGATGGTAAACAAGAAGTTAACGTAGGGTCTTCGAACCTTGTTTACCACACCACCACATGGCGAAGCTTCCTAACTGCTGCCACACAATAGGAATACATAACTAATTATTATTATTACTGCCTCAGAATCTTGCGACGATACCAGGAGTACCGGAGACTGCACACACTATCCGAAGGACCCAGGTTATGTGTCCTGGCATGGACCACTGCAGATAGAAAAAAAAATCCATGTCTCCCCAGTGAGGTCAAAGTCACTAAGAAGCAGTAGATGGAGACTAGTGACTGTCTGTAGGACAGTTACAGAGTTCTAGTTACAATTTGTAGGCGCACTGATACAAGGGGAAAAGGATACTCGGGATAGTTTCTGAAGCCTCTGACAGCTATGATTTGTCTCAGTGAAGCATAATCTTTTAGTGTTGGACTGAATAAAATACGCGGGCGCAACAATGGCAGTAAAGACGAAACTTTATGCAGTTATCATGTTACTGACAGTTACAACCATCAGTATCTTAAATCATTTGAAATTTTACCAATATATATTGTCACATATAAAGTCCAGTCAAGCGGGTACCGGTGAGGGAAAATTGGCAGTTCATGTTTTAATATGTCTGTATATGAATCTGCATGTCACTTCAGCCACCAGAGACTGAGAAAAAAATAATAGTGAAGAATAAAAGTTTCATGCAGTTGAGCCTGGGAGCCATAAATATAATCCTGGTTTAATGGAATTCATAAATACTTCATGCTATGTGTAGTATATCATCCATTTGTGTTAATGTTGACAACAGATGTCCCGTGGGAGGCCTCACACACGGCAGCAACCTACTGTATACCATATCGCCAAGTTAGCACAGAATAAGTGAGTAAAGATACCCAGTGACAGTTGTCTCTGGCAGCGAGGAAAAATATGACGAGCACTGTTCATCACAATGTCACCACTGCATTAGCTTATTTTATTGCGAGACTTTCTGTCTCACACTGCCCAGCACACACACACACACACACACACACACACACACACACACACACACACACACACACACACACACACACACACACACAGAATACCTACCTATCTGCGTATTTCCAGACCTCTTAATCGTATAAGGATTGGTAATAAACAAATTGCCTCCAAGTCACCCTGTCCCCCGCCATTTCTCTGACCTCCCCCTAGCTCACACCCCATTCTCTCATATACGTCGTTACACCATCCCTCCATCTCATCCTCGGCCTCCCTCTCCCATTCCCTCCTTCCACCCCACTCACATACTTTCTCCTCGGTAGTCTCTCGCTCTCCATCCTCTCCACATGGCCGAACCACCTTAATGTATTTCCTCATACTCTTTCTATCACATCCGAACCCACACCACATCGCTCCTTCACTTCCATATTTGCCAGTTTGCCCCTCGATTTAACTTCACATGCTCCTCTCAGCATACTCATTTACACTGCTCTCACTTAGTGTCCTTCCAACTAGGTCCAAGCTTCACTTCCATACGTAAAAGTTGGTAACACAGTACTATCATGGTGCGACTTTTTTGCTTCCGTGTTCATTTCCCGATTTCTTATCACTGTTTTCAAAGAGCCAGAAACCTTCCCTCTTTGTTGTACCCTTTCAAACACTCCATCCACCAGACTTCCATCCTTACTCATCACACTACCCACGTACTTAAATGCACTCACATTTTCAATTTCTTAATCATCCAAACTCAGTGTCCATTCAGTGACTTCATTTTTGTTGAAGGCCATAACTTTACTCTTCCCAACATTCACCTTTAGATTCTTCTCTATTAGATTGTCTCTCACACACATTCACCAAGCCTTGCAGTTCCCCTTCGTTTTCACTTAACATTACAGTATTATCTGCAAACAACAGAACAGGAAAGTTTCCAAATGCTGCCGTCCCTTATTACGGCCGGTCCAGTATCCAATGCCCTACCTTGTATCTCTTTTATAACCCCATCCATATATACACTGGACAACCATGAAGAAGACACATCCTGTTTCAAGTGAGTATTGAGATAGAAAGATTCACTTAGTTTACCATCCGCACGCATTGCAGCCTTAGCATCCTCATACATACTCTTTGCAGAATCCAACAGCTTCCCATTTATTCCATATATCCTTAATATTTTCCACATTCCTTGTCTATCTACTTTGTCATATGTATTTACCAAATCCTTGAAGACCGCATACAACTTTCTTCCCTTCTCTACAAACTTTCCCACTAAAGGCCTAAGGATCAACATCTGTTCTACACAACCTCTTCCCTTCCTAAAATCTCCCTGTTCTTCTCCAACTAATCCCTATATTATTTCCTTAACTTTGTGAATAATTATCCTTTCATATACTTTTCCTGTTATAGTCAGAAGACAAATGGTCCCATGATTATTGCATGTTCCTTTATCCGCCTTTTCTTTTGTAAAGAATAATTAAACTTGACCTCCAATCCTCCGAGACTCTATCTTCCTCCTAGGCCAATCTGTACATCTTCGATATCTATTCTACTACTGTCTCTTGCCTATGCTTCAGCATTTCACCACTCCATCAATTCCTGGGGCTTTCCCCATTTTGACTTTCTTCATTACTTCCATTACTTCCATCCAACAGATCTCTTCCTCCCTCCTCACATGGTAGAAACCAGCCATTCCCCAGCAGCTTATACTCGCATTACTTTCATTCTCTATGTTTAACAGTTCTTGAAAGCCTACTCTCCATCTGCTCACCTTTTCTCCCTTCTCCACGAACAACATGCCATTTTTATCTTTCAGTTCCCTACAAAACCCAGTCTAGCTCACTTTACTTCCTTCCAGAACATTTTCTTACATTCCCTTCACTTCGTACTCATATTCCTTCCAAATTCCTCATCCACTTTCTTCCTCCCCTCTCTTACTGAAAATTATCACCTCTCACTTCCTCTCTCGTACTAAAATTTTCACCTCTTTCTTCATCTCTACTTATAACTCTTCCCTCACTCAACACTGTCCATGCCTCTGCTTCCCATCTTCTCACTATATGCTTTCTTTTTTTGCGCCGCAGCTTGCCTCACCTCTTTGTACTACTTGCTGCTCTTCGCACCCTCATTCGTCTTCTCTTCACCCCACACACCACCTCACATGCTGCACAGATTTCTTCTGCGAATATCTTGCACACATCTTCCACCTCCCCCATCTGCTCCAAATCATATTTAACCAATCGCTCCTCCACTTCTCCCTTATATGCTGCTTTTTCCCCATCTTTCAACCTTTCAACCCAACTTGTATAGCCTACTTCCTCCTGTCCTCTCCATCTACTCATCCATTGCATTTGAACCTTGACTTTCACCACACTATGTGGTGCCAGAAAGTCCACTCCCCCAACTTCCGTATGCACTTGTTTCCATTGCGTTCCTTTTCATTCTCTCATCCACAAACATAATCAGTCATTGCCTTCCATTCATTCAGTTCACCACCCACCCTTCTCATCACTTGCCACATGTACCTGTGGATCATTTTGTGCCTATACAGGATACTGGCAGTCACTGCCCCCCTCCCCGTACAAATGTCCACTAGAGCACTGTCATTCTCATCCACTGGACTTAACCAGCTCCAACCACCTTCACATTCCCTACTTTTCCATTCATATATCCAGTCAAAAACACTCTCTCATTCCTCTCAAACTTTTCCAGGCACACTTCCATATTTGCCCAGAACTCTTCTTTCAGTCTCCTTGCATGGTCTTACGTTAGCTCATATGCACACACAGTTGCCCACATTTGCATTCCTACTTTCAATCTTACCCACATAATCATTGAACCAACTGATCCATACTCTCTTATATTTTCCTTCCATCTCTTGTACTCAATAATGCATACACCCTCTTTTGCCTTCTCATACTCTTCCACTCCCGCACATAATACTTGTGTATGCCCTATTCATATTCCCAGTCCTATTTTATCCTATGTATTTAGAGAGAGAGAGAGAGAGAGAGAGAGAGAGAGAGAGAGAGAGAGAGAGAAATATTATGACTGATAATAAGGTACCATTTCAGGTGCTTTGGTTAACAATACCCTTGACTGGACCTCTCATGTTTCATCACTTCTTATATCTGCCTCAGAGAATCTTGGATTATTGTACAGAATCCATATCCTCTTCTCTGAAGAGCAGTTAGCTACAACTGGCAAGTGTCATGCGCGCTCTCAGCATAAATATTTCTCATCCTTGTGGCGTGGACGTGGAGAGGTTGCACTGAAGCAAATGGACAAAATTCAAATGAGAGCTATAAGAATACTGTAATGAATAACCCAGTAAAGAACTATCTTTGCTACAATTAAGATGGACTGTTGTCTCCTTAGCATTATTGTACTGATACTTTAAAAACAAATACTCAGAGGTAGTTGCATCCATTGTGCCACTTCTCCACGGCTTCGCCCATGGTACATGGGGATCTGGTGGCATTCATGACTGAACAATCACACTGCCATATTGCAGAGCTTCTGCCTATCAGAATTCCTTTATTACCAGAACTGTTTCTACTTGGAACTTGCCTACCCAGATTAGTTTTCTCCCAGTTTCAACCTACAGCACTTCAGGTCCAACTATTACAGATGTTTTATGAACAGAGAACAACTGTAATCCGGTGTATGATTTTTAAAACTCTATTTGATTTCCTTCCTCTGTTCATCTCTCTCTCTCTCTCTCTCTCTCTCTCTCTCTCTCTCTCAAAAAAAAAAAAAAAAAGTCTAACTTTGGCTATCTTCTTTCACCATCTGCCAGAAACGTGAGAGAAAAAAAAATGGGAAGAAAGATATAAACTGATTACTATTTTTTTCTGTTGTCATCATTCATTAATGGATGTCACGTATAGAACATTGGCAGTGTTTTAAATAACGTTAAATGCCAAATTTTGAGCAAATTTCCAAGAGGCATTCGGGGATACTATAGGGGTATTATACTCCATTTCTGTGGCTTCTTCCATACAATGTCCAACCCATCCTGTCGATGTTATACAGACCCCATGCTGTATATTCTACAACTTCATTCCAGTACAACTATTGCCTTGTTGGGGATATAATAGAGATCTTAGGTTTTACTTGTCAGCTTTTTTCCCTGTAAGTTCTCACCTGCACTGCACCTACCCTGATTATATTGTTAAAGATTTAATGGATATTATGGACACGTTCTTTATTTTCTGCAGTTCTCTCCAAAATACCCTTCCCTTAGTGTGTTCATTATGGAGACTACATTTCTCCAAGTCTCACCTGTCTGCTATGCCTCGAGTATTGTGGAGATTTTTTTTTTTTTTTCACGTAACTATGCCCTGTTCCGTTCTCCCTTGCCTCTCTCTCTTTCCCACACCCTCAAACTTTCCGTCCCCCTTTTCTCATATTCCGTTCCAGTAAATCTCCCCTGATTTGGTCGGGTCTCATATCTTCCTGGCCTGTTTTCATATTGCATCTCTCTCCATACAGGAACATTCACCTCCTGTTTTCTTCATGCTCCCTCTTTTATCGTCATTTCCTTGCCTCTTTTCATATCCTGTAACTTTATCACACCGTACCACTCCAATTCAATTTAATTTGTTTTTATCCTTTCACTACCTTCCAACTGTTCAACTCTGCTTAAAAATACACAGTATCTTCAGGATCATCATTTCCTTATTTTCAACTAGTAAATGGGGTGTAGATTTTAGAAATGGAAATAGGAATGCACAAAACTGAAAGAATTATGAGCAGGGCCCAATGAAATGGGTCATAATACCCAGCCACTCACCCTTTAATCGTTCGAAATTCTCATCTCCATCATGTTGTACTTCATAATATCAGTATGAAATGCATCATTCCGTCAACTTTCTAGCTGAAAGGGGGTACAGTTCTTATGCAAATCTTCATAATGTTTACTTTATCCATCCATTTCTATCCCTCGGCAGATCTCATGTTTTGCGTATTACATACTGTAGATTGCGTTCATATGCACTGAATATGATTATAAATTCCTTTAGTTATGTTTGCTTATTCTTTGTCCACACTAGAGCTATACTGTCAAACCCTGCGAGCTAAGTAGGCAGATATATGGTAAATGATTACCCTGGTACAGGAATATACAGTGATTAAGTTATTTTATATAGTTTGAAGTTTCTGATATGGCTGAAGCAGAAATGTTCACGAGGATCCGTGTAACTTTGTGTTACTCTTCTATCTCGTAAAGTTTTATAACCTGGTTTAGATGGCCATCACAAATGATATGCTATGTTACTCCCCATCCATTATGAAGTGACGCTATAACGGCCATATTACTCTCCTTTAAAACTGGTAGTGACATTTCATAATTTTTACTGGTACACAACACCGCGATAACTTAATAGTTTAGTATCTGGTGTATTGTGTGAGAAAGCCCGATCACCAGTATATGAGTACACATGTCATGGTTGCAGAGATGGTTGTATTGTGAGAGTTACGATTATATTCCTACCATTTACCTTGGTTCCTGGTGGTTTAAAGGTGTTAGGGCACCAGTCCAGTCAAAGATCAGGTGGTTTGTGCAGAGGTTCGTAATCTTAAGAGGCCTGCCCTCAGGCCCTTACACTTTTCAAGGGGTAATATGCAAATGGTGATTTTACTGGATACTAAATGGACATCTTCCTCAGCATGAAATAAGAGACATATTAATGTTAAACTAATTCCGATTTTTTCACTCTTTATATACCTGTTATTAAGTGGGCCACTGGTGACAAATTTTTTTTTGTGCCGTCGCAAGTTTGGCTAGATACTCTGGTAAATACACTCAGCCATTTAACCGAACAGTAAAATTAGTGGACGCCTCTCAGCGCGTGCCTGCTTTAATTATGCCGTCATAGCTTTCGCCTTTTACAACTGCCAGTCAGCATGCACTTTCCTGTCATTGCAGCTTTAAGAGCGATGACAAAGGCTTGGGCATTTAGTACTGCCTATCAGCACTTGACACCTTATACTGCTTTTGAATGTGAATGAAAGCTGAATCAGTTAATTTTGTTCACACACACACACACACACACACCTACGATACACAAGAGAGTGAGGATGTCCGTCACTTTGTTCTGCATTGGCCACCTTTGGCCGCAACTTCCCACACCTTATTAGAGTCTTTATATGACTGAAGCTCTGCACTAGGTTAAATTAAATGATGTTCTAATATAGCAGAGCAAGTATAAGTAATGTGTTGTCCAAATAATAGAATACATCCAGTTGGTGTAAGAATCCGCTGTTACAACACATCAGCTAGGTGTTGTCTATCACCACGTGGGGACCAGGGAGATGTAAACTTGTAAGTAAAAGTTTCTTCCTAAATAAGAATTACTGCAAGATGAGCACCGTCTTTAGTAAAGTGAATATGAAAGGAGTTAAGTGAAAGGATAAAGCTAGAAAACAAGTTGATGATTTCTACACAGAACCGGTTGAAATGGAAACATAATAAATTAGCTGAGAACGTGAATAAACTGAAGAAAACTTTTCAGAGTGAAATACATGAAATTAAGATGGAATTACACATGCAGAAAGGAGAAAATGAAAAATTAATAAAGGAATTAAATAAAAAAAGACACAGAAACAGATGAGCTGTTAGCTGAGGTACTTTCACCTAGAAGGAAGACTAGTGATATGGTGAGTACAGTTGTCAACCAGAAAAGTATTATGGAGGAGTTCAGAAATGATACATAGACAATTAGGCAAGCAACCAGTCTGATAAACCAAACTAATAATACTGAAGAGACGAAAACCCAGGTGACCAAATTATGAGAAATTGCAAAGATGAGGTACAAACTACAAATGCTGAAATGGTGAAAGTGCAGAAAGACTTAGAAACAACAGATGAAGAAAAAAAGCATTAGAAAGGAAGTGAAAGAAATCATTAAATACAACTCAAAACTGGTCAAGGATTCAGAAGATATCAACAGCTTCACAGTAATCACTGGTATGGATGAAGAAGAAATAAGAAACATAATTTTGAGAGACATAAAGGAGATGGTAAATATGATGAACATACTGAAGGAAGTGTCAGAGGATACCTGTGATAAAGACACAGAGGAATACAATTGGTTATGAGACAAATAAGTCAAGGCCCCTGAAAGTAAGCTTTCAGAGTGTGAACACTGTAGAGGAAATATTGAAAATGCAAACTCATGGAAAAAAGAAGAATTTTAAAAAATGGATTAAAAAATGCCTAACTAAAGAGGAACTGGGAATCCAAAAGGAGAAGAGGGAGGAAGCGAAAACAAAGAACAAGGAAAGATCAGAGGAAGAGTTTTTTTTTTTTTTTTTACAAAGTAATTGGGTAAAAAAAAGGAAGGTAGTAGACTCAAGCAATGGCAAGTATGTAAACAAGATAATTAAGTTGATGTACTCAAATGTAAATGGAATGATGTCTAAATTATTAGAGATGAAAGACCATACCAAAGAAAAGGAACCACATATTATCAGCCTATCTGAAATAAAATTAACCCCAATGATATCAAACGATACTCTAAACTTAAAGGAATGCAATAAATGGAGAAGAGACAGAAATTTAAGAAAAGGAGGAGGAATTATAATATTAACAAAGAAAAATCTACAAGTAAAAGAAATAAAACTAGATATACCCTTACAAGCAGAACTGACTGCAGTAGAGATTAACACATCTGAACGGAAAGTAATTGTGGAAACTTTATACAGGTCATCCAAACAAACAACTGGGAAAGAAGCGAATATGAAGCCCAGACAGAAAGCACAATTCAGGGTTTAAGAGCATTACTACATGGTATGGAAGAGAAATCTGAAAGAATTATATTAACTGAAAATTTCAATATAAGTATGAATTTGAATATTCTAGATGTAAGAAGCCATGAAAACTATTGGAATCAAAAGCTCCTGGATCTTGT
Source organism: Coenobita brevimanus (assembly GCF_032717465.1). Lineage (NCBI taxonomy): Eukaryota > Metazoa > Arthropoda > Malacostraca > Decapoda > Coenobitidae > Coenobita > Coenobita brevimanus. The sequence goes on from NC_137058.1 coordinate 18,828,148, forward strand.
GCAGTCATGTAAAGGAAAACACCAGAAAAAGATGACTTGATGATCCATCAGTACTTGATCTTATATTTACTAGGACAGAAAATGATATTGACAATATAATGTATCACCATCCATTCGGCAAAAGCGGCCATGCAGTATTAAATTGCAACTTCAGGATTGCATATGACATAGTTAACAGTAATGAGAGTTACAAAAAGAGCCTAAACTACAAAAAGTGCAACTACCTTGACCTTAAGAAGAACTTCTTAGAAATAGATTGGGAAAAGGAGCTTAGAGGACAAGATTTAAATTCTATATACAGAAAATTCTATTAATTTTATGAAATATGAGTCCAAAATTACATCCCTCAGCACAAAGAAACTGACATGGAACTAAAGAAATGGCTTAATACAGAATGTAAGAAATCAAATGTAAAAGGAGATTAGCTGTGGAATAAATATATACAGAAGACACAAGAGTGAGAGGGCATGTAACAACTATAAACAGGCAAGGAATGGTTATACAAGGATAAGCAGAGAAGCTCAAAGACAGTTTGAGGAAAACATTATAAATAAAAGTAGCAATCAACCTAAGCTATTTTACGGCTACATCCAAAGTTAAAGATAAAATACAGTCCATTACGGCCGAGGGGATCATCTATACACAAGAGAATGATATTTGTGAAGCACTAATTAAAATCTCCAATCAGTTTTTTTTCGGAAGAAAATAATTTTGAGAGAGATGATATGGAACATACATGCCTACACATATCACCAGATATACAATTATCAGAAGAAGAATGAAGAGTTAAGTAAGTTAGACAAAGGAAAAGCATATGGTCCTGAAAAAATTTCAGTTTGGGTACTACATGAATGTGCAGAAGAGTTAAGCAGACCAATATACAGTATTTAATATTCAAGGAATCCTTAGGTCATGGTAAACTACCTGATATTTGGAAGAAAGCAAACATTGTTCTCCTATTCAAGAAAGGGAATAGACAGACTCCACTCAGCTACTGACCAGTATCACTGACCAGTGCTGTAAGATACTAGAAACGTTGATAAGAAAAGTTTGGCTAAACCATCTAGAAGAACACAGAATAATAACAGAAAAGCAGTTCGGTTTTAGAAACGGAAACTCATGTTACTAATCCATTAAGCTACTATGATACAGTTGCAGAAACATTACAGAAAAGAGAAGGATGGGTGGACAGTATCTATTTAGCTTTCAAGAAAGCATTTGACAGAATTACCACACCAAAGACTTTTATGGAAACTGTACCATCAAGAAGGAATCCAAAGCAACCTGTACAGTTGGATGAAGCATTTTCTCAGAAAAAAGGAAATGAGAACAGTCATCATTCATTCATTCATTGCCAGACGCCATGTATCCCAAACGGGGTGGCCAAGGGCTTAGAATTAATTGTTTTACAGGGAGGGGCACTAATCCTCCACCAACCCCACATGACACGTAGGGTCGAAATTGCTGGAGGGAAGTGACTAGCAGAATTCCACAGGGCTCAGTGCTGCCACCAATTATGTTTTTAGTATATACAAATGACACAAACAGTAACATTGGAAATGGAAGCTATCTAAATATGTTTGCTGATGATGCAATAATACAAAGGAGAATTACTAACACAGATTTTTGCAGAGAGCTACAACATGAATTAAATCAACTTCATGAATGGAGCAATAAATGGCAAATGGAATTTAATGTGGACAAGAGCCATGTTGTTAAGTTTGGTAAAAGTGAAAAAAGATCAGTCTGGGATTATAAGTTAGGAAGTTCAACCCTACACACATCAGAAAGGGAGACGGATTATTAATAACTTACTATCTCTGGCTGACCACATTAGTGAGAAGGTAAGTAACATGTATACACTGCTTGCTAATATAAGAGTAGCATTCACAAATAAATGAAGACATGCTGAGAAAGATAATAACATCACTCTTCCGAACAACCCTGGAGTATGCACCAGTAGTCTGGAAACTTCATCTAAGAAAACACATAGATAAGACTGAAAAAGAACAAAGTGTAGCTAGAAGATGGGTACGAAGCTGAAGGGATCTAAGCTATGAAGAAAGACTAGAAAAATTGAATCTATCAACACTACAGGAGAGAAGAAAAAGATGAGACATGATTATGCTATATAAATGCATCTCAGGGAAAGAGAAAATACAGTAAACATGAATAAGTATATAACCTATGGGGAAGCAACAGCAAGAAGACACTGCAAAAAACTACATAAAAAGAGAGGTGATAGAGACGTGAGGAAATTCCGTTTCCCAAATAGCCCAACTGATCAGTGGAATGTACTACCGAATGAAATAGTGTGTGCCAAAACTATTAATAAATTTAAGGATCTGTATGATAAACATGGTTTAATACACGGGACAATACGAGCTTGACTCATTCTGTAAAGATACATTAAGTTAAGAACAATCAGGTATGAACACACACACACACTCACATACCTCGAACAAACCATAACACTTAACACCCACATTCGTTTCGCAAATTTGTAATGGAAGGGTTAATGGCATATATATATATTCCAGTCCAACCCCTTCCTGGTGTTGAGGTGTCTGCAGATTTATATATTCAGCTGGGTGCTGACGTTGGTGACTTAATTATTTACCTGCCGACTAATTGGTCTCCTTGCCCTGGAGAGTAATGGGAGTCTTCCCTTCATTTGTTTACTAGGCGGGTATTAAGGGGGGTGGGGGGTAAAGGAGATAGAGGACGAGAGAAAAGGGGGGGGAATCTTAAGCTAAATAAAAACAAAATACGCTAACGCATACAAAAGATGACAAGATGCAGGATATGGTGGGAGAAAGTAGATTTTTTTTTTTTTTTTTGAGAACAAATTGGAGATAAAGAGATAACGACGTATAGGAGAGAAGATATGGATGAGTAGGAAGAAAAAATGAGCAAGTCAACAAGACCAATATATATATATATATATATATATATATATATATATATATATATATATATATATATATATATATATATATTCAGTATATGACGTGCTATCCAAAAGTTCCAGTATTTTGAACAGAGGGAGCCAACCGTTTGCAGTTTCGCCTTTTGCCGCTAGGAGGAGTCAGCAGCACCCCTCGTGCGTCAGTGTTCTGTGAGCGAACGTGTTGTTGAGCTACGCTTACTACTGTAACGTTGTGTGTAGGTGGTTTGGCGATTTTGCCATGGCGGACCAATGGCGCAGCATTGTCAAGTCGATGTTGATCGTTTTCTTCGATTTCCAAGGGATTGTTCACAAAGAATTCGTCCCACCCGGTCAGTCCGTCAGCAGAAAGTGTTACTGCGAAGTTTTGCAGCGTCTGAGGGAGAACATCCACCGCAAACGTCCAGAACAGTGGACGAACAAGACCAGGGTCCTTCATCATGACATCGCCCCCGTTCATACATCAATTGTTGTCCGGCAGTTCCTGGCTTCCACTAACACGGTAGTCATTCCCCACCCACCCTATTCACTTGACCTTGCCCCCTGCGACTTTTTCCTGTTTTCCAAGCTGAAATTACGACTGAAAGGGCGTCGATTTGACTCGATTGAGGAGATCCAGACAAACTCGCAGGTGCTCAAGACCATCACGTCTGAAGCCTTCCAGAGATGCATGGACTCATGGGAAAAAACGCTGGGACCATTGTATACATGGCCAAGGGGACTACTTCGAAGGTGAATGGGAGGAAAGATAACTTATTTTCCTACAATAATAAAATTACTGGAAGTTTGGGTAGCATCTCGTGTATATACTGCATATATATATATATATATATATATATATATATATATATATATATATATATATATATATATATATATATATATATAATCCCATTGGATCCCGGAGTTCCTGGGTGAGGCACTATTCCGGGAGAGTCCTAAGCGTACCGCCCTCCGCCTATCGGCTCATAGTCGCAAATCTCATGGGTCCCTACCCGGGGGTTCCCTACTTCATTAAGGTCTGAAAATTCCCAGTTCTGTCCAATACTGTGGACACTGGGCTCCAATGGGTTAAAGAAACTGATAGATTTACCAGCCATTAACCCATTGGATCCCAAAGTTGCTGGGCGAGGCACTGTTCTGGGAGGGTCCTAAGCATACTGCCCTCCGCCTATCGGCTCATAGTTGCGAAGCTCATCGGTCCCTACCTGGGGGTTCCCTACTTCATTAAGGTCTGAAAATTCCCAGTTCTGTTCAATACCATGGACACCGGGTTCCAATGGTGTATATATATATATATATATATATATATATATATATATATATATATATATATATATATATATATATATATAAAATAAAGACGAGCGTTTGTATATTTGTTAACTATAAACTCGGCTCCCTTAGGGTCTACCCCCACATGTGATACATATTCTGAATCAGCATGATCCAGGGAGTGTTTTGGTATATAATTTATTAGGGTTACTTGTATGTTGAAAAGTTATAAGGTATATTTGGCCAAAGGCCCAATCAGCCATCCGCAGGAGCTAGCCGAAAAAGTCTGCCTGGAGGATGGACACAGGGGTACAGGGTTACTGATAACTGAAGACAAATAAATAAAAAATCCGATGAATGAATAACGAGATGACTAAAACAGTAAGCATACATTAAATATGGTTCATGCAACACAAATGTGAAGAAATAATGCCATAGTTAAGATATGAAAAAACACGAATTTTTCACAGGCGATCAGAAGGTGCAACGATAATGCTATACAAGAAGAGCCTGCTTTTACTTCCAAAATGTGAAAAAGAAGCCTATACAAATCCTGTTTTGTAATATTCGGAATATTCAACTGTGTAGAAAATTGATAAATACAATTTGACTATAGCAAACTTCTATTCTATTCTATTGCCAGACGCCTCAATCCCGTTTGGGGTGGCCACAAACAAATCGACTCCAAGTCTCCCTGTCCCCCGCCATTTCACTGCCCTGCTCCCAACTCACCCCCCCCCTCTCTCATATACCTCTCCACCCCATCCCTCCATCTCATCCTCGGCCTCCCCCTCCCTCTTCCCCCCTCCACCTCACTCACATACACTCTCTTCGTCAGTCTTTCACCCTCCATCCTCTCCACATGGCCAAACCACCTCAGTGTGTTTCTCATAACGCTTCCTATCACATCCACATCCACACCACAACGCTCCTTTATATCCTCATTTGTCAGCCTGTCTCTCCATGTGACTCCACAGGCTCCTCTTAAATAACTCATTTCCACTGCTCTCACTCTTGACTTGTGTCCTTCCAACAAAGTCCAAGCTTCACTTCCATACGTTAGAGTTGGTATAACAATACTGTCATGTAGTAACTTTTTCACTTCCCTGCTCACTTCCCTGTTTCTTATCACTGCTTTCAAAGAACCAGCAACCTTTCTTCCCTGCTGTACCCTTTCAAGCACTTCACCCTCCAAACCTCCATCCTTACTCATCACACTACCCAAGTACTTAAATGTACTCACATTTTCCAATTCCTCACCATCCAACCTCGCTGTACATTCACTGACTTCACCTCTCTCAAAGACCATCACTTTACTCTTCCCTATGTTAGGACTCCATGTTATAATTACAAATCATAATAAATAGATAGATAAATAGACAGATAGACAGCTCTATGCAAGCCTGGGAATGGGAAATGATCTTGCAAGTTACACTGAGGAAAAGCTGACGACAGATTACGAAGTAGCCAGTCAGGAGATGATGCAGTTAGTTTGTCAGCGATACAGCAGGAGAACAAAGCCTAGTTGACCATACACACATACTCACACACAGGCTTCTAGAACTTTCCAACCACAGTGAACACACGTGACACGACTCCTGTTTCACCAGAATTTAGGAAAGAGAGCTGAGAAGGAGACAGGCCATAGAACAGGCAGGTAGTAGGGAGAAGGGCTTAGCAACTTGGGAGAGAGAGAGAGAGAGAGAGAGAGAGAGACAGGAGGTAGCTAGTGGGACTCTACTTAACTTCACTCGTGTGTGAGAGACTGTTAACATTATCAAGACAAATAAAAATAGCCTCATACTATTCTTTATCTCTCCTTTGTCACTGCATGACAAATGGGAACCAAGATTATCAACGTACAAACAACTCAAGTATAACAACCGCTCGTCCACAAGTCTAATATATATATAACTTCTCTACAAGTAACTACAAAGTCTTTTTATGACATTTGGTGGCAGCGGTAGTTAAAGTTACATAAAAGTTACATCTTGTTAATGCAACTGTTACATAATTGGCAAAGTGTAACTTAATGCAATCATTTGTCGTTACATAATTGTTACATATCGTTTGTAGTTACATAATTGTAGTTAAAGTTACATAAAAGTTACATCTTGTTAATGCAACTGTTACATAAATGGTACATATTGTTTGTAGTTACATAATTGTAGCAAGTGTAACATAATGCAATCGTTTGTCGTTACATAATTGTTACATATCGTTTGTAGTTACATAATTGTAGCAAGTGTAACATAATGCAATCGTTTGTTGTTACGTAATTATAATATGGAGTTACATAATTGTTACATATCGTTATTAGTTACATAATTGTAGCAAGTGTAACATAATGCAATCGTTTGTCGTTACATAATTGTAATAATTGCAGTCCTGACATATGAATCCGGTCATGCTGCGGTCGATGATAGTGATGATGTGCCATGCCACTTGCTTGTGGAGACAACAATTTGCTTTTTTGTTTGTAGTTTATGTGGTATTTTGGCATATGTAGTAACACTTACACTTATTTTCATTTGTTTGTTATGTGATCTTACTCTATTTCTTTTTTCTTTCTTACTTTTTCTTTCTTTCTTTTTTTTTTTATTGATTTTCTATAGTTTGTTTTTCTTCGTTTGTCTACGCTTTTTCTGTGTTGTTCATGGTTGCATAATTGCTGGTTAAATCCCTTGGGACCCTTTTTTAAGGTTTAGTTTATATTGCACAGATATTACTGAAAATGATATTATATAGTCCCATATTTTGTTATTTTATATAAAAAATATATACACTATATACAGTATTAACTATATACACTGACTTATTGTTCATTTGTACCAATCGTGGGCAGTATAGATGTCAGCACTGTGTGGAAATCTTTGTCTTCACGATTGCGTTGAAGATGTTCATTCTTGCTAACGTCATTTGTGTTGGCCATTTTTTTTTTTTTCTGGTTTTCCTTGTAACTTAATTTATCTGTTTTCACTAGGTAGCTTTAATTAATGTTTAATACAATTCTTTTAATCGCTCACTGAGTAACTGTGATGGTATATTTTCTTTATCACTTTGTAGATGTAATAATGTATAGCTATATGTATGAAACACGTATTTTATGTAGGTATAAATGGTAACACTCGTTGGTAGTAAATAAATGTTATAATAAATGAATGAATATATACAGTGTAGAATATTTATTGTTGGTGATTATTTAGTGTTTGAGTTATGCAGATAACTGAAGTAAGTATGTGTATTTAAGCTGTAACTATACAGCACGTTTTATATGTTTGTGCAGAAGCTTATTGTCTATCACTGTGTATTGTATAAATGAAGTAACTATGTAACTCACTAATTTTTACCGTGGTGGGAATGGTGTTAGTGATGGTGCAGGTGGTGAGTTGACTGACGTGGCATCTTTTCAGCAAGCACGCATGATGACGTCGACTTCCCACACTGGTAGCTGTGGTGAGTGAATGAGTAGCGATGAGTAACTTGAGTGAAGACGAGTGAGTAAGATGAGTTGTGAATATGGACTTGGTATTTGCTTCGTCGTCTTGACCTCTTCACTCCTGCGTCAGCGGTGGAGGTTGGGTGGATGTAGCAGAGAGAGGAGGGTGAGGTCTGGTAGTTGTGAGTTATGAGTCGTGTCTCAAATTCCTTTGTTTGTTCCGTTTTTCTTTATCGATGTTTTCTCGGTCCTTTTCTCTTGTGATTTACTCGTTGTGGGATGAAGACTGCCGCTACTTGTAGGTGCGTGTAGAAGATTATACAGACGACTCGTAGAGTTGTTACTTGTAGTTGATTGTAGATGGCTGTAGTTCGTTGGTTCGTTGTAGAAATTTCAAGATTGCTTGAATCAGTACTTTGTTAAACTACTTGCAAGGCGTCCCGCGACCTCTTCACCTCTACATCAGCGTGATGATCGGGGAGACGGAGGGGGGGGGTTGGAGAGAACTGTTAGGAGCTGGTTGTAAGTTGTTGGTTGTGAGAGGTATTTTTTTGTTTTCAATCTTGATATTTTGTAGGAATTCACTGTCGATTCGTAGAAGAGGTTCGTATACGTTTGCTGCTACCAAATGTCATAAAAAGACTTTGTAGTTACTTGTAGAGAAGTTATATATATTAGACTTGTGGATGAGCGGTTGTTATACTTGAGTTTTTGTAAGTAGTTAATCTTGGTTCCCTTTTGTCATGCAATGACAGGAGAAGTAAAGAATAGTATGGGACTATTTTTATTAGTCTTGGAAATATTAACAAGTCTCTCACACACAAGTGAAGTTAGGTAGAGTCCCGCTAGCTACCTCCTGTCTCGCTTTCTCTCTCTCTCTCTCCCAAGTTGCTAAGCCCTTCTCCCTACTACATGCCTGTTCTATGGCCTGTCTCCTTCTCAGCTCTCTTTCCTAAATTCTAGTGAAACAGGAGTCGTGTCACGTATTGTTCACTGTGGTTGGAAAGTTCTAGAAGCCTGTGTGTGAGTATGTGTGTATGGTCAACTAGGCTTTGTTCTCCTGCTGTATCGCTGACAAACTAACTGCATCATCTCCTGACTGGCTACTTCGTAATCTGTCGTCAGCTTTTCCTCAGTGTAACTTGCAAGATCATTTCCCATTCCCAGGCTTGCATAGAGCTGTCTATCTGTCTATTTATCTATCTATCTATTATGATTTGTAATTATAATATGGAGTCCTAACACCTACATTCACCTTTAGATTCCGTTTCTTACACACTCTCCCAAACTCATCCACCAAGCCTTGCAGCTCCCCTTTGTCTTCACTCAACAACACAGTATCATCTGCAAACAACAGTACAGGGAGTTTCCAAACACTATCCTCTCTCAGCAGGGCCACTCCAACATCCACTACCCTACCTTGTACCTCTTTTATTACCCCATCCATGTACAGATTGAACAACCATGGAGACATGACACATCCCTGTTTTAACCCAACTTTCAGAGAAAAATTCACTTAGTTCACCATCCACACGCACTGCAGCCTTAGCACCATCGTACATACTCTTCACAGCATTCAACAACTTCCCATCTACTCCATATATTCTTAACACTTTCCACAATCCTTGTCTATCCACCCTGTCATATGGTTTCTCCAAATCCATGAAAGCCGCATACAACTTCTTTCCCTTCTCTAGAAACTTTTCCACTAAAGATCTAAGAATGAATATCTGATCTACACAACCTCTTCCCTTCCTAAAGCCTCCCTGTTCTTCTCCAACTAATTTCTCTGTTCTTTCTCTAACTCTGTCAATAAGTATCCTACCATACACTTTTCCTATTATACTAAGAAGACAAATGCCCCTATGATTACCACACACTTCTTTTTCCCCTTTTCCTTTGTACAAGGGAATAATTATAGCTGACTTCCAATCCTCCGGGACTCTACCTTCCTCCCAGGCCAATCTGCACATCTTCCACATCCATTCTACTACTATCTCTCCCCCATGTTTCGGCATTTCACCACACACTCCATCAATTCCTGTGGCTTTCCCCGATTTAACTTTCTTCATTGCTTCCACAACTTCTATCCTACTGATTTCTTCCTGTCTTCTCACCTCCCTCCTTCCCCCAGCCATTCCCCAGCCACTTAAACTTGCATTACTTCCATCCTGTATGTTCAACAATTCCTTAACCCGCACCGTCCCGAGGACGTACTTCCACGTCCTTACGTTTTGTCACAGCTAATCCCGAGGACGTACTTCAACGTCCTGCAATTGCAAGGTTCATAATTTCCACAATTTTCAATTTTCGCGAGTCATTTTTGGTACGTATACACGGGACACCTTCCTCAACAAGATGCCAGGCAGAGACAATGCCTTACCCAGCATGACCTCCTCCCCCCCCTGCATGCCCTTTTCTCAGCAATTCACCTGTTATCAGTGACATGGCCAGTATAGCCATGTCATGCCACGGTACGAAATTGATGGCCAGAGTGATTCCCCAATCAATGACAATGTGGAAGACAAACTTTACATAGCATTAGAGGAAGAAACAGTTAGAAATGATGATCAGGTAATGTGGCAAAAAAAGGTCAGGTATTAGTGAGTGAAATAATGCTGATAATGCCTATATTACTGCTTGAAAACCAATATACTCTTGTACTACATATAAATTCGTAACAGTAAATAAATAAATACCGTTTATGAGTGGTGTGAAATAGTTATCCTCCCATAGAACTCGTTTTCTTTGGTGCCAGCCTGATAGAAAACCCAGTAAGGTAAGGAGGCTCTCCTACCTGTAATGAGTATTTTAAACCTTAGGTGAGCGATTTCTCTATGAATTTTCGATGTTTCTCACCAAAAGCGAAAGTTTTAGCAAAAAAAAAAAAAGGGTCGAAAAATGGTCGGGATTGGGGGGTACCAGTGGTCAAAAAGTGGTCGGGACGAGGCGGGTTAAAGTGTTCTCTCCATCTGATCACTTTTTCTCCCTTCTCCACTAGTCATCTACCATTTTTATCTTTCACTCCCCTGCTAACTTCACTTCCACCCTGTCTTACTCTTTTCACCTCTTTCCAGAACATTTTCTTACAGTCCCTCCATTTTACACTCAAATTCCTTCCAAATTCCTCATCCACTCTCTTCTTACTCTCTCTTACTAATCTTTTCACCTTAACCCATCACGTCCCAAGGTTTTCCGCTCCTCCGACATCCCCCAGTCCCGAGGTATTTTCGAAAAAAAAAATTTTGGCTAAAACCTTCGCTTTTGGTGAGAAACATCGAAAATTCATAGAGAAATCACTCACCTGTGGTTTAAAATACTCAGTCCAGGTAGGAGTTCCTCCTTATCTGACTGGGTTTTCTAACATGCTGGCACCAAAGAAAACGAGTTCTGTGGGAGGGTAACTATTTTATCCACTCATAAATGGTGTTTATTTATTTACTTGGTACCAATGTATATGTAGTATAAGAGTATATTGGTTTTCAAGCAGTAATAAAGGCATTATAAGCATTATTTCACTCACTAACTAATCACCATATCTGACCTTTTTTTGCCACATTACCTGATGATTATTTCTGGCTGTTTCTTCTTCTAATGCTATGTAAACATTGTCCTTCACATTGTCATCGATTGGGGAATCACTCTGGCCCTGAATATCTTTACTAGCCAGGTCACTGGTAACAGGTGAATTGCCGAGACAATGGCGTGAGGGGGGGAGGGGGGAGGTTATGCAGTGTAAGGCATTGTCCCTGCTTGGCATCTTGTAGAGGAATAAAGGAAGGTGTCCCATGTATACATACGATAAATCACGCACGAATATTGAAAATTGTGCAAATTAGGGACCTTCGCAATTGCACGACGTACTGGTACGTCGCCGGGACTGGCAAATGCAAATCGTTGCAACGTACCCATATGTCGACGGGACGGGGAGGGTTAAGTGCAGTATATATATATATATTTATAATTTTGTTTACCTGGACGAAAGATCTTTGACCTAGTGTTACAGGTTCGTCTGTGGCAAGCTTCAGAGTTCCGTGTTTTCACTGCATGTCAGCAGATGATGTAACTTCATCTCGCCTAGCTAAGACCACAACTGTGGTACTAGCTGGGCTTGTGGAACCTTATATATGTTGGTGGACAAACGCGGCAGTACTGAACCCAGTAACTAGATCAAATAAATACTAACATTATCATTCATTGTTAACTCCTAAATGTTGGTTTGGACTGACACCAAAACTGTGGTGTGAGACTTTATCCTATCACCAAAAGCCACCAGCCGAGCCAACCATACCTCAGTCGTCTTTGTGACTTTGCCAGGTGTAAGACAATGTTTTCATAACTCAACTCCTCTAATTCTATTCCCGTCTCACATGGACTTTTGCCTCATCCACCCATGCCAAGTTTATTTCTAGGGATACTAGAAAAGGGTCAGTGATAGTGTCAGAGGGTGTGCCTTGAATGAGTGTCTAGTTTATTTAGTAATGGAGAAGTTACCATCTTGAGAGCAAAGGCATAGTCAACGCCACAAGAAAATGCATGAACACGTCTTTTTTTTTTTTTTTTTCTAATGTGAGGAAGAAGGAACCAAAGGCAATGAGCCCGCAAAACTGTTCCTTCCAAAAGAAAAACAAAATACAAGAGAGAGCCAAATTCAAAATCCATTCATTTCGAGATGCCTGGACACACTGCGTTTGAAAGACTGGAGACCATAGGAAGCAGGAAATACAGACAGAAGGAGACAGTTCCAGAGCTGACCTGTTGCATAAATGAAGGACTGGGAGTAACGGCTAACTCTTGCATTACAGAATTGGACAGAAAAGGCTTGAGAGTTTGCTGCTAGACGGGTGCTACATGCCCGTCGTAGAGGTGGAGGAATACATACAGACAGTTCAGAGGAACATTGACCATTACAGTAGCGATAGAAAAGAGATAAAGATGCAACAGTGTGGCGAAGAGACAAAGGTTGAAGGGACTCAGTAAGAGGAGGAGAGATAATGAGATGAAAAGCCTTTGACTCCACCCTATTGAGAAGAGCTGTATGTGGGGAGCCTCCCATACATGAGAGTTGTACTCCATGCAGGGGCGGATAAAACCCCTGTATAGAGTCAACAATTGTGCAGGGGTAAAGAAGGAATGGAGTCGGCTTAGCACACCCAATCTCTTGATGCAGATTTTACAATAGATATAATATGATCTTTCCAAGATAAGTCCCGAGTAAATGAAACCCCAAGCATGTTCAACGATGATGCAGGATTAAGCTGAATATTATTAAACATTAGTGGGTATACCTGTGGAAGATTTTGTTGGGTTGATAGGTGCAAAAACTGAGTCTTTGACGCATTAAAAACAACCAGATTATTTTTACCCCAGTCAGATATAAGAGCCAAGTCAGACATATGAGTGGATAGGGTTAGATGTACAGCTTAGAAGGTCATTGATGAATAAAAGGAAGAGAGCTGGTGATAGGACAGAGCCCTGAGGAACACCACTGTTAAAAGATCTAGGAGAAGAACAATGGGCGTCTACAAGAGGGGCTATAGAACGACCAACCAGAAACGAAGCTAGAGATGAAGGCACAGATAGAAGGATAGAAACCGTAAGAGGGCAGTTTGGAAATTAAAGATATATACCAGACTCGATCGAAAGCCTTTGAGATGTCAAATGCAATGACAAAGCTTTCGCCAAAGTCCCGAAAGGAGGATGACCAGGAGTCCGAAAGGTAGGTGAGAAGATCGCCTGTGGAGTGTCCCTAACAGAACCCATACTGACGATCAGAAAGAAGGTTATGATAGGAAAGATGCTTTAAAATTTTTCTATTAAGAGTAAACTCGAAAACTTTGGAGATACAGGATGTTAAAGCAGTTGCACGATAGGCAGAGGGTTGGGAATGGTCACCCTTCTTTGTGACTGGCTGAATTAGAGCAAACTTCCAGCAAGAAGGAAAGGTACAAGTTGATAGACAAAGGTGAAAGAGTTTACCTGGGCAGGGTGTAAGCACAGAAGCACAGATCTAGAGAACAACAGGAGGGACTCCATCAGGCCTATATGCCTTATTAGTGTTGAGGCCTATGATGGCAGAAAATACATCAGCTGAAGAAATTTTAATGTTAGCCATGAGGAAGTCAGAGGGGGGAAGTGATGGAGGAACAGCACCGGAATCGCCTAAGGTGGAATTGGAGGAGAAAGTCTGAGCGAAGAGATCTGCTTTATCAGTAGTAGAAGTAGCTACAGAGCCATCAGAGTAGAAGAGAGGAGGGAAGGATGATGAAGTAAAGTTGTTAGAAAGGTTTTTGGCAAGGTACCAGAAGGAGCAGGAAGAATTCGAGTTAGAGAGTTGACAGTATTTTGTACAAATGAAATTATTTTTAGCAGAGTGAAGAACAGACTTAGAACGATTCCGGGCAGAAACGTATAAAAGATGTCATTCAGGGGTGGGTTGGCTCCGGTACCTTTTATAGGCCCTCTCCTTGTTGCTGACAGCATTAGAAAAAGTGGGATAAAACTTACTCTTATGCCAAAAGTTAGTTCTTTTCCTCATGTCATTACCCATCGATGCAACAACCTTCAGTACTGGGGATACTTTCATTCGCAAGAAGTATTGTTGAATAATATGGTCTTTAATTTGTTTCCCTAAGGTGCTATACTTTCTGAGATATTAATGTTTGAAAACAATATTTGGGGAAACAACCTGTACTGAGAGGACGACTGCTGTAATAATAGCCCGGTATCGAGGGATACTCGGATTCGGGCCTAGCATATCGAGATTAGCAACTCAATAGTATGGTTATTTGGCCACACCTTCCCTGGCGGAGTTGCCTTCCCGTACCTTGCCTTTAATTGCTTGTATTATTCTGCTTCATGCCATCTGTTTGCCGTACTGTCCTCACAAAGCCGTGTCCTTACCTTTATTTTCCTGTCATTTAACCTGTCTTATGGTGCTGGGGAGAGATTCCTTCATATGGTGCACCAAATAACTTCATATAAATATGTTTTGGCTCCTTCATGTCCCCGAAAGGAGGATGGTGGACTTCAGAAAGGCAACTTCATCCTCCAGATCTTTTGGTTCTTGTTTAGGTGAGCCTGGGGCAACAGCGATGACTTGCTTTTCTAAAAACAAACATCATATCCACATTAGCAAAGTGAGAGTGAATGTTTTTGTTCGACGTCTGTGTGTGTGTGTGTGTGTGTGTGTGTGGTGGGGGGCGACGAGTGGGGATGGTGTGGGGGGGGGGAGTGTATGGGGCTGGTGTATGTGGGTGGTATATGAGGGTGGTGTGTGGGGTGGGTGGGGGCGTATGGGGGTGATGTGTGGGGGTGGTTAGTATGTGTTGTTGGGCAGGTGTATAAAATAGCTCGAAAAATTTGTATCCAATATTAGCCAGACTTCATGGAAGGGTTGAGAGTTAGCAAAGGAGTTGACCAGTCATTTTTGAGAATGAGGCAAATACCATATTCAAAGAGTAGGTCATAACTGACTTAGCGAGGCCAACTTAAACAGTTTTTAATGTGATTTATACCAAACTTCATTAAAGTGCTGGGGATAAATCAAGAATGGTGATATACGGTTTTAACAAGAATCGGTCAAAGGTCAAGGTCTTCTGCCGTAATTTCATTCTGCCCTCTTCCTAGTGTTAGCCAGCGCTGGTAGCTGTGTTTCACTGTACATTGAACTCAGGTGATCAGCCAATGTGAGTACCTGTGGAGAGCTAGTGCATCAATAATTTATAGCAAAAGCGATGTTTATAACCAGTGGGTGATTATTAGTTATTGCAACCAACTTATCACAAAAAATAGTTGTCAACCGAGCATTTCCATACATTATTATAATTTCTTGTAACTAAATTCCCCACTCATTGCCCTGCATCACATTTTTCACATAAGGTGAGTGATAAATTTCATATCAGTGAAGTAATTCGTAATCATCTTTAATTACAATTCTCTCTCAGAATTACTCGTTATGTTGATTATTACGAGGTGCAATTGATATCACTATTGTTGGTGTAAAGTATGAGGTGGGACGGGGCAGAAGAGGTGTGTCAAAGGGGTGTTGAAGGGCAGGTGACAAGAGTCGGGTGAAGATGACAGGGTGAGTGGGTTAAGTCAGGGTGAGGTGGCCGAGGCAGGGTGAAACACGTAAAACCAAAGAAACGTGAAGTAGGGAGAGGCAGTTAAGGTTGAGGTAGGGTGAGACTGAGAGAGACAGGTAAAGGAAGCGGACGCAGGGAGAGACAAGATGGGGTGGTGCTAGTACAGCCTGGCAGGGAGGGAATTACTGAGAAGAAGGGTATAGAGAAACCGTGAGATGGAGGAAGGGAGGAGGACGAAGTGGGTGGGTGGGTGTACGGGCGGTAAGTGGACGGGTTGAGTGTTACAAACGATTTAATAATTTCTTACAACTATACTGATGTTAGTATATATATATATATATATATATATATATATATATATATATATATATATATATATATATGTGTGTGTGTGTGTGTGTGTGTGTGTGTAGGTAGGTATAATAATTGGTGGTGTACGTGACAGAATAGTGGTCTACGTGACAGAATCTATGTTGTCAGCTGGATATTTCTAATGAGTAAGGGCTAAAGGAGCTGAGAGGTAAGTGCATGCAGGTTAAGCAGTCAGTCTCATAGCAGGGCCGAGGCAGGGCACATCCGTAACCTTCTAGTCAAGAACAAAAAAGCTAAAAGCAATGGATTTTGGCCACACTCTTCCTAACTTAAAACTAGTACAAACTGGTGGCAGTACAGTGCCTCGACCAGCATTTTCACACTTCCAACAAACTTTGTTGGAAACACTGCCGGTGAGCCACACCTTGTTTTATTCACATCCATCCTTCCACTCCCTGCCAGTACAAGCTCTGCCACGCACTTAGGCTTCAGCGATAATGTAACAGTGCCCATCATATCTTTCACTACGTTTCTCGGCTGTTGCTTTTAGGGTGATTAGCTGCATTTGCTTATCTCCGGGGGCTACACCTGCCTGCTCTCCCAGTCTCATCACCTACTGCCTTTCACTGTGTGGAACTAAGAAGTGTGAGTCCTGCATCTATGGTGGAGTGAATTGCCATGTCCCTTTTGGTCCTGCCCTTGCCCACTGGTGGAAAATTACCCTCCACCCACTCTCCGTTGCTGCCTAGCAACCCACCCCACTAGCAAGCATTACATCACCACCCACTGCCCAGCCACACCCATACTTCACGTCACAGCCACGTCATCCAGCGGCGGGTGTGTGTCCAACCACAGTACTTCACGTCACGATTTTTCATCATCAGGCTTCTCTAGTTAACTCAGCCACTTCTTGGTGGGAGAAGCCACACCGCTCACTTACGGCCACGTCAAGACTTGCGTCATCCTGCTTTCTCCAGTCAATGCATCCATTCTTTCACATGGGTGGAGCCTATAGCTTTACTTTCCTCCAGACCATGGTAAAGGAAACTTCAACAGCCTTACCACCAACTGTTTCAGCATTAGTGAATAAATTTGTGGTTATTTCCTGTTACTTCTCACTTTCTTTAGAGATTGCCATTTTCTCTAAAGATTTTGATTAATGTTATTATTCTTTTCTGATTTTATTCAGTATATTACATTCTCCATTTTTGGTAATCATTTTCTCCTCACTCTCTTTATTCACTTTTCATAAAATTGCTCTTTTCTTTAACATAGTTTTCATCGTACATAACTCATTTTCTTCACAAAGTGTTCACTGTATATAATTCATACTCCTTAATATAATTTTCTCTGTGTATAATTTATTTTCGTACGTATCATTATATTTTTTTCTCTCTCTCTCCCCTCCTGTTCAGAGTCCCCATTTATTCATGACATACTTCCCTAGAGTTGATCTCTCTCCTATCTGCCAGCCAACTATGGGTGATACTGAAGATGATGTTGTGGTGATGATAGTCATGCAACTTTGCTCCAGAGCGGTAAATCTTATGAGAAACCAAACTTAACCAGTTTACTATAACTGTTACTGATACTGTTCCTACCAGAGATGGGCACTTCAGTAATCACTTCCACAAACCGCAAATTCCGCAATAGTGGAAGTGTGATTTCGTTTGTGATTGCGTTTGCGACAAATTTTATGCAAATTTGTGGTTTTCCATTTGCAGAAGTACTTCCGCAAATGCAAGCCTGCCAGCAAACCAGTTTGACCTCTGAGAACTTTGAGCGATTTTTATGATGGGCAACATGGACCTGCTGAAGACAGAGTTGTCCCAATTGTTAGAGGAGTCTGGTTGTGACTAAAGAGGGAGAGGTGGACTGGTGTGTCAACTTGTCAAGTGTGACCTGTGTTGTGTAATAATTTAATTCATTTATCTACAACAGTGAACTATTTACTCTTGTTTTGTAGTAAAAACAGTCTAAGATACTAGTATAATAATAATCAAAATAGAATACTCTAGAACCCCATACTTGCCGACTTCATAATTAACGACTTCACTAATTAGCGAATTCTTCCTAAAAAAAAAAAAAAAAATGTCGGGAAAATACAGAAAATTAACTGGAGGAATATGAATTGAACAGGTAAGGTCTTTCTTCTGAAAGTTACGCGTAGACTTAGAGCTCACTCTTTTGTTCTTTTTGTGTGTATATGTGAAAGAGAGAGTACTGATGCAAACAATTATGTATTCCATTAACCCCTTAACCCATACAGTACTATGAGAAACGATCGAGCCTTTTCCAGAATTTCGCTTGATACCTCATAGGATCGATAGAGGAGCCTCTGTAAAAAACTGCAGACACTAGGCTTCGGTCGATTGTGATGTATATTGATGCAAATCATTGTGAGCTAAGTCCTGAGTAGGGAGGGGGGAGGATCCAGGCCCCTGCCCATGGTAGGGGAGAGGGTGATTCCCCCACCACTCTCTCACCACCTACCTCTACCCCAAACCTTTTGTTCCCTCTCCCCCTCCATCGATTGTGACTGGACTCACAGCTCCTCCTACCAACTCTATAAAGCTGATTTTTCCATGCCACACTCCCCCACCATCCTCCCTCATTCTCCCCCCTCCACCCTTTCACACTCCCTCCACCCCTTCACACTCCCTCCACTTCCAGCTGCTGCTTTCTTGCTGTGGCTACATGGTAAACATTTCACACATGAGAATAATATGCTAAAAGTCCATTAATCTGAATCGCAGTGGACCGAGAATCATTGAGATTATCAGATTTTTTGGATTTTGGGGTGAGACCCCTAAGACACTTAACTTTTGTTTAAACTGAAATTTTACGGAATGAATCACTTTTCATTCATTCATAATACAATATGGCACATATTAACATTACCTATTACACATATATTTTCTTAATGATGTATTAAGAGTCTTCATACAACACGAGATAGGTTATGTAGAACCTTGTGCAAAATTGATTTCGTGCTAAATGTGATATATTTACATGTAAAATAGGGGGCTAGGTTCTAGGAGACTCACATTTTTCATTAAAAATATACTTAAAGATAGATTATTACAAATACATATGCCTTAAGGCACCGAAGACAGCGTATTTACTTACGACTTCATCGACTGGACACATCAGTGCATAGCTACTGCATTTTTTCCCCTAATGCTCCCCATAAAAAATTTAATCACCAAGGATTGCCAATAAACCACTTGAAAGTCCTCATTATCAAGCAAAAACTTGACTTACTCAACATGTGAATAATGGCTGCCCAGCATCATGCTTATTTAGTCACGAATCAACTTCAGTGCTCATTAAAAAAAAAAAGGAGTGTGAAACTTTTTGAAAGCCATTAGTCATCAACAATAAAGAAAAAAAACGCTATAAAGAAGTTGTCAGTATGGAGTGATTGCATATCTCACTTCTCAGATACACACAATGTAGTAATTGTGAAAAATAAACAAATCAGCCAAGCATTATAATTTGTATGATAGTATAATTCACAAGAACTGAACTCACATAATTATCTTACCTATTTATGTCAATAGGTAGTGTCTTCATGTATCATAAGATCCCAACTTTCTTGACCAAAGACAGTCAGCTCATAACAAAGATCGAGCACAAAGCCTTCTCTCTCTCTCTCTCTCTCTCTCTCTCTCTCTCTCTCTCTCTCTCTCTCTCTCGTAGCACTATAGGCGAATACATGAATTTTACTGCCCCTTTATCATTAACTTTTTTTTCCAACAAAGTAAACTATCCACATCATAAACATCCCAACTCATTTTATCTGTCCGATCATTTGCATTTAAGCTCCAATACCACATGCCACTTCATCCAATAATTTTACATTTTCATTTAGAATAAATGCTTTTCTTATGTTAATAGCAGTTTTCAGGGTGTTTAGGTATAACTAAAGTTAGTTTGGAACCACGTGCTCAGTTCTGAGAGGAAACGAGGAGTAAGGAAATAAACATATAAACTTCTCATCACAGGAACCGTTCACACAACACTGAGATAGTGAGGTAGACAGCAAGCTGTGCCAGCAGGCTGTGTGGGGGGTCACGTGGGTCAGGTCGGGTCGAAGGAGCCAATCAGTGATCTACATAAGCACAACACACGAGTTTTGTCTGGAAATCCAATATCAAAACACCCATTTCCCACAGTTTCTTTCACGCATTTGAGTGGTATTACCATGCTATTAATTAATTACAGGAGAAATTAAATGCTCGTGATATTGTAAGATCGTTGTTTCGTTTGGTCTTAAATTGCGACTCTACTGTACTGAAGACACGAACTGTAATTGGTAAATTTACCCCTCCGTGCACGATGAAGCGTTTATTGTCATATGGGTGTGGCTGTGACTATACTCATTGACGGTTTTGGCATCATAAAAGCATAAAAACTTTCGACAGAGGAAATTTTCTCGGCCGATCAGCATCATCTTTGGAGGCGTCATAGCTTCCCTGCTCCTCGTCAAAAGTAATGAGTTGGCAACTGTGGGTCTCGATACCAGCAAGAGAGCGGACAGGTTATTTAGTACCAAATGAGCTGTGAGTGGGGAAGGTACTGTGCGGTTCTGTCCCTTTAAATTTTCACTCTTACCCCCGTCCCAGCCGTGCAACATATTTCACCATACCAGTAGTGCTTGTATATAGTGTTTGGGCACTGTTGTGATTAGATTTGGTGTTTGCAATAGGAAATTTGGTGTTTGTGAAGCAATCCTGGTCATTATCAGCCATTGGCTCAATGAAGATTGTGCTACTGTTTCTAATCAACTACACTGCCTCTACTCTGTACCAAATGTGAGTATTCAGCTATAATAATAGTGACAGTGAACCATGTGAATATAGAGTGCATACGTAGTGTACAAGGAATTGGTGAAATACGTCCAGTAGCTTAGAGGAAGGCAGGAAACTGCCCTACAGTCATAACATGGTGTGGGTACACTGTAGTTTTTTGCATTTTTCTCGAAATTAAGGCCTAGGATCACCATTTGGGCTCAAATGAAAACCAGTTAAATTCTGCATAGGATGATAAAATGAAAACATAACAGTGGCGAGGAAAGTTTTTTGCTAGAGCTCCCCGAATAAAAAAAAAAATCTGTTGTCTGTCAGAAATGGGTTTTACTTTTTCTCTTATTACTCAAACACCATACCTCGTATCAAACTGGGACCTCCGGCATTCGAAAGCTAATAAAATTCTCTTTCCAATGATGGAATAACATGTAGAGATTGATTATTAACATTCGACTTATGATGTTGAGAAGTGAGATGTATGCTCTTGAATGTTTATTCACATGGCCCTAACGTATGTATAGTGTGTTTTGCGTGTGTGTGTGTGTGTGTGTGTGTGTGTGTGTGTGTGTGTGTGTGTGTGTTTGTGTCTGCGTTTTTTTTGCTTATCGTGTAGAATAAACATCGTCAAATAGGAATATGTGGGTTTCGTGGCAAAATGAATATGTTTGGGTGGTGAAAATAAGCCAAGAATACACATTTTTGGAGTGTGCAGCAGGCGGGGGATGGGAGAAACACCAGCATGTCATGTTCCACAAAACTTATTAACTTAGCTGTGCACGAAAGGGTTAAGAGATGTTATGGCTTGTTTAACTCACCAATAATGTGCACTGTTGAAAATAGCAGTTGTAGGAAGGTAAATCCAATTAGAGGGAGTACATTAAGTCCAGGGTTAATAATAATATGGACGTATTGTAGAAGCACAAAAACTTAATATGTATTACTGTGGAAAATTCCTTAAACTTATGGTACAGATCCAAAAGTGTCGGTTGTTTAAGAGGAGTTGCCAATCCATGCATTACCTGATCCATGACCACATCATTCGGCACTTCGGCGCATTTGGCGCCAAGTTTGAATTTTTAAATTCTGATTATTTTTACTTTTCAAGTAGTGGATGTTGGAGTGGCCCTGCTGAGAGAGGATAGTGTTTGGAAACTCCCTGTACTGTTGTTTGCAGATGATACTGTGTTGTTGAGTGAAGACGTAGGGGCGCTGCAAGGCTTGGTGGATGAGTTTGAGAGTGTGTGTAAGAAACGGAACCTAAAGGTCAATGTAGGGAAGAGTAAAGTGATGGTCTTTGAGAGAGGTGAAGTTAGTGAATGTACAGCGAGGTTGGATGGTGAGGAATTGGAAAATGTGAGTACGTTTAAGTATTTGGGTAGTGTGATGAGTAAGGATGGATGTTTGGAGGGTGAAGTGCTTGAAAGGGTACAGCAGGGAAGAAAGGTTGCTGGTTCTTTGAAAGCAGTGATAAGAAACAGGGAAGTGAGCATGGAAGTGAAAAAGTTACTACATGACAGTATTGTGATACCAACTCTAACGTACGGAAGTGAAGCTTGGACATTGTTGGAAGGACACAAGTCAAGAGTGAGAGCAGTGGAAATGAGTTATTGAAGAGGAGCCTGTGGAGTCACGTGGAGAGACAGGCTAAGGAATGAGGATATAAAGGAGCGTTGTGGTGTGGATGTGGATGTGATAGGAAGCGTTATGAGGAACACACTGAGGTGGTTTGGCCATGTGGAGAGGATGGAGGGTGAAAGACTGACGAAGAGAGTGTATGTGAGTGAGGTGGAGGGGGGAAGAGGGAGGGGGAGGCCGAGGATGAGATGGAGGGATGGGGTGGAGAGGTATATGAGAGAGGGGGGTGTGAGTTGGGAGCAGGGCAGTGAAATGGCGGGGGACAGGGCGACTTGGAGGCGATTTGTTTGTGGCCACCCCAAACGGGATTGAGGCGTCTGGCAATAGATAGATAGATAGATAGTTTTTGTCAGCCTTCTTCAAATGTTCGGTTTATTGGTATTTTTGGATTATCAGTGTTCAGACTTTTACTGTATATACATTTTCTGGTGTGTAAAATCAAGATCTTTCATTCTATAATGCCAAAATTAATCTTGGTGCAATTTTTTTTCTCTCCCTATATGCAAGAGTTGTCAATGTAAATTTCTGGTGATCTTTGACATTCTATAGCTCAGTAACTAGTTGGACTAGAATGCTCTGGTTTGCGGCATATAGTGTAAATTTAAGCTCTAAACCATGAGCATAAAACTTTTCACTTCTGTGAGAGTTGAAAAATCGGCTCCATATACAGGTTTTCAGGGAAGTTCGATCGAATTGCGTATCCTAGGAGTTAATAACCACAGGGACTGTACAACCCTGAACAGTACCAATGTCAGTGACATCAAGTTAGTGCAAACCATAAAAAACTGTGAACAATTATGGGAAGGGAACAAAGGTCATTGGTATGTTTACACGACTCAATGCTACCATCCCAAGCAGTTAGGTGGTCATTTAACCTCGGATGTTTTCGACCATGTGGCACATGCACTGTAATGTTTTAATTCTTCTGTGAATCATTGCAAATCACAGGATGGGTTTAGGAAGCTAAAAAACACATTGCTATCTATCTATCTATCTATAGCCCGACGCCTTAATCCTGCAAAGGGTGGCTGCAGACAAAACGCCTCTAAGTCACTCTGTCACCCACCATTTGACTGCCCTCCCTCCAACTCACTCCCCCCTCCCTCATATACCTCTCAGTTCTATCCCTCCACCTCATCCTCGGTCTACCCCTTCCTCTCCCTCCCTCCACCTCACCTACATACACCCTCTTAGTCAGTCTTTCATTCTCCATTCTCTCCACATGTCCAGACCACCTCAGTGTATTTCTCCTAATCTTCTCAAGCACATCCACATCCACCCCACAAAGTTCCTTCACTTCTTCATTCGTCAACCTGTCCCTCCATGTCACTCCACATGCTCCTCTCAAGTAACTCATTTCCACTGCTCTCACTCTTGACTTGTTCTCCTCTTGCAAGGTCCACGTCTCACTTCCATACGTCAGAGTAGGGATCACAATACTATCATGCAGTGACTTCTTAACTTCCATACTCACCTCCCTATTTCTCATCACTGCTTTCAGTGAACCAACAACCTTCCTATCCTGCTGTACCTTTTCACGCACTTCATCCCTGAAAGTTCCATCCTTACTCATCACACTACCCAAGTTCTTGAATGCACTCACATTCTCCATATCCTCACCATCCAACCTCACTGTACATTCTGTGACTTCATTCCTCTCAAACACCATAACTTTACTCTTGTTTACATTAACTTTCAGATTCCTCTTCCTACACGCTGTCCCAAACTCATTCACCAAACCTTCCAACTCCCATTCATCTTCACTCAACAATACTGTATCATCAGCAAACAGCAACACTGGAATCTTCCAAATCTCACCCTCATTCATTAGTACCACCCCCACATCCACTGCCTTACCTTGCACCTCCTTACAACCACATCCATGTATATATTAAACAGCCATGGAGACATCACACAACCCTGTTTCAGTTCCACACTGAGATCAAAGAACTCATTCAGCTCACTATCCACTCGCACCATAGCCCTAGCCCCTTTGTACATACTCTTCACAGCGCTCAACAATTTCCCCTCCACTCCATATATTCTTAATACCTTCCACATACCTTGCCTATCTATTCGGTCATAAGCTTTCTCCAGGTCCATAAAGGCAGCATACATTTTCTTTCCCTTCTCTAGATACTTCTCCACTAAACATCTTAGAACAAATTTCTGATCTACACACCCTTTTCCCTTCCTAAATCCCCCTTGTTCTTTTCCAACTAGCTCCTCTGTCATATACCTAACCCTATCAATGAGTATTCTACCATATATTTTTCCATTCACACTAAGAAGCCAAATGCCCCTATGGTTACCATGTGCTTCTCTCTCCCATTTTCCTTTATATAAAGGAACAATTATACGGTACCTGATTTCCAGTCCTCTGCAATCCTCTCCTCTTCCCAAGCCAATCTACACAACTTCCATATCCACTGCACAACAATCTCACCCCCATACTTCAGCATTTCACCACACACTTTATCAGTTTCCTGGGGCCTTTCCCATCTTTATCTTCTTCATTGCTTCCACTACTTCCGCCCTACTGATCTCTTCCTCCCTCCTCTCATCTCTTCTTCTCCCAGCCATTCCCCAACCATTTATACTCACATTGCTGTCACGCTGTACATGCAACAAATCCTCAAAGTGCTTCTTCCATCTCCTCAGTTTCTCTCTCTTCTCCACCAACAATCTATTATTCCTATTTTTCACTCCCCTACTATTTCCCCATTCACACTGCCTTACTTTCTTTACCTCCTTCCAAAACAATTTCTAACTCTCCCTGCATTTCACCCTCAGATTCCTCCCAAACTCTTCATCCACATTCTTCTTACTCTTCTTCACCAGCCTCTTCACCTCCCTTCTCTTGCCCACATATTTTTTTTTTTTTTTTTATGCGAGGAAGAAGGAACCAAAGGCCATGAGCCAGCAGTAACAGTTCCCTCCAAGAGAAAAACAAAATACAATAGAGAGCCAAATTCAAGATCCGATCATTTTGAGATGCCTGGACACACTGCGTTTGAAAGACTGGAGATCACAGGCAGGAGGAAATACAGACAGAGGGAGACAGTTCCAGAGCTGACCTGTTGCATGAATGAAAGACTGGGAGTAACGGTTAACTCTTGCATTAGAGAGTTGGACAGAAAAGGGATGAGAGTTTGCTACCAGACGGGTGCTACGCGCCCGTCGTAGAGGTGGAGGAATGCAAGCAGACAGTTCAGAAGAGCAGTGACCATTAAAGTAGCGATAGAAAAGAGATAAAGATGCAACAGTGCGGCGAAGAGACAGAGGTTTAAGGGAGTCAGTAAGAGGAGGAGAGTTAATGAGACGAAAAGCCTTTGACTCCACCCTATTGAGAAGAGCTGTATGTGGGGAGCCTCCCCACACATGAGAGTTGTACTCCACACAGGGGCGGATAAAACCCCTGTATAGAGTCAACAATTGTGCAGGGGTGAAGAAAGAGCGGAGTCGGCTTAGCACACCCAATCTCTTGGAAGCAGATTTTACAAGAGATGTAATATGATCTTTCCAAGATAAGTCCCGAGTAAATGAAACCCCAAGCATGTTCAAGGATGATGCAGGATTAATCTGAATATTGTTAAACATTAGTGGGTATACCTGTGGAAGATTTTGTCGGGTTGATAGGTGTAAGAACTGAGTCTTAGAAGCATTAAAGACAACCATATTATTTTTACCCCAGTCAGAGATATGAGCCAAGTCAGACATTAGGTGTGCCATAGCCTCATCCCTTGTTTCTTGAAGTAACTGTTGAGATGGGCGTTGCGGGAACCAAATGGAAAGGTGAAGGGTGGAGTCATCAGCGTATGAGTGGATAGGGTTAGATGTACAGCTTAGAAGATCATTGATGAATAAAAGGAAGAGAGTTGGTGATAGGACAGAGCCCTGAGCAACACCAATGTTGATAGATCTAGGAGAAGAACGATGGCCGTCTACAACAGCGGCTATAGAACGACCAGAAAGGAAGCTTGCGATGAAGGTACAGATAGAAGGATAGAAACTGTAGGAGGGCAGTTTGGAAATTAAAGATTTATGCCAGACTCGATCGAAAGCCTTTGAGATGTCAAGTGCAATGGCAAAGCTTTCGCCAAAGTCCCGAAAGGAGGATGACCAGGAATCTGAAAGGTAGGTGAGAAGATCGCCAGTGGAGCGTCCCTGACGGAACCCATACTGACGATCGGAAAGAAGGTTGTGATAGGAAAGATGCCTTAAAATTTTTTTATTAAGAATTGACTCGAAAACTTTTGAAATACAGGACGTTAAAGCAATTGGACGATAGTTGGAGGGTTGGGAGTGGTCACCCTTCTTTGGGACTGGCTGAATGAGAGCAAACTTCCAGCAACAAGGAAAGGTACAAGTTGACAGACAAAGGCGAAATAGTTTGCCTAGGCAGGGTGTAAGCACTGAAGCACAGTTTTTGAGAACAACAGGAGGGACCCCATCAGGCCCATATGCCTCGTTAGTACTGAGGCCAGTAATGGCAGAAAATACATCAACTGAAGAAATTTTAATGTCAGCCATGAGGAAGTCAGAGGGGGGAAGTGATGGAGGAACAGCACCGGAATCGTCTAAGGTGGAATTGGAGGAGAAAGTCTGTGCGAAGAGATCTGCTTTATCAGTAGAAGAAATAGCTACAGAACCATCAGAGTAGAAAAGAGGAGGGAAGGATGATGAGGTAAAGTTGTTAGAAAGATTTTTGGCAAGGTGCCAGAAGGAGCGGGAAGAATTCGAGTTGGAGAGTTGAGAGCATTTAGTATGGATGAAATTATTTTTAGTAGAGCAAAGAACAGACTTAGCACGATTCCGGGCAGAAACGTAAAGATTATGTGATTCAGGGGTGGGTTGGCTCCGGTACCTTTTGTAGGCCTTCTCCTTGTTGCGGACAGCATTAGAACAAGCGTGATTAAACCAAGGCTTTCTTGCGTTAGTCAAAGGATATGAGAAAGGAATGTATGCTTCCATGCCCGAGAGAATAACCTCCGTAATGCGCAAGGCACACTCAGATGGCTCACGGCCATGGAAGCAATAATCATTCCAGGGAAAATCAAAGAAGTATTGCCTGAGGGCCTCCCAGTCCGCAGCTCCAAAATGCCAGAGACGACGTTTCCCTGGAGGGTCCGCAGGCCGTACTGGAGCGATAGGACAGGTTAAGGTAATAAGGTTGTAATCGGAGGAGCCCAACGGAGAGAAAAGATTAACAGAGTAAGCAGAAGGATTAGTTGTGAGGAAGAGGTCAAGTATGTTGGAGCTTTCTCCAAGGCGATCAGGGATACGGGTAGGGTGCTGTACAAGCTGCTCTAGGTCATTAAGGATAGAAAAGATGTAGGCTTGTTCACCAGGTGGATCCGTGAAAGGAGAGGAGAGCCAAAGGTGGTGGTGAACATTGAAATCTCCAAGAATGGAGATTTCAGAGAAAGGAGAAATGGACAGAATGTGTTCCATTGTAGAAGTAAGATAGTCAAAGAATTTTTGATAGTCAGTAGAATTAGGGGATAAGTAAACAGCACAGATATATTTAGTCAGAGAATGACAGGAAAGCCGAAGCCAGAGAGTGGAGAATTCAGAAGAATCAAGTTCAGGAACACGAGAGCAAGATAAGTCGTTGCGTATGTATACACAACAGCCACCTTTGGTTTTGAAATGAGTATAGAGTTCGTAGGAGGATACAGAAAAGGGTTTGCTGTCAGTTGCCTCAGACAGCTGAGTCTCCGTTAGAAAAAGAAGGTGAGGTTTAGAGGAGGAGAGGTGGTGCTCAACAGAGCGAAAGTTAGATGAAAGGCCGCGAATGTTGCAGAAATGAAGAAGAAGAGAGTCAGACAGTGGTTCCAGGCACCTCGAGTCGTCACCGGGAGAGGGGCAGATGGCGGGGGTATTTATGGTCCCCCCCCCTGGGGACTCCGAGGCTGGGTGAATTGACGCCATTTTGGTAAATTTTGAATAGGAAGTGTAGTGTGTACTGTGCATGTAGTTTGGTGAAGATAGATAGAGAAATTTGTACTGGAGAGCATGCTGGCCTACTCTCTGTGTAACTGAGACACTGAAAAAGTTCAGCAAAGGGGGATGGTCAGGAACTAGTCCTGAGGGCTGATGAAACGGGAGCTCCAGCACTCCTACCTCTACTCGCTAGCCATTCACTATATGCCTTCTTCTTTTCTTCCACAGCTCGTTTCACCGCATCATTCCACCATGCTGTCCCTTGCAAACCCATGCATCTCCTCCTCACTCCACAAACCATCTCACACGCTGCACCTATCTCTTCCGTGAATATCTTACATGCGTCTTCCACCCCTTCCATCTGCTCTTTCCACTATGCTCTTATACTCTGCCATTTTCTCACTACCTTGCAACCTCTCCACTCTTCTCACAGGAGCTGTTTCCTCCTGTCTTCTCCTTCGTCTCTTCAACCATTTTCTTTGCAGCTTTACCTTGGCCATCACTAAATGATGATCCGAGACTCCATTCCCCCACACTCTCCACACTCTTGCATCCAACACTTGTCTTCTCATTCACTCATTCACACACACATAGTCTATCATTGCCTTTTGTTCAACAAGTTCACCATCCATCCTCTTCATTACTCTCCATGTATATCTGTAAGAAACATAAGTTGATTTTAGAACTTAAAAAATTGCTCCAGGGATGGCCATGGGTACAGGCAACTATCTGAACCCACGGCCATTGAGGAGTTAGGTCATTAGGTCATACCTATGATTGTTTACCTTCAGTGCAATGGAAGAAACTTACTGTACATACTCAAAGGTGGATTTCATGTCCCAGTTTCCCAACTGTACTAAAGATTAGGTTTGGTTATTAAATGCAGTTACACTAGATTAGGTTAACCCTTTCAGGCATGGTAAGTTTCAATAAGTATCACATTCCACAACACATCGACTTTCTCTCCTGACCCCGCCAACCGCTGCGTGCTCCAAAAAAGTGTATTCTCAGCTTATTTTCACCACCCAAACATATTTACTTTGCCACAAAACCCACATATTCCTATGATGCCTCCAAAAATGATGTAAATTGACAGAAAACTTTTTGGGAGGCAAATATTTTATCGTTTTATGAGGCTAAAGGCGTCATTGTGCATTTGCAAGGAAAGACCCCAATGACGCCAAATGCGTCACTGTGTACAAATGGGTTAGGTTTAGTCAAACACTAGGACAGTCCCTCCTGCCACTAAGCTGATGAATCAAACAAGAACTGTCACAGCCGAACAGCTAAAAACAACAGGCAGACAGATTTAACAAGAAACATTTATTCATGGATAATGTATTATAGCATCAGTGGTTCATAGGCTGCGCAATTACCGGTAAATGTCATTTTCAGGAAGGCATCTAGAATTAGCAAATTTCGAGAATTAGCAAGGGGGTTTGGAATGTAACCTAGCTAATTTGAGGGGGTTACTGTACAGTATATATTTTAGTTTTACACTAAATATAATTTCATATATCCCATTCAATACTGCAGACAATTTCCAAACTTCATAAAGTCACCTATTGTTAATCAGAACAGAGTAAATAACGTATATTTGTAGTGAATGAGTAACGGGATGA
Organism: Coenobita brevimanus; assembly: GCF_032717465.1. Taxonomy (NCBI): domain Eukaryota; kingdom Metazoa; phylum Arthropoda; class Malacostraca; order Decapoda; family Coenobitidae; genus Coenobita; species Coenobita brevimanus. The sequence goes on from NC_137058.1 coordinate 18,858,222, forward strand.
TTTTTAACCCCTTGATTACGAAAAATATCATCCTAAACTTAAGAAAGTCCTCTAATGGTATCCAGAATACAGTGAAACTGATGCCATGGTACTGAAAGGGAAACAGATGGTCTGTGTCTGCATTTGCATTTGTGGAACTACAAATTTCAATAAGTTTGCTGATTTCCAGTTCCAGATGGTAATCGTTTGAGTCTGGAGTTTAGCAGTTGCGGAAACGAAATTTTCTTTGCAGTGCCCAGCTCTGGTTCCTACAACACATCATTCTGATACCATCCCTACAACACCTATGGTCTGTCTATTTTATGAAGCGTGTTTAGGCGTTGTCCCTCTTGGGAATTTCCTCGGGCGCCTCTCTGCCAAATCTGTACACCTCTCTGTCTTATGTCAGCTGTTTACTACTTTTAAAAGGTCTATTTACAGTATATATATATTTAATTCTTTAATAAGGCTATATAGTGTTATAAATGTCTCTTTTTTTCTAATAATAACAATGACTTTTTATAAATACCACAACACTTGGCAACTTTGCTTTCTAATATTGCCATTCTTGTAAGGGTAGAGTGACTGTGTTAATCCAGGTCATTTCCACTCTGGTCGCCACCTGAGATGGATGCTCTTACTCCTGCTACTCGCTCTCGTGTGGTCCACAGTAGAGAAAAAGAACTTATTTACAACATAAATAAGTATTTTTTAGAAGAGAAGGCAAACAGAGGACCTATAATTGTTCCCTCAAAAGCTGTTGATTAGGCCTCCTGGGGAAAACCTCTATAAAAAAAAAATGCGCCTTGACTTTTACCTCAAAGGTGGTGTGGAATAAAAGTCGAAATTATAGAGAACAAATAAAACATCATACTTTATGGAAAGTATCACATTTATAAGAAAAACATAATGTTGACAGACAGAAGTAACAGAGAGAGAGAGAGAGAGGAGGGAAAGGGAATGGAGATAGGAGGGATAGGCAGACAGCGAGGGAGGGAGGTTGGAAAGGCCGAAGATAAGGGAGAAAAGGCAAGACGGAGGGAGGGAGGGAGGGAATGTGGTGGAAATTGAATAGGAGTGCAACAAGACAGTCAGGATGCTTTTCCTCAACCTCAGAGGTGGTGTGGAAAATAAATCGAAATTATAAACCACAAATAAAACATCATACTCTAAGAAAATTACAGTCATAATAAAAAATAATGTTAGAGAGAGAGAGACAGTCAGTCAGGAGGCGTTTTCTCAAATTCTAATAATTCATAAAACCGTATAGACTTTTTACAGAAATAAATCTACAAAAAATGCAATTGCTATATGCAGAGAGAGAGACAGACAGACAGACAGACAGAGTGAGAGAGAGAGAGAGAGAGAGAGAGAGAGAGAGAGAGAGAGAGAGAGGAGAGAGAGTGGTGTGCTGGGAGGGAGAGTTGTCATTTATGCATTGTTTCTAATCCGATTAAGTTGCCCAGTACAAAGTATGGCAACACTGTGGGAAGCGGACTCCCCAAGAGGGACGACGCCCAAACGCTCTTCATAAAATAGACGGACCATAGTACTACTACTACAACTGTTGTAGAAAATCCAGGTACTTATAATCCAGTTACTCTTACTCCTTCTTCCCAATGTGTCTATCCCGATCTTCATTCTTCTCGTTCACCAACTAATTTCTCTTCATTTATTGCTACCACTACGCCACCCACCATCACCATCACTCACTCCCACTACTGCCTCTCTCACTTCTTCTGGCTCTCAATTTCCATTTAACCTGCCCCGTGCCAACAATATACATGTACATCAATCCTTATGTGTGCAGACAGTGCCATTGATGTACATGTAAGTCAGCAAATTGATATATTTGCCATAATTCGAACATTCAAATTAGGCACCAAAAAATTGGCTGAGATATTTCCGTGTCTCTCTAGGCCTCTCTAGGCCTTCCTATATCATCTATATACCCAACAAGATAGGGATCAGGAACATCACAAACTTCTGTCTCGATGGGCACGAGGTTCACCGAGAAGGGACAAGAAGAGGTGCGTCAGAGAAATCTCTGAATAAGTGGAAGGTTGTTTTCATGCATATTACCTTCTACCTGACTACTGAGCCCTGAATGAGCTCCACTCCAGACCCACCTCTCAGGTTAACTCTGTTCGGACAGCAGATGGATGGCTCATGCTGAGGGCAAGTAAGTATTGAGCTCGTTGGGCTGAGTACTTTGAGCAGCTGTATATGGCTGAACCTCCCAGTGGAGACCTTCCGTTGGCTGATGCACAACCATTGACTGCTGTCCCACCAGTCGACAAAGCCGTGCCTTCTGTAGATGAAATCATGATGGCAATGGCTAGGCTGAAAAGTGGTAGAGCAGCTGGTGTTTGTGACATCCCAGCAGAACTGATCAAAGCTGGGGACAAAGCCATGGTCAGGGGGGTTACATGCAGTCATAGAAGCCATTTGGCAGACTGGTATCATTCCTCCTTATGAGACAAAGGGTTTGGTCATCACTGTCTAGAAAGGAAAAGGAGACCAATGTGACAGTAGTAACTACCTTGATATTACAGTGCCAGTGTGGCAGGCAAGGTTCTTCCTCACATTCTCCTGATGCATATCCGGGACCATTTGCTAAAGTTTCAGAGGCCTGAGCAATCCGGATTCATGCTCAAGAAGTCTACTGTTGACTGTATCCTAGCTCTTTGTGTTCTTGTGGAACGCCATCTTGAGTTTCAACAAGGTCTGCTAGCAACCTATCTGGATCACAAGAAGTTTTTTAACCCAGTAATTCAGGAGGTACTATGGGAACTCCTGCAACTTCGTGGGATCCCCACAGGGATAATCCAACTGATTGCTGGCATTTACTTAAATCACAGGTCTACATAATCAAACATTTTTCTCTCATCAGGTATAAAATATAAAATTCATAGACCTATTTTTGACGACGATCACGAATATGCAGTCAGTTTTAGCACTGCACATCACACTTTTATGGAAACCACCATTTATCATTTTGGTTGAATTTTACCACTGGACGCATATGCTTTCTTATAAAAACGAAGATTTTCTTAGTATATCTGATGTTTCAAAGTGTTTTGAAGTATGTCGATTCCTCGTATAAATTCAGTGTCTCCAAAGAGTCCACATATACACTGTATTTTCATCCAGATTGAAACAACTAAACAAGACAGTCTCCTGAAAGACATATCAGAGAATGATTTTTGGTGCACTTTTGCAAAGGTCAGACTACTCAAAAATCGTTGAGCGTTAGACTTTCTTTGATGCTGCATTCCAGGCTTGTCCCTGTACAGCATCCAGCAGTTATCCACGAACATACTTTCTTTCCAGAATCCTTGATACCAATGCTCCATCGCACTGACATCTTGATGGAAGCATTCTCCGTGTTTGTCAGAGATGGCTCCCTTGTTCTGCTCAAAACTTCAAGGTACAAATGGAGAAAATGAACTTTCAGCAACATCCGACACCCCACAACAGTTAAAGAATTGAGAAGTCTGTCAGCACCATCATCATAATCCAGTGAACTCTTGTTTCCCAGGAAATGTTCACATATCCACTTGAATGAGGTCCAGGCAGCCAGTTCCATATCAGCCAGAAAGGTGCTGAAGTTGTGGTGTCTCAGAAATTCCTTTATCTGTGGGCCGATGAACATTCCTTCTGGCACTTAGATTCAGTGATGCCTAGGAATTTGCTTCTGATATATCCAAATGCTTCAGTGTTTCTCCTTCCCAGTGTCTTCATGAACTGCTTCATTAAGCCGACTTTATATGAAGCGGAGGAAGAAGAATGTCTCCAGGGACAACTAGGGGCTCATTCACGGTGTTCGAAGTTCCTGGCTCGTATGTTTGTCTAGGTGGCCATGTTGAATGCACATAGTGCTTGGAAGTTGCACGGCTATCCCAGAGGCATAAGAACCAACAGTGTTTTGCGAAGCCTGATTACAGTCTCATCAGCAAACTGATCACTTTCAAGTCTCCATACAACTTCCATTTGCATTTACTTCATATTTTAAGGCATCTACAAGGGCTGCAATGTTTTCATAGCACTCTTTCATGTGCACTGAATGTCCTAAAGGCACGGAAGGCTTCATATTCCCATTGTACAGCAACACCACCTTCAAGCTTTTCTTTGATGAATCAGTGAATAAACATCATTGTGCAGGATCATGCTCCTGTGAAAAGCAGTGGAACAATCCATCAATATTGTTGCAAAAAAAATAGTGGTCCATCAACAGAAGAATATGAAGAAAAATCTTCATTTTGTTTTCTGAAGTATGTTACTCGAACATCTTTCTTGATCAGACATTTTTCTTTCAAAGGAGATGCCAAAAGTTCAGCCTTGTCCTTCAGTAGTCCCAAATCTTGAACTAAGTCATTCAACTCTCCTTGAGAGAACTGCTGTTCAGGTGTGTCTTCATTGTCAGCTAAAAACTCCGCATCCTCAGCTGCTTCATTTGACTCAGTTTGGGCTACATCTTCATCCTCATCATCGCTACTGGCAATATTATCTTCTGGTGGTATTGGAGTGGGAAGATCTTTATCGTTGTGTGGCACTGGTCTTATAGCAGATTCCAAACTGGGGTAAGCAATCTTATGCTTGTTCTTAACAGAAAACCCGGATATGTTGACCTTGCAAAAGTAACAATCTGTAGCATGATCATTCGGCTCCCTCCATATCATAGGAACGGCGAATGGCATTGCCTATTTTCTATTGTTCAGCCAATCTCTTAGTCCATTCGAACAAGCTGTACCAATTACATGTGGTGCCCATTTTCTGTCTTGATCTGCAAGAGCACAACCGAAGTACGGATGATAGACCTTCTTGATATCGTTCGTGATGTTGCATTGCTGTCCCTTGGAGGTGAACGAACCACAGACATAGTAGAAACAATCGGGGCTATTTTTGCATTGCCTTGACATTTCAACTAATTCAGTAAACAACAACAGCTGCAAAAAAAGCATAAGCAGTGTTCAGAACAGGAATATATGTGAATATTGTTATATTCAGGTTCAACATGAAGGTTCATCAATCATCATAAAAACTAGACATGGTAGGAAAAAACGGATGAGATTTTGGGAATCGGCACCTAAAGCTGTGTCAAGAGCTCCACAAAAACTTTCATGATGATTTTCTTCTCTTGACCGGTGAAATAAAGAGTGCAGTCGTGTGGTGGGAGAGCAGGGGCGTACCATGAGATTTGGGGTCCCGGGAGGCTAGGTTCTTTCCGGGGTCCCCCTCCATCATCTAAATATAGGGGGCTCCCCTAAAGCTAGGGCCTGCCATAGGTATACTGTAAGATAACTTTGGGCAGGCTTTATAGTGTAACAGTTTAACATTCGTAATCCTTGACATAACTGGTTTTTAATTGCAAAAGTACATTTTTCTGGTGTGTTTTACAGTGTTATTAATGAAACTGGTAATTATTTTTTATGTTTACGTTACGATGTAGCAAACAACCTAACCTCACCCTACCCAGCCTAACCTAATCTAAGGAAAACCTAACTCATCAGCACCAAAAACTATTATCAGATTCATTAAAGCATTAATTGCAAAAACACATCAAGAAAATTTATTTTGGTCATTAAAAACCAGTTATGGCAACTTCTGAATATTGTCCCGTAATCCTATCAACTCTATAAAATTACTAAAACGAAAAATAAATATATATTTGTAAACACTATTACAATATAGAGTATTTCTAATAATTTATATTCACAATTAGTCGTAGACAGTACTATTGTTATAAAAGCCAATTCTCAAGAGCTGGCGGGGTTGCACCCACCGGTTTCAATGTCAGGTGATGACTGAGACCGTGAGACGTGTCTCGAATGTATCGGAAGGTTTAGGCCTACCGCTTGCTTACAAGTTCCCAGATATCGCACTCTCAAAACTTATCTAATATCTCAGCCGGGATTGTCAGGATGATATCTATATATATATATATATATATATATATATATATATATATATATATATATATATATATATATATATATATATCTTCAGTCTCTCTCTCCCTATATCTATCTATCTATCTAGCTATATATATATATATATATATATATATATAACAAACCGATGAAATAGTACAGGCTATATTAGATCAGGACATTATTAAACACTGTCAGTTCGTGGAACAGCCCACTTTTTGTCGTACCCAACGAAAGAGGAGAATGTAGGCCTGTAGTTGACTATCGTAAGGTACAGTACATGATCTGTACAGTATATGATCTGTTTCCATTACCAGTCTTAACAGATTTGTTGGAATCACTTGGTGAGAATAACGTAGTTTTCACCTTGCTTGACTCATTCAGTGGCTACTGACAAGCAGAAATTGAAGAGTTATCACGTTCAATAATTGCTTTCGGTATCCTTTCTGGATACTAATCATTTGCAAGACTCAATGTTGGCCTTAGAAATGCTCCATCAGTATTCATGAGACTTATTTATTCTGTATTCAGTGGAATGATCAGTCATTTCCTCTTTGCATTTTTAGATGACATCATTGTAGTGAACAAGTCCGTCCCTGGATATTTTGCCAAGCTACAACAAGTTTTTGATTGTCTTCTAATGGCAGATATAAAGGTTAACCCCTACACGCTATCATGATTTTGGGCATGGAGGAATGCCGGTTGATGTGTATAGCCGGAAGCATCTTCCCACCACCCTTTGAACCCGAGGCCATTTTCTATGACAACCATTGGGTAAATAGGTACCCTAGGTACCCTACTGATGCACTGCTAAGTCTGTACACAGCACTGGTAGAGTGTAGAGTGATTTCTTCCTCATCTTCCTCATCTGATTCTGCTCCCCCATGCACGGGGCTGATTGAGTCATCGACCTCCGTAAAAGTTCTGCCATTACTACTGGGAAAAGGGCTCAGTGCCATTGGTTGTGCCTTGGAAGATGCAGTGTCTTCACGTATTCTCACTGAAAATACTTCTTCAGGAAAGAGAAAAAATTATAATGTTGAGAGTCAACTCTCTCACCCTCCAACCCCTTCCTGCTCTCAGATGTCTGAAAAGACTCTCAAACTGCTGCAGGAGGAGGGCAGGGCCTTCGACAGTGACAAGTTCACTGAAAAAGTGGAGGTTGATGACTCAGCATACCTGGCAGGTGAGCATGGAGTTGGAGGTAATCTGGTAAATAAATGTTGATGAGTTGTCTCACTGCCACTCTTGCAGCCTGCTCGCTACTGTCTTGCCCTCAGCCTACTACTTCAAGGGCCACATCACCACAACCGGGCCCTTCACGAGTGAAACTTTCCACACAGGCCCCAAGTGATGTGACTGAGCAGGCAGCATCTCCCCAGGGAAACCCAACATCAGGTGAGTCATTACCCTCATACTCCCCCACCTCCCATACCTCTCCCTCTCCGTTCATCACCCTCTGTCCATGGGCATGCACGTGGGTGTGCTGTTAACTACGTACAAATTCAGTACATATGTATTATGTACAATTGGCTAGAATTGTAACATTCAATCTGACTGACGCCTAAGGAAACGTGGGTCTGTTCAATTTGACTTACGCATAAGGAAACGTGAGTCCATTCAGACCCACCGCAAAATAATACAAAATATAATACAAAAATATATACAAAAACCATGTTTACTGATCTACAGAGATACGTTTCTACATTTCTATGTCCTGAATTATTATGTACACAGGTACTGTAATAATGACTTATATTTAAGAAGTGCCATGAGTAAATTGTCACACAAACGAAATTTGTGGGTCCAACTGGAGTCTGTCTGTACCTTTACCTACCAGTGCATACCTAGCATGTGGAGGAAAGAGAGCATCCTGCCACCTTCAGCTCTGAGCATCAACTGAGTTCAGGTGGACCCACTACTCACACCCTGTCACTAATGTGGAAAAAGAGCGGGATTTTTCAACTTAAAAGAATGTGGGTCCGCCCGGACCCAGGATGGCGGGATTATTCAAATTAGAAAACATGTGGGTCTGCCCAGACTCAGCAGTTGGTTCATTCGGTTATCATTTTCATATGCCTTCATATATGGATCATATAACTATCCTTGTTTCATTTGTATGTTCATATCTCTATTATTGTTCGTATCATTGGTTCGTAAGGTTCACTTTGCATTGATTATGAGCAATTTAAGAGTGTTTAGGGTTAGTTGGACAGGAGGACCCATGCTGTCAAGAAGTACCCTGACTGCATTTGGATATTGTTAAGAAGTGATTTGCCAGTTGGGTGTTCGAGAAACTTCTCGCTGCTTCCCGATATTTACAGTGGTTTCAGAACGAGTCAGAATTGCCAATTTGCCTGCTGTTAGTGAGTGTAGTTATTTCGTAAGTATGCATTAATATTTGTGCTCTTTCTTTATAATGTCTTATTTATGTGATTGTTTGTTAAATTATGTAATTGAAATTAAGTTTGTATGGTAAATAATTTACAGTGTTATGTAATGTAAGAAAACTCTTGCATGTTTTGGTTGTCTCCAAATTGGTAAGTGTTGTTGCTAGGGGCAGGTACAAGACCAGCACATTCTAGAATGTTGGAGAAGCATGAAAGGTTATATAAGGTTGGAGGAGAGATTAGTTTAAGTTCAGTCAATTTTCAGTTCAATTTGAGTGTAGTGTAGTGTCAGTTTGTAGCCTATATTTTTGGTACTAGTAATAACAGTGTTGTCAAGCATTAAGTGTAATAGCAGTTAGTAATGTTTGTATAGCTCCAGTGCTTGTGAGAACAGTGAAGTGAAGCTGAAAAGCATTTATGTGGAATTATTTGGAAAATACAGTGAAGTTTAAGAAGCCAGAGTTTATTTCCGCCTCCGCTGATCTTGTGTGCTGTACACCAAAAGGCTGACCATAGGAAGACCAACTCACTGGACGACATCCTTCCTATACTGTACTACTGCTGTTGGGGCCTGTGGCAATGTGGGACACGGACATAACACTGGTGTCAGGAGTATGGATTATTATTCAGGGCTGCAGTGAGGCTAACCTTCGACAAGGTCTCGAGCTGGGCAGGAGGAGGAAATTTCCCTTGTGACGATTGTGAAGCTAATACAAGCACAAAGAGAAGAACAGAAAGAGTTCAGGAACGAAATCAAAGAACAATTGCAAGCACAAAGTGTCCAGTTACAAGCACGAAGTATACAACTACAGGTACTGAGTGAAGAACAGAAAGAACTCAAAGAACTACTACAGACACAATGGGTACAACTGAAGGCACAGAGTGAACAACTAGAGGCACAACGTGAAGAATCAAAACAACGATATGAACAACTACAGGCACAACGTGAAGAGCAAAAAGAATGATATAAACAACTAGAGGCACAATGTGAAGAACAAAAAGAACGATGTGAACAACTTCAAGAGGCATCAGAGGAGGGACAAAGGGAATTACAACTGAGGATGCAAGGACAGCAAGATGCCTTCACGGGGGAAATGAAGGAAGAACAGCAACAGCTTAAGGAGGAAGTAGATGCCAACCTAGAGCAGTAGAAGTATAAGAGGACAGTGCAGCTTGCTGCTAGCCTCAGGGGTGCTGTGTCACGAGTCGGCTAGTGACATTGGCTTTTGTGGGAAACCGCGAACTCAAGTGGAATCCCAGTTTATCATTCAGTTAACTGCTCATCGGCGGGAGTCCTTTCAAATTAATTTTTCAGTGTCATAAGTGATCGTCTTTGTGTGAGACATTAGCGCTTCCACTGAGCGATTTGTTATGGGCGCGTTTCGCTCACTCTAGCCGTTAAAAAAATGCGGCCCTAGCTCTCCCTTATTCCCACGAGTTACTCAGTCCAGTGTTTTAGTGACGGAGAGAGGTTCTGTGCTCCAGCAGTGGAGAGTAGAGAGGTCAGCTAGCACCCAGGCTCCACTAGACTACAGTTCTCCAGACTCCCACCCTTCGTTGGTGATACACCGCATTCATTGACCAGTATTTCTTTTCGTTTTCCTAGACTTAAGAGTTTAGTTAAAGTATTTTTCCTAGGCATAAGAATTTAGCTCTTGAGTGAGTGAGTGAGTGCGATCTCATTAATTTGATTTTGAAATGTAACGTTAAATTTATTTTGTAATCAATAAAATTAACAGTTCTTTTTCTTGAGCTTAATGTAATGTAAACTCTTGTTTCATTTCTCCACAACTAAGCTTATTTCTCTTATAGCTCCTAGCTTGCATAAACGCGTGCCATTCATAACTGGTACTTAGGCCAGTCTTGTGTATTAAGCTTAAAATCCGTTGTGCCTCCTAGGAGTTAAGCATCAGCAAGAACCTGATACTATTATTAGTATTAGTTATTTTTTGTCAGAGGTGAAGTAACTTTCCCCAGAGGCTAACAGTACTAATAAACAGCAATTGAGTAATTAGTCTCTGCTGTGTACTGTTGAGAAAGTTTATAAATTCTCGTTCTTAGAGAATCGTGCGAAGCAAGCCAGCGTAAAGTAATCATTGCTTGATTTAGTAAGACAATCATTGTCCCTGCTCTTCAGTATTACTTAACATTTATCACATAATCAATCAATCAATCATTTCCTGTGGCACCCTCGGGGATGCATAGGGCCTCGATGAACTCACACCACCACATCCTATCTTGTGCTAACACCTCAAGATCTCCCCAACACTCATCTCCAGCTTCCCGTCTCACTGTCCTCACCCACGTCTCTTTTGGCCTTCCTCTACCTCTCCTACCAAGTGCCACCCACCCTGGTGTACCTCGTACTATTCCCTGTCTCCTATACACATGTCCTAGCCACTTCCATCGTGAGAACCTAACATATTGATCGACTGGCTGCACTCCCATTATTTCTCTAATTCTACTTTTTGGTATCCTTTCCCACCACTTAACTCCTAATATTCTTCTAAGTGCTTTGTTTTCAAACACCAAGAATTTATTTTCCATAGTCACTGTGCTGTACCAAGACTCGTGTCCATAAATTAAGATACCCCTAACCATTACCTTATAAAGTTTGATTTTTGTATGCACAGAAAAATTGTTATTATTCCAAATATTTTTAAGCATTCCCATTGCCTGATTAGCCTTCTTTAACCTTTCCTCGAATTCAAAGTTCAAAGAACCATCCTTGGCTAAATAAGTACCTAAATATTTAAACCTATCAACTTGCTTTATAACCATACCTCCAATTACACATTCCTGCGCATTTTCCATATTCATATTGATTATTTCAGTTTTTCCACAATTAATAACCAAACCCACCTTGCGACCTTCACTCACCAAACAGTCCAACACTCTCTGCAACTCTTCTGGCACATCACAAATCAAAACTATATCATCTGCATAATCTAAATCCAAAAGTTTCCTGTTCTCTCCCCAAAGTATACCTGCACCGGTTTCTGTTCCAACGTGTTTCATAATGTAATCAATGACCAATATAAATAGTAAAGGCGATAGAACACCACCTTGAATTACTCCGGACTTGACTTCAAACGAATCACTCAGACAACCATCAACCATCACTTTACAAAATGTGTCCTCATGCATGTTCATGATGACTCTCACAAACTCCTCTGGTATTCCATAATGTCTCATGATCTGCCCCATAGTCTCTCTCGAAACACTATCAAAAGCCTTTTCAAAATCAACAAAACAAAGACTTAACAGTACTCTCATTTCATTAACTTGCTGCATCAAATGCCTAACTATAAAGATTTAATCATTGCAACCACGTCCCTTTCTAAAACCAGCCTGTTCATCCCTCAGAATACCCTCAACCACCGGCTCCAACCTATTTAACAACACTCTACTGAAAACTTTCAAAGCTATCGGTGACAAAGAGATTCCCCTCCAATTACCACATTCACTCAGGTCTCCCTTCTTCGGAACTTTAACAATTACACCATTCTTCCAAACTGATGGTAGTAACCCCGTCACCCATATCTTATTGAATAGCTTGGTCAAGATCATTATTAATCTATCCCCCTCCACTTTAAACATTTCCGGAAATAAACCATCCTCCCCTGGTGCCTTATTATTCTTTAACTGTTTTACTGCTTTCTCCACTTCTGCAAGCCTCAACTCTCCTGTTTCTATATTTAAATCTTCCTGAGCAGACGGTATATCCTCTTCTGGTGGTATTGGTCTATTAAGAACTATCTCAAAATGCTCTTTCCATCTATTTTTAATATCTCCATCTTTGGTCAATAAATTTCCTTCCCTGTCTCTAACTGGTATTTCCTTGCGTTCACCTGCATTACCACTCAGTTCTCTAATCGATTCATATGCTATTCTTTGACTCTGTCCATCATTTTTGTTTATTTTAAAATCCCCGTGACAATTGGCGACCTCGCCAGGATATTAACTCCTAGCTCTAAAGCTATTCACGAGATAATACTCACTTGTTCATATTTAGGTATTTATCATTAAAGTATATAGGCACAAGTTTACTGGTGTTTACCGTTCGTTTAGCAAGTGAATTTTGTTTTATTAATCCATAGAGTACTTAACTCTATTTAGTACTTTATTTTTGGTAACACCAGACGATTTTATTCGCTCCTGGGTAGCCGCCGTACCCATTGTGTTAATTATTGAGTCTTCTCAGTTATTTGCTTTTTTGCTTTATTCTTTTCCAGTTAACTAGATAAGACTGGTCACCACTAGCTTGTGTCTGTATTCTTTACTTGTGTTATTAGCATTCGTTTGCGAAGCAGTCAGTACTCAGTTTTGGTTTGCTCAGTAAATTAGCGACATGGCTACCACCATATTTTTACAGGAAGAGCATAAGATTCAACGCGAACACGAGCGAGAACAGCGCGAATACGAGCGAGAACAGCCCGAACACGGCAAAAACAACGCGAACTCGAGCTAGTACAAGAGCGAGAACAACGCGAATACGAGCGTGAACAACGAGACAGAGAACGAGAACACGAACGTGCTGAGCGAGAAGCACGCAAAAAACATGAACTTGAAGTGCTGAAGCTCAAGCGAGATTCCTTGGCTTCAGACACATCTGGTGCAGTTAATCCAAGCTCCACTAGCACTCTTCCTACACATGTCCTGGTGACCCCATGCATCAAGCTTCCTTCATACAAGGAAAGCGAGGGAATTGAGCCGTACATAGCTCGTTTTGAGGACATGGCAGACATGTATCAACTAGATGAGGCAGCTAAGTGGATCCAATTTCTTAGTTTATTTGAGGGCCCTGCCCTCGATATTCTCCACAGAATTCGTGGAGACAATCTCACGTATGAGATAATGAAAGCTGCACTCATTAAGGCGTATGGTCTCACAGTAGACGACGCCAAAGTTCGGTTCATGCGAGCTCGTCTCCAAGACAAGGAGACAGCTGTTCAGTTCCTCGACCGTCTCAATGCTTACTTAAATGAGTGGATAGAGAAAGATGAAACTCCTTCCACGTGTGAGGGGATAATTGACCTTATGCTGCGTACACAGCTAGAGAGGTCGTGGCCTGCTGAGCTCATAGCACAGCTTAAGATCTGCCAGGTGAAAGATGCCAGCCAAATGGCAGAAAAGGCTGATGCATTCTTTACTGCATACGGGTACCAAACTCGTAAGCAAAACACCTGGAAAAGAAAACCTGATAAATCTGGGAAATCATCTCAGACTGAACCCCAGCACCAAGGCCGTTCTCAGAGTAATGGCCAAGGTCCAAGCAAACAGTGGAAGGACCAGGGGCAAAACACTCAGAAACCTGAGTGGAAGAAGTACAACAGGTACCCTAACCAGCAGCAGTATCAACCACGCAACCGACCGTCGGGAGAAACTTTTTCACCACCAGCTCAAAAGAGGCAGGAAGCGAACGCAGCCTTCATTCCTCAGCAGCAGCACGGTGGTCACGTCCCTACCAGTATGGGTACTCCCCCACAGTTCTCTAGTCCCACAGTGACAGTGAACCCCCCTCCACAGATGGCCAATGTTCCATCTCCACAGGCAGTGAGTATGACCCCTCAAGTATATAATCCACAAGGCACAATGTTTGCCGCATCAATTCAGCAGCCTCATGAGTGCCTAGCTGCTTCCTCCACAGGCCCTCCCACAGGTGACAGTACCTTCCTTGTTCAGCCAGGGTTTGTGGGAGACATTCCTGTGAAGGTCCTGAGAGATAATGGTTCCTCAGGTTGCTCTGTCAAACAGAGTTTAGTTCGGCCTGAGCAGTACACAGGTCGACAGATCCATGCAAACCTTATTGATGGATCAGTGAGATTGTTCCCTGAGGCATGTATCCAGGTGGCATCTCCATTTTATACTGGTACGACACTTGCAGTTGTCATGCCAGAACCTTTATTTGACCTCATAATAGGAAACATTTCCAGTGTCAAGGATTGTTGCACCGAACATGACGCTACTCAGACTTCAGCTGTGGTAACATGAGCCATGGCTGAGGCTCCAGACTGTGTCACCCCAGTGATCATTGAATCGCCGCAAGATCTGATATGTAGTCAACTTGTTGTACAAGAACAACATTCTGACACGACACTTGCTGCCATGCGGAACAAACAAAAGGGTCGAGTGATTAAGTATTCACGGGGAGGTCGAGCCAAGTTCCTTCGCAAACAAGGATGGCTCTACTGTGAGTCACAAACACCCGAGGGCGAGGTTCAACTGCAGTTTGTCGTTCCCGCCAAGTGCCGCCTAGCAGTGTTACAGTGGGGTCATTGTTCAGCCTCAGGAGGTCACATGGGCAAAAGGAAGACCCAGGGCTGTATCCAAGCTGACTTTTTCTGGCCAGGGATGGGACGAGATATAGATAGTTTTGTCTGTTCCCGCAGTGTGTGTCAAAGTAACACCACTAATCAGGGACATGTCCTTCCTGTGCCGTTTGTAACCACACCTGTAATCTCTGAGTCAGTTGAGAGACAGAGTAGTGGTGAAGTGGGTGCAGACCTGATGTCTCTCCCATTGGCCCCACAGGACACAGTATGTCCAGGGCCTGTACATACATATTATGTACCGTAGGTTAAGGGGGAAGTTCGAGAGAGAACTCCGAGAGGCGACTCGAGGCTATGGAAGACCCGAGTTTGCACAAGGATTCTCAGCTCCCCGATACTAATATACATACTGTAGGTTAAGGGGGAAGTTCGAGAGAGAACTCCGCAGGTGACTCGAGGCTATGGAAGACCTGAGTTTGTACAAGGATTCTCAGCTCCTCGATACTAATATAAGTACTGTAGGTTAAGGGGGAAGTTCGAGAGAAGGATTCTCAGCTCCCTGATACTAATATAAGTACTGTAGGGTAAGGGGGAAGTTCGAGAGACGCAGAGGCGACTCGAGGCTATGGAAGACCCGAGTTTGCACAAGGATTCTCAGCTCCCCGATATTAATATAAGTACTGTAGGTTAAGGGGGAAGTTCGAGAGAGAACTCCGCAGAGGCGACTCGAGGCTATGGAAGACCCGAGTTTGCACAAGGATTCTCAGCTCCCCGATATTAATATAAGTACTGTAGGTTAAGGGGGAAGTTCGAGAGAGAACTCCGCAGAGGCGACTCGAGGCTATGGAAGACCCGAGTTTGCACAAGGATTCTCAGCTCCCCGATACTAATATAAATACTGTAGGTTAAGGGGGAAGTTCGAGAGAGAACTCTGCAGGCGACTCGAGGCTATGGAAGACTCGAGTTTGCACAAGGATTCTCAGCTCCCCGATACTAATATAAGTAATGTATGTTAAGGGGGAAGTTCGAGAGGATTCTCAGCTCCCTGATACTAATATAAGTACTGTAGGTTAAGGGGGAAGTTCGAGAGAGAACTACGCAGAGGCAACTCGAGGCTATGGAAGACCCGAGTTTGCACAAGGATTCTCAGCTCCCCGATACTAATATAAGTACTGTAGGTTAAGGGGGAAGTTTGAGAGAGAACTCCGCAGAGGCGACTCGAGGCTATGGAAAACCCGAGTTTGCACAAGGATTCTCAGCTCCCCGATACTAATATAAGTACTGTAGGTTAAGGGGGAAGTGAGAACTCCGCAGAGGCGACTCGAGGCTACGGAAGCTCGAGTTTGCACAAGGATTCTCAGCGCCCCGATATTAATATAAGTACTGTAGGTTAAGGGGGATAATGGCGACCTCAAATGTACGTCACAGCACTGACTGCTAAGCAAAGAGAGTAATTGTAACATAACAAAATTTTTGTCTCATTGACATTTTTGATGCTCCACCTCAATTGATTTTGCACGTACAGCAATGGGTGTAGCAGTTTTGCTGTGCGGGCCAGCTGATCGTCTGCCGCACGCTGCCGCCTCTTCTCCTCTGCCTTCGTCGTCGCCATATTATTAATATTTACTGTGTCATTTTACACGTAGGTACAGTTACACCACAACTGTTACACCTACACCATGTATTACATACATCACGCTACACAACAATTAGTTGTCAGTGTAAATGTAGCGACTTTTCGCTCAGTTTGACCTGAGTACAGGATTTTCACCGTTGTCCTGTAGTTATTTCCCTCAAGCTTGCTTCTATTAACGTAAATACAAGGTTTTTTCGCTCACTGGCGACTGCGACTTTCTCCTGTAGCAGGATAGCACACACACCACAGTGTGAATCTTGTGTGACTGAGCTAGGATTTATATGTATGCATATTGAAATCTTTTTTCTGAAGGAAAAAAGATTTGATTTTGATGGGGCGTAATGTCATGAGTCGGCTAGTGACATTGGCTTTTGTGGGAAACCGCGAACTCAAGTGGAATCCTAGTTTATCGTTCAGTTAACCAGTCATCGGCGGGAGTCCTTTCAAATCAATCTTTCAGTGTCATAAGCGATCGTCTTTGTGTGAGACATTAGCGCTTCCGCTGAGTGATTTGTTTTGGGCGCGTTTCGCTCACTCTAGCCATTAAAAAAATGCGGCCCTAGCGCTCCCTTTTTCCTACGAGTTACTTAGTCCAGTGTTTGTTGTGACGGAGAGAGGTTCTGTGCTCCAGCAGTGGAGAGTAGAGAGGTCAGCTAGCACCCAGGCTCCACTAGACTACAGTTCTCCAGACTCCCACCCTTCGTTGGTGATACACCGCATTCATTGACCAGTAGTTCTTTTCATTTTCCTAGACTTAAGAGTTTAGTTAAGGTGTTTTTCCTAGGCGTAAGAATTTAGCTCTTGAGTGAGTGAGTGAGTGCGATCTCATTAATTTGATTTTGAAATGTAACATTAAATTTATTTTGTAATCAATAAATTTAACAGTTCTTTTTCTTGAGCTTAATGTAATGTAAACTCTTGTTTCATTTCTCCACAACTAAGCTTATTTCTCTTATAGCTCCTAGCTTGCATAAACACTTGCCATTCATAACTGGTACTTAGGCCAGTCTTGTGTATTAAGCTTAAAATCCGTTGTGCCTCCTAGGAGTTAAGCATCAGCAAGAACCTGATACTATTATTAGTATTAGTTATTTATTGTCAGGGGTGAAGTAACTTTCTCCAGAGGCTAACAGTACTAATAAACAGCAATTGAGTAATTAGTCTCTGCTGTGTACTGTTGAGAAAGTTTATAAATTCTCGTTCTTAGAGAATCATGCGAAGCAAGCCAGCGTAAAGTAATCGTTGCTTGATTTAGTAAGACAATCATTGTCCCTGCTCTTCAGTATTATTTAACATTTATCACATAATATTTGCATTTTATTTTAAAAACCCCATGACATGCTGCAATGGAAATTCTGGGCCAGATGTCAGTAGAGGAGAGGATGTAGATGGAGGATGCAGATTCGCAACCAGTGCTAGAGTGGCTGCAGTGGAGTACAGTGTGACCATCTTGGGAAGAAGCTTCCAGGTTAAACCCTGCAACCAAGAGCTACCGGAGTCAGTGGGATCTTCTTTGTTTGAACAGTGGGCCGCTGGAGCATCAGTGGAAGACACCCGATGGCCTCAGCAAGTATTGGCAACTGGTGATTCTGTAGAAAATGAGGTCTACAGTAAGATCTTGGATGAGTTCCATAACCAGATCTCTAGTGGGCACCTGGGAGTGAAGACAACTCTAAGCCGGCTGCAACACAGGTTCTACTGGATTGGCATGCATCAGGATGTTGAAGAGTGGTGTCCAGCCTGTAATGTGTTCTGTGCTAAGAGGGGACCCAGCAAACGTGGTTGTACCTCTCTCCAGCTGTACCAAGTGGGTGCACTGATGGAAAGAAATGCGGTGGACATTGCTGAACCTTTGCCACTCACTGAAAGAGGAAACTGGTGTATATGTGTTGCCATGGACCACTTCATAAATTGGCCAGAAGCCTATGCCATCCCTGATCAAGAGGCTGCAACTATTACTTGGGTGTTGGTTGACCAGTTTTTCTGTCATTTTGGGTTACCACAAGAGCTACATTCAGACCAGGGTAGAAACTTCGAGTCTGCTGTGTTCTGTGAAAGCTGCAAGTTTATGGGGATTAAGAAGCCCAGGACGACCTCCCTAAGGCCACAGTCAGATGGGATGGTGGAGAAATTCAACTGAACCCTGGGACAAGAACTGGCCAAGTCCTGTGTAGATGGACAAACAGAATAGGACCAGAAATTACCCACATTATTGATGGCATATCGGTCTGCATCCCATTTGTCTACCGGCTACACTCCTGCAAAACTGATGTTGGGCCAAGAGTTATGCTTACCCATTGACCTGTTAATGGAAAGACCATCTGGTGAAGAACTGCCTACAGACACCACCGGCTATGTAAAACACCTTCAGGAAAGGCTAGCTGAGGTACATCATCAAGTGCGGGCAGCCCTCAAGTTTTCAGAAGAGGTGATGAAGTGAGCTTCAAGGATGGTGACCAAGTTTGGTTATACAGTCCTCAGCGAAAGAAGGGACAGTCACCGAAGCTGCAGAGCCCATGCGATGGGCCATACACTGTGTTGGACCGCCTATCAGATGTAACATACTGGATTCGGGGAGCCAGGAAGTCTCGCCCAAATGTGGTACACGTGAACCATCTGCGGCAGTACCGTGGACCAGGACAGTATAGCTGGGACGTCTCCGAGGAATCGTGCTCTCCCACAGGCAAGGATGTTGAGGAGGACCATGGAGCTGACGTGCAAGAGGATGGTGACAGTTGCCCAAGAGAAGATGTGAATCAGGATGAGGACCAAGACCTTCCAGGAGAAGTGGACTATTTGGAGGAGCAAGGACGTCATCGGAAATGGCAGAGAAGAAGACCTGATAAGTTGAAGGATTATTGTATGTATAGTTAGATATTTCATTTGGGTTAAGGTTTATGTTTGTATATATTGTGTAGTTTGGTTGGGACGACGAAGAACTAGGGAGGGGATAGTGTTAAGAAGCGAGATTTGCCAGTTTGGTGTTTGAGAGACCTCTCGCTGCTTGCTGATATTTACAGTGGTTTCGGTACGAGTCAGAGTTGCCAGTTTGCCTGCTGTTAGTAAGCGTAGTTATTTCATAAGTTATGCATTAAGTTTTGTACTCTTTTTCTTTATAATGTTCTATTTATGTGACTGTTAACCGGCCACATCCCGTTGACGTATATATACGTCCACACGTTTTGTCACTACCACTTCCATTGACGTATATAAATGCACCTCAATTGCAAAGTCCATAATTTGCACAATTTTCAAATTTTGCGTGTGATTTTTGGTATGCACACTCAGGCAAGCCTCCCCTAACTGCCACCAGGCGGACCCACTCCCAAACCCCGCGTGACCTGTGTGCACCCTTTTCTCGGCCACTCAGCTCTTAGCAGTGACCAAGGTCAGACATGGCAAGTAGAGGTCTCTCTTAGGACGAAATTCAATCTGCTCTGGATGCCTTCACAGGTGATAGTGATTCTCCACTAGATGACGATGTGGAGGATAGGGATTATGTGCAGCCTGAGGAGGAAACAAGCAGCAATGATAAGGAGGTCCCTTTGCTGAGGAAAGTGCGGTACATTACGTACCATAAGGCGAGGGAAGGCCAGCCTGGATCCCATACATGCATGGACCTCTCTCCAGCCCCTAGACAGAGAGTCAGATGAGGACGAGGACGAGGACAGCGGCATAGGATGTGATGTAACCTTGTGTTTGGGGAGGGAGAAAATTTCTCCACGAGGATTCGAAGGTGTGGCGAGAAGGCAAATCAGGTATGGTCCATCTGTATTGTCTGGGGAAGGCACAAGTGGTGTGGTGGGAGTGAGGGGTGAAAGGGAAATTGGTGTGGCGGGAGTGAACGGTGAAAGGGAAAGTGGTATGGTGGGAGTAAGCGGTGAAAGGGAAAGTGGTGGGAGGGAGGCAGCACAAGCACGTGGTGTACGTGGGCAGCAGGGAGGCGAGGTGGAACTGCTTCCTAGCACATCTTTCACCCCACAATATTCCCTCACTTTCTCCCCACAGCCCCATGATGTGGGGAAAAGAAGAAAAGGGAAGGGAAAGGGGAAAGGAAAAGGGAGAGGGAAGAGAAGTGCGAGTGAGGAAAGGTGCCGCTCTCCACCTCCCCAACCTCCCCCACCACTCTCCCCACCCACCCTGACGAAGGCGACGATGGGGACGAGGCTGGAGACAGTAGTGTGTCATGCAACTGGGAAGATGGGAGTAATTTCACTCCCATCATTCACCCTTTCACTGAGGAGTGGTGGTCTGGTTGCATGGCTCCAGGTATCCATGTGGGCTCCACCAGGGTGGATTTCTTCCACCTGTTCTTTGGGGAGGAGTTTGTGGGACACATAGTGGACCAAACAAATTTATTTGCAAGCAGCCAGCTCCGTGAAAGTGAGCATCAAGGTACAATGAGCAGGCACTCCCAGCAATATGACTATCTTGTAACCCTAGGTGAGATGTTAATATTTTTGGCCCTGGTTCTCTTGATGGGTGTTGTACGAAAAAATCAAATTCCTGCATACTGGACCACGGACCCAATGACCATCACACCTTTCTTTGGTAAGGTAATGGGTTGTAATCGATTCCAGCAAATTCTCAGCCGCCTCCACTTTTATGATGCAGACGACCCTGCTAATGCTAATAACGCAGATAAAATTAGGAGAATTAGGCTTTTTTTTTATCACCTATGGGAAGTGTTCAGCTCGTCATTTTATCCTTACAGAGACCTCGTCATAGACGAGAGTCTTATGTTATGGAGAGGTAATATTTCCTTTTCCCAGTACATACCCAGCAAGAGACACTGTTTCAGGTTCAAGATCTTTGTTATGAGTGACTATAAGACTGGTTATGTGCAAGACATAGTCTTGTACACCGGCACACAGACAGACATAACAGAAGATCGTAGTATTGGACTCTCAGGGGCCGTGGTGAAGACAATGATATAGGAGTACCTTCATTGTGGTCATGTGCTGTACCTGGACAACTGGTACACTAGCCCTCTTCTCATTCGGTTCCTCCACCAACACGACATCGGAGCCTTTGGTACAGTAAAGAGAAACCGTCGCTATACAGTCAAGGTAGGGAGGAAACTTGACAAGAACGAGGTGGTTTTCTTCCAGGCAAATAACATCCTTGCCACCCTATGGAACCACAATAGGGACGTTTGCCTCCTGTCAACTGTACACAGCCCCCGATGCACCGCACAGACTCTGTGGATCACTGCAGCGAGACGAGGCGCCACGTCTGGAAACCGGAGTCGGTACTGGACTACAATCTCAACATGAGACAAGTGGATCAGTCAGACTCCATGATTTCCAGTGTGGGCTGTGCCAGGACCAAGATGAAGTGGTACAAAAAGCTCTTCTTCCACTTGCTTGACATCATGGTCCTCAACACACATTACCTCCACGCCATGACAACGGGAATCTCTGAGACCTTTGAGGGGTTTGTGAGGGAGCTGTCTCGTGAACAACACACATTACCTCCACGCCATGACAACGGGAATCTCTGAGACCTTTGAGGGGTTTGTGAGGGAGCTGTCTCGTGAAATTATCACCAAGTGCGCACAGGACAGGGCCCCACACCGCACCCACACCCCCACTACCGCCCAGACTCCCCTGCGCCTTGCAGGACGCCACTACCCGACCAGCATCCCTCCTCAGCCAAACTGCTCTAGACCCCAGCACTGCTGCCATGTATGCAAGCACTCAACAGTAAGACCAGCCACTCAGAGAAAAGACACAAAATACGAGTGTGTAGACTGCAAAGTAGCGTTGTGCCTTGAGCCATGTTTCAAGGAATATCACAACTACCTACACTACTGATACTGTGTGATAGTGATAATATGATGCTCACTGTAGATGTAAGGCCTGTACATACAGTATGCGATAATATGACCCTCAGTATAATGGTAAGGCCTGTAAGTATGTGATAAGAATTATATAAAGTTGAAACGGGTGTAATGTTAGTGGAAAATTATAAGTTGAAAAATAGTGTAAGTTGAAACAAGTGATATTGTGAGCTCACTCACTGTGTAAATATGCGATAATATGACGCTCAGTAGAATGGTAAGGTCTGTAAATATGTGATAGCAATTATAAAAAGTGGAAACATGTGTAATGTAAATGGAGAAGTATTATAAGGTGAAACATAGAGTGTAAGTTGAAACAATAGTCATAGCGACTTCACCCTCTATGTAATTATGGGCTAATATTACACTAAATATTATTGTAAGGCCTGTATATTTGTGAAAACAGTTCTCTAAAGTGGAAAAGGGTATAATGTTATTGGAAAGTATTATGTAGGTTGAAAAAAGAGAATGCAAGTTGAAACAACAGTCACAGCGAGTTCACTCACTACGTAAATATGCGCTAACATTATGCTAAATATTATCGTAAGGCCTGTAAATATGTGAAAACAGTTTCCTAAAGTGGAAAAGGGTATAATGTTAATGAAGAAGTATTATGTAAGTTGAATAAATGAAATGTATGATGAAACAACAATGTTAGTGAATAATCGGTGAACAGTTTGGGCAATTTTGCTAGGTCAGCCCGATGGAACAGTGCTTATTTCACCTCTATTTTTGTATAAAAACAAGTTTACTCTTTTACTACATTTTTTTTGTTTGTAATGAATAAATATCTACCTATTGTGAATGGTTTCCCAGACTAATAATACCATAGAAAACATGAGAGCTGCAGAGCACCTCCATAGAACATGGTACCAGGTGTAACGGAGGTATACCTGTCTAGGCCACTTATAGCCCCCGGTGACCACTTTTTTTGTGATTGGCCATTGTTTCTCACCAAAAACAAAGGTTTGAGCCCAAAAAATTTTTATCCAAAAATAGTCGGGATTGGGGGGAGTCAGTGGTTGAAAAGTGGTCGGGACGGGGTGGGTTAACCTGCCCCATCCCAACCACTTTTCCACCACTGACTCCCCCCAGTCCCAACCATTTTTGGAAAAAAATTTTTTGGCTCAAACCTCCGCTTTTGGTGAGAAACATCGAAAAATCATAGAGAAATCGCTCACCTGAGGTTTAAAATACCCGAAACAGGTAGCAGTACCTCCTCACCTTATTATGTTTCTATCAGGCTGGCTCCAAAGAAAACGAATTCTTTGGGAGTGTAACCATTCCACACCGCTCATAAATGGTATTTATTTATTTATTTGGTACGAATTTATATGTAGTACGAGAGAATATTGGTTTTCACATAGTAGTATAGGCAATATAAGCATTGTTTCACTCATGAAACACATCAACATACCTGACCTTTTTTGGCAATATTGCCTGATCATCATTTCTGACTTTTTCTTCCTCTAATGCTATGTAAAGTTTGTCCTCCACATTGTCATCGATTGGGGAATCACTCTGGCCCTGAATTTCGTACCATGGCATGACATGGCTTTACTGGCCAGGTCACTGGTAACAGGTGAACTGCTGAAACAATGGCATGCTGGGGGGGGGGAGGTCATGCTGGGTAAGGCATTGTCCCTGCCTGGCATCTTGTAGAGGAAGGTGTCCCGTATATACGTACCAAAAATCACTCGCGAAAATTGAAAATTATGCAAATTAGGGACCATGCAATTGATTCACGTTTATGAACGTCAACGGGATTGGCAGTGACAAAACGTGTGGACATTAATTCACGTCGAGGGGACGCCGTGGGTTAAATTATGTAATTGAAATTAAGTTTGTATGGTAAATAATTTACAGTGTTCTGAAATGTAAGAAAACTCTTGCATGTTTTGGTTATCTCCGAACTGGTAACTGTTGTTGCTAGGGGCAGGTACAAGACCAGCACATTCTAGTATGTTGAAGCAAGAAAGGTTGTATAAGGTTGGAGGAGAGATTAGTTCAAGTTTTCAGTTCAGTCTGAGTGTAGTGCCATGTCAGTTTGTAGCCTATATTGGTACTTGTAATAACAGTGAAGTGTGTCAAGCATTAAGTGTAATAATAGTGAAGTGCTGTCAAGCATTAAGTGTAATAACAGTGAAGAGTTTGTCATGCATTAAGCGTAATAGCAATTAGTAATGTCTGTATAGCTCCAGTGCTTGTGAGAACAGTGAAATGAAGCTGGAAAACATTTAAGTGGAATTATTTGGAAAATGAAGACAGTGAACTTTAACCCGTCACGTCCCAACCATTTTCGTACCTCTGACACCCCCCAGTCCCGACCACTTTTGGAAAAAAAATTTTTTGGCTAAAACTTCCGCTTATGTTGAGAAACAAAAGAAAATCACAAAGAAAGTGCTTACCGTGGTCCGCAACCGGTCAGAACATGTGAGGTCCCCCGCGCCAGGTATCATACTCTATCATGGAGGTGTGAGGCGCTCACGTTTTCTATGGTAGGTAATTTTGGGAGAAACAACAAACAACACCTCTACATTTATTGAATTTGAACTAATAAACAATAAGAATAACAATATAATGAATTTCAATGACATATATATGAAAAATAAGCATTGTACCTTGCGCGAGCATAACAAGTTTGGTCCGATTGGTAAAACGCTATGTGCTAAGTTTCTTGTTTCAATCAACATATCATATTTTTTTTGTACTTGTATACTACTGTTTCAATGCCATTTTACCATTTTGTACTGTATGTAAATGTTTTCAGCTGTTTTCATTCATTACAGTGACATGTAGCATAAGGATGGCACACATATGCATACTCAGCACACTCGCTACGACTCGAATTTCAACATACAACATTGTTTTATCACTTTCATAATATTTTCTTCTTTACATTGAACCTTTCCTCCACCATTATAAACGTTTTCAATTAATTATATTCATTACGAGGGCATTTAGCGAAATGCTAGCGCATAATCTTGTAGCAAGCACACTCTCTAACACTCGTGTTTCCACTTTTTCTTTATTTCTTCAATCACAATATACTTTACCACTTACATTACACCCATTTACACCCTATTCTGCACTATACATATTTACTGACATTGTTTATTCTAGTGAGCGTCAGAATATCGCATGAAAATACCCTCGCAATGAATGTTTCGACCAACATAAGACTCGTACACATACATACTAACATTCCACTTATATTACACCCGTGTTCACTTGTAGACTCCTATTTACATATTTACGGGCCTTATTTATTCCACTGAGCATCTGAATATCGCATCAAAATACCCTCACAAGGTATGTTTCCACTTAGAAATTATTCGTACACTTACATACTAATATTCCACTTCTATTACACCCGTTTTCACTTCCATACTACTATTTACAGATCTACGGGCCTTATAATTACACTGAGCGTCTGTTTGTTGCATTTATTTCAGAGTATCAGCGTCCTATCGCATTCACACCTTATCAGAAGTGCAGGAGCGTGTGAAACTCACTGAAACATGGGTGAATACACAGACCCACGTCACACTGAACGCACTCATAGTGGGTGTCCTTTCTCTGAGTGGTGGGTCTCATGCGGGAATTGCTACACACGTGACACCTGCGCTTGGACCTAGGTCTATTTGCTTAGGGAGGTATGGGAGTGGGGAAATGGCGGGCGGATAATCTCAGGGGAGGGTGGGGACCTGGGGCTGTGCGGGTGCGGTATTGGGGCCGTTCAACCGCATATCTTGCAACAATCTCTCGTGTCAGCTCCCTCACAAACCCTTCAAAGGTTTCCTGAACTCCTGTTGTCATGGTGTGAAGGTGGTGGCAATTCAGGGCAGTAATGTCAAGCAGGTGAAAGAATAGTTTTTTGTACCACTTCATCGTGGTCCTGACACACTCAAAAGTGGATATCATGGAGTCTGACTGGTCCACCAGGCGCATGTTGATATTATAATCAAGCACACACTCAGGTTTCCATACATGGCGCCTGTTCTTGCTCCGATAATCTACCGACTCTGTATGGTGCATCAAGGGGAGGTGAACCATGGACAAGAGGCGGACTTCTCTATTGTAGTTCCACACAGTTACAAGGATATTGTTTGCCTGGAAGAAGACAACCTCATTCCTGTCAAGTTTCCGCCCCACCTTGACCATGTGACGCCAGTTCACCTTGACGGTCCCACATATCCCCATGTCATGCCTGCATAGATATCGAGCGAGAAGAGGGCTAGTGTACCAATTGTTAAGGTAAAGGACGTGACCACAATGAAGATAGTCTTCTATCATTGTCTTTACCACTGCTCCCAACAGACAAATACTCCGATCTTCTATTATGTCTGTCTGTGCACCAGTGTACAAGACTATGTCTTGCACATACCCAGTCCTGCAGTCACACATAACAAAGATCTTGAACCCAAAACGGTGCCTTTTGCTGGGTATGTACTGCCGAAATGAAATATTGCCTCTCCACAACACGAGACTCTTGTCTATGACGAGGTCTCTATAGGGATAAAATGAGGAACGGAATGTCTGCCTTAGGTGATCAAAAACCAATCTAATTAGCCTCGTCTTATCTGTGTCATTAGCATTTGCATGATCATCAGCATCATAGAAATGGAGGTGGCTTAGAATTTGCTGAAACCGATTATGGCTCATTACTTGGCCAAATATTGATGTAAGCATAATAGGGTACCTTGTCCAGTATGCAGAAATTCGGCTCTTTCGTACAATACCCATCAAAAGTACCAAGGCCAAAAACAAAAACATTTCTGCAAGGGAGACTGGGTAATCATAGAGGATAGAATGCCTGCTCCTTGTGCCCTGTCTTTCACTCTCACGCTGCTGGCTGTTAGCGAACCGGTTTGTTTGATCCACTATTTCCTCCACAAAAGCCTCACTGAAGAAAAAGTGGAAAAAATCCAGCCTGGTTGAATTAGGGTGAATACCGGGAGCAATGCATCCAGCACGCTCCTGCTCAGTGAATGGGTGAATGAGGGGAGTAAAATCACTCCCATCCTCCCAATTCCAAGACACAAAATCCTCGTCCCGATTGTCCCCATCCTTGCCTTGATCAGGGTGGGGAGGAGATGATGGTGGAGGAGGTTGGGGAGGAGGAGTGCATAGGGCTTCTTGAATCGCACTCCTCTTCTCTCTGCCTTTATCCTTCCCCTTTCCCTTACCCTTACAGCCTTGGAGAACATCAGGGGGCTGTGGGGAGGAAGCCTGGGAATATTGGGGAGCATAAGATGTGCTGGGGAGTGGCTCCTCCTCACCTCCCTGCTCCATCACCACACCATGTGACTCACCACCCACCCTCACTGCCCCAAATGATAAGCCCCGCCGCCTCACACCACCACGTGACTCACTCCCACCACTCTCACTTTCCACACTCCTCCCAACACTTTCCCTTTCACTCCCCACTCCCTCAACGCCACTTCCGCCATCCCCAAACAAAATACTAGGCCCATACCTGTTAGAATGATGTGGTGTGCGCTCTGGGCAGCGATAAGTAATAACCTCACGGCCATACCACGTGGCAGCACGTCCCACGGCTATGTTCTCGTCCTCATCCTCGTCCTCGTCCTCAAAATCGGGCTCCACGTCACATAGGGGCTGGCTAGAGGATCTTGCATGTTGTTTTTCTGCAGCCTGACCCTCTCCTGCAGCACGATAAGTCACGTAGCGCCGTTTCCTGGGAGACGGGACTTCCTCATCACTGCTGCTGCTTTCCACATCCTCTGGTTGGACATAATCTTTGTCCATCTCCTCGTCATCGAGTGGTGAATCACTATCGCCAGTAAAGGCATCCAGGGCGGCTTGAATTTCCTCCTCTGAGAGACCTCTATGCGCCATGTCTGAGCGGGACCGTTGCTAACAGGTGAGTGACCGAGCCGCAGGTGAGCATGGGTCGTGCAGGGTCGCCGAGTGTCCCCGCCTGGTGGCAGGTAGGGGAAGGTCGTGTGACGCTGCGTACCACAAATCTAGCTCGAATTTTGAAAATTGTGGAAATTATGCAACTTGCAATTGCAAAACGTACCAGTACGTCGACAGGACTGGGAAATGCAAAATGTTGCAACGTATCCATACGTTGACGGGACGTCTCGGGTTAAGAACCCATTGTTTATTTCTGCTTCAGCTGAACTTGTGTGCTGTACACCGAAAGGCTGACCATAGGAAGAAGATCTCACTGGGCAACATCCTTCCTATACTGTACTACTGCTGTTGGAGCCTGTGGCAGTGTGGGAAGCGGACGTAACAATATTAATAAATCATCATGAGACAGGATCTGATCTTCACTTATTCACTGCCAAACTTATCATGGTAGCAAAGCGCAGTTCCATGAGAGTTACAGAAGTGGAGGGGTAGCTGTCATCCTTAACCCCCCCCATCCCGACGTTTTCTGGGCAGTGGTATGCCCCGGTCCTGACATTTTTGGACCTTTTTTGGGGGGGGCTCAAACATCCACTTTTGGTGAGAAACATCGAAAATTCATAGAGAAATCACTCACCTGAGGTTTAAAATACTCGATCCAGGTAGGAGTACCTCCTTACCTTACAGGGTTTTCTATCAGGCTGGCTGCAAAGAAAACGAGTTCTATGGGAGGATAACTATTCCACACCACTCATAAACGGTATTTATTTATTTATTTGGTACGAATTTATATGTAGTACAAGAGTATATTGGTTTTCAAATGTTAATATAGGCATTATAAGCATTGTGTCACTCACTAACTCATCACCATTCTTGACCTTTTTTTGCCACATTACCTGATCATCATTTCTGACTGTTTCTTCCTCTAATGTTTGTCCTCCACATTGTCATCGATTGGGGAATCACTCTGGCTGTGAATTTCGTACCATGGCATGACATGGCTTTACTGGCCAGGTCACTGATAACAGGTGAATTGCTGAGAAAAGGGCATGCAGGGGGGGGGAGGAGGTCATGCTGGGTAAGGCATTGTCCCTGCCTGGCATCTTGTAGAGGAAGGTGTCCCATGTATACGTGCCAAAAATCACTCGCGAAAATTGAAAATTGTGCAAATTAATTTGAAAATTTTGCAAATTAGGGACCTTGCAATGTTGCCGCGTTAATTTACGTCTCTGGGATATGAGTGCACATCATGTGAGGACGTGAATTCACGTCTCCGGGACGGGGCGTGTTAAGTGACGTCCCAGGAACTGCAGCATCTATTTAACTCTGTCATCTTGTTTCTGGAGGAAATTCTAAGCCCTGCACAATGAAGTCATGGCGGACGACTCTATGCTTTTGCGGGAATTCAACAACCCACCTGTTTTCAGTTTTTCAAGGCCATGTGACCCGTGGAATTTAGAGGTGGAAGCCTGGACGAAAATTACGAAACTGACAAAGAAGCAGCAAGACTTAGCAGTTGCCTTGTCTTTTCCTGAAGGCAGCTCAGTGGGGGAAAAGGTGTTTAGTGAACTCGATATAGCAACACTGGATGCAGAGGATGGAATCACAAAACTTCTTTCGTTTTTGGATGAAGCATACTCAAAAGACGAATTGGTTAGTGACTATGAAGCATGGTCGGAGTTCGATAAACACAGGAAGAATGAGTCAATATCCATGGAGGATTATATAATCGAGCTCAAGAAGCTTTATGCCAAAGTGAAGAAGTATGGCACAGATATATCAGTCCCAATATTGGCATTCAAGTTGCTGGATTGTGCTTCCTTATCACAGAGGGACAGACACCTGATGGTAACAGGAGTTGACCTCAGGAAGAAAGATACTCTGCCACAACAAGTGTCTACCTCACTTATTCTTTGGCAAGCAGACTTTTTCTTTTCTTTTTTTTATGTGAGGAAGAAGGAGCCAAAGGTAACGGGCTCACAAAACTGTCCCTTCCAAGAGGAAAACATAATACAAGAGGGAGCCAAATTAAAGATCCGATTATTTCGAGATGCCTGAACACACTGCGTTTGAAAGACTGGAGATCATAGGAAGCAGGAAATACGACAGAGGGAGACAGTTCCAGAGTTGACATGTTGCATAAATGAAGGACTGGGAGTAACGGTTAACTCTTCCATTAGAGAGTTGGACAGAAAAGGGATGAGAGTTTGCTGCTAGATGGGTGCTATGCGCCCGTTGTAGTGGTGGAGGAATGCATGCAGACAGTTCAGAGGAGCACTGACCATTGAAGAAGCGATATAAAAGAGATAAAGATGCAACAGTGCGGTGAAGAGACAGAGGTTGAAGGGAGTCAGTAAGAGGAGGAGAGTTAATCAGGCGAAAAACCTTTGACTCCACCCTATTGAGAAAAGCTGTATGTGGGGAGCCCCCCCACACATGAGAGTTGTATTCCATGCAGGGGTGGATACAACCCCTGTATAGAGTCAACAATTGTGCAGGGGTAAAGAAGGAATGGAGTCGGCTTAGCACACCCAACATCTTGGAAGCTGATTTTACAAGAGATGTAATATGACCTTTCCAAGATAAGTCCTGCGTAAATGAAACTCCAAGCATGTTCAAGGATGATGCAGGATTAAGCCGAATATTATTAAACATTAGTGGGTATACCTGTGGAAGATTTTGTAGGGTTGATAGGTGCAAAAACTGAGTCTTTGATGCATTAACCCGCCCCGTCTCGGAGACGTGAATTCACGTCCTCACATGATGTGCACTCATATCCCCGAGACGTAAATTAACGCGGCAACATTGCAAAGTCCCTAATTTGAACAATTTTCAATTTTCGTGAGTGATTTTGCGAGTGATTTTTGGCACATATACACGGGACATCTTCCTCTATTCCTCTACAAGATGCCAAGCAGAGATAATGCCTTACACTGCATAACCTCTCCCCCCCCCTGCATGCCATTGTCTCGGCAATTCACCTGTTACCAGTGACCTGGCCAATAAAGACATTCAGGGCCAGAGTGATTCCCCAATCGATGACAATGTGGAGGACAAAGTTTACATAGCATTAGAGGAAGAAACAGTCAGAAATGATGATCAGGTAATGTGGGAAAAAAAGGTCATGAATGGTGATGAGTTAGTGAGTGAAACAATGCTTATAATGCCTATATTACTGTTTGAAAACCAATATACTCTTCTACTATGTATAAATTCGTACCAAGTAAATGAATAAATACTGTTTATGAGTGGATAAAATAGTTACCCTTCCATAGAACTCGTTTTCTTTGGTGCCAGCCTGTTAGAAAACCTAGTCAGGTAAGGAGGTACTCATACCTGGATCGAGTATTTTAAACCCCAGGTGAGCTATTTCTCTATGAATTTTCGATGTTTCTCACCAAAAGCGAATGTTTGAGCCTAAAAAAAAAAAAAGGTCCTAAAATGTCGGGACTGGGGAGTACCACTCCCCAGAAAACGTCGGGATGGGGCGGGTTAAAAACAACTAGATTATTTTTACCCCAGTTAGAGATACGAGCCAAGTCAGACATTAGGTGTGCCATAGCCTCATCTCTCGTTTGTTGAAGTAACTGCTGAGATGGATGTTGCGGGAATCGAATGGAAAGGTGAAGGGTGGAGTCATTAGCGTATGAGTGGATAGGGTTAGATATACAGCTTAGAAGGTCATTGATGAATAAAAGGAAGAGAGTTGGTGACAGGACAGAGCCCTGAGGAACACCACTGTTAATAGATCTAGGAGAAGAACGATGGCCGTCTACAACAGCGGCTATAGAACGACCAGAAAGGAAGCTAGAGATGAAGGCACAGATAGAAGGATAGAAACCGTAGGAGGGCAGTTTGGAAATTAAAGATATATGCCAGGCTCGATCGAAAGCATTTGAGATGTCAAGTGCAATGGCAAAGCTTTCGCCAAAGTCCCGAAAGGAGGATGACCAGGAGCCTGAAAAGTAGGTGAGAAGATCACCCGTGGAGCGTCCCTGACGGAACCCATACTGATGATCAGAAAGAAGGTTGTGATGGGAAAGATGCTTTAAAATTTTTCTATTAAGAACAGACTCGAAAACTTTTGAGATACAGGATGTTAAAGCAATTGGACGATAGTTAGAGGGTTGGGAATGGTCACCCATCTTTGGGACTGGCTGAATGAGAGCAAACTTCCAGCAAGAAGGAAAGGTACAAGTTCATAGACAAAGGCAAAAGAGTTTGCCTAGGCAGGGTGTAAGCACAGAAGCACAGTTCTTGAGAACAACAGGAGGGACTCCATCAGGCCTATATGCCTTATTAGTACTGAGGCCTGTGATGGCAAAAAATACATCTGCTGAAGAAATGTTAATGTCAGCCATGAGGAAGTCAGAGGGGGGAAGTGATGGAGGAACAGCACCGGAATCATCTAAGGTGGAATTGGAGGAGAAAGTCTGAATGAAGAGATTTGCTTTATCAGTAGAAGAAATAGCTACAGAGCCATCAAAGTAGAAAAGAGGAGGGAAGGATGATGAGGTAAAGTTGTTGGAAAGGTTCTTGGCAAGGTACAGAGAGATGTTGGTGCACCGGGGATTATTGTAAAGGCCGAACCCATGGCAACAGATGTTCTACTAACTGGTTGTAAACATTCCAAGTGGCACGACAATGGAGAACAAGGTGACGGGGTTGGAAGACGGTCTCAACAAGGTAGGGGACGAGAGAGAGGACGCACAGAGTACAAGCCATCAACTACAGGCGACAACTGGAGAAATAACCCATTGGATGGTCAAGGCAATCCAACGAGATGCAGGATACGTGACTCTATATACCACTACGCAAGGAAATGCCCCAAGAAACGCCCACGGCGGGTGTATGAAGTAGAAGTAATCCCTGAGGAAAACGACCCAAAAGGACTGTACAAGGAGCTGATCACTGCCAGGTAATGAGTGTGAATGTTAAGGGTCTGGTTGGTGAATCCTTAAACTGTGCAATATTGGACTGTGCCTGTACCTTCACCGTTTGTGATGAGGATTGGATGAAATGTTATCTGGACACACTTGATGAAGAAATGTTAAGTAAAGTACAAGAGTCGAAAGGCATGACCTAGTTCAAGTTTGGTGATGGTAGGGAATTAAAATCATTAACAGAAGTTGTTATTCCTTGTTTCATTGCTGGGATTGACTGTATGCTTAAAACTGTAGTAGAAAGTGACATTCCACTACTTTTAAGTAAATCATCTCTGAAAAGAGCTAAAGTCATACTGGATATAGGAAATGATAAGATTAATATTTTTGGTTAGAATGTTTCTGTCCAGTACACATCTTCAGGCCATTACTGTATACTCATAATGAAACATAGTCTATCATCTGCTAATGTTAAGGAAGTTTTGTTGGCAACAGGAGAAAATATAGATATAAAGAAAACTGTATTGAAAATTCACAGGTTGTCTGCCCACCCTTCAGGTCATCGACTGAAGTTATTACTTAATGATGCAGGTGTTACAGATTCGAGATACATGATATTGACAGACGGGATTAGTGCAAGTTGCGAAATATCCAAAAAGGAGAGAAGGACTCCATCTAAACCTGTAGTATGCCTTCCTTTGGCAAGAGATTTCAATGAAGTTGTTGCTATGGACCTAAAAGAGTGGAACAAGAAGAAAGGTATATATTTGTTGCATTTAATGGATGTTGCCGCCAGATTTAGTATTTCATTGTTGTGGTATAAGAAAGATCGACAAACAATTATTGATGAAATAATGGAGAAGTGGCTAGGCACTGGCTTAGGATCACCTGGGAAATTTTTAAGTGATAACGGAGGTGAATTTGCAAACGAAGATTACAGAGATATGTGTGAGAACCTGAGCGTAGCATCAGTGTGTACTGCTGCCGAGAGTCCTTTTAGCAATGGACTATGTGAAAGAAACCATGCAGTCACTGACAGTATGGTTCGTAAAATTTTGGTTGATAGACCAACACGTCCTTTATCTGTAGCCCTTGCATGGGCAGTTCATGCTAAGAGCATGGTTCATGGCTGTAGTCCATATCAATTGGTGTTTGGTAGGAACCCAAACTTACCATCAGTGCTATGTGACGAACCCCCTGCTCTGGAAGGTACTACTGTAAGTTTCTCTTTGCAGAAAATCTGAATACTGTGCATGCTGGAAGACGAGCATTCATTCAAGCTGAAGCATCAGAAAAAAAATTAGAAAGGCTCTTCGGCACAGTATACGACCATGTGGTAAGCAGTTCAATGTCGGTGATGTAGTATATTATAAGAGAGACGGAGAGGATGAATGGAAAGGTCCTGGCAAAATAATAGGTAAAGACGGTATGGTAATGACAATAAAACAAGGAAATCATTGTACTGTACAGTATAAGAAATCATTCATCCAAAGTGACGGGCAGTAAATATGTCCTGGGTAAAAAACTGAATGATAATGAAAGAAATGACGAAGAACTGGATGATAATGAAAGGAATGATGAAAGAAGACCAATGACTGAGGTGATTGTTCATAATTGTGACAATGCCGAAAGTGATGCTGATGATGATGATGATGATGATGATGATGATGATTATGATGATGGTGATATTGCAGATGAGGTACAGAGGTTAGATAAAGTGAGTGAGGAAGAGAAGTCAGATAAAATAGAATGTTCTAAACTCAAAGGGACCATTCCAAAAGTTGGAGATAGAGTTAGATATCTTCGAAAAGGATCCGATGTATGGAAAGAAGTAAAAGTTTCAAGCAGAGCTGGAAAAGTGTCTGGAAAACATAAATACAGGATGAATATAAAGGAGGAGAATGATGATTCTTCTACAGACTTTGTACATGAGGTTGATGAGAAGAACAGAACTGAAGAGGACAATGAGGATTCTGAAGACGTATTTGTAGCTAATGGTTGATATCAAAAGAAATGTGGAAGGGATGCTAAGGTGCAGGAATTACAGAACTGGAGGGATTTGGGGGTTTATGATGAAGTGCGAGATGCTGAACAAAAAACATTGTCTTGTTACTGGGTGTGTACAGAGAAACCACAGAAGTCTGTTGCTCCCACTGTAAAAGCTAGATTGGTGGTAATAGGATTTTCGGAGAATCTGACGGACACTAACACTAGAGTAGATTCCCCAACAGCAAGGAAAGCTACACTTCATATCCTCTTAGCACTGCTGGCTGCCATGTCTTGGAAATGTAGATCCATTGATATAAAGTCTACATTTTTACAAGGAGCTGGTCTTCAAAGAGAATTTTTTATTTTTTTTGTTATCAAACCATCGGTAGAAGCAACAGGCGGAAAACTGTGTTTGGAAACAGAATAAGTGTGCATATGGTTTGAGTGATGCTTCTCGGATATGGTATGAAGCTGTGGATACCGTGTTACTAAAATTAGGATGTGGACAGACCAAAACACATCCAACATTGTTTTGTTGGTATCATGAAGGGAAGCTTGCTGGATTGTTCCTAATATATGTAGATGATTTCATCTGGGTAGGATCTGAACTATTCAGGGCTCATGTAGTAGATGCTGTTAAAACTGAATTTAAAATTGGTAAGGAGGCAAGTGATGGCATTAATTATCTTGGTCTTGATATCAGTCAGTGTGACTCAGGAATAACACTACACCAGAAAACATACATTGATAATGTGTCACCCATACCCATCATTCGTACAAGAGCATCCAGGAAAGACAAAACTTTGTTAAATAAAGATGAATTAGATGCCCTTAGAAGCCTCATAGGACAACTCAACTGGCTGAATTCTCAGACAAGACCTGACATTTGCTACGATGTATTGGAACTAAGTAATTCGATGAAAGATCCGAGAGTACAGCATATTTTGTAAAGCATATAAAGCTGTAAGGAAACTGCAGAATAATGACACAAAGATTTTCTATCCCAATTTAGGTGATGTAGTGCAACTTAAGCTTGTTTTGTTTAGTGATGCTTCCCATGCGAATCTTCCTGATGGTTTTTCAAGTGCTGGAGGGCACATGTTATTCTTGCTCGGAGAAAATGGAAAGTGCTGTCCTGTAGCCTGGGAATCAAAGAGAATCAGAAAAGTAATAAAGAGCACACTAGCAGCAGAGACTCTTGCCCATGTTGGGGCAATCGATATGGGTTGTTTTGTGCAGTACCTTTTGTCTGAGATATTAAATGGTGGCAGTACTCTTAAGCCAAACACTCCTATTGAATGTTACGTAATCATTCATTATGGGATAACAGACATTCCACAAAAAAATGTATCTGAGAAGAGGTTAAGAATAGATTTATCAAGCATAAAACAAATGCTGGAACAGAGCGTAGTATCTGCTATTAGATGGGTTGATGCAAGTCATCAATTATCTGATCGGCTAACAAGAGAGGTGCATGTTGCATGAAACTCACTGATGTACTAAGAACTGCTGCTCTATTTGTATAAATATTTGGGAGTGAATTGTATGTAATGACAAATAAAATGAAATAAAATAAAAAAAGATAGGAATCTTTTAACTATGTACAAATTCAATACATATGTATTATGTACAGTTGCTTTAATATTTGGTTCATTCGGTTATCATTTTCATATGCCTTCATATATGAATCATCTAACTACCCTTGTTTCATTTTTGTGTTGATTTCTCTATTATGGTTCGTATCACTGGTTCGTAAGGTTCATTTTGTATTGACTTATGAACAACTTAAGATTGTTTAGGCCAAGGATAGTTGGAAAGGAGCAGCCATGCTGTCAAGCAGTACTCTGACTGTGTTTGGATATTAAATCGTCATGAGCCAGAACGTGATCTTCACTTATTCTCCACTGAACTTATCATGTGCATGCACTCAGAAAAGACGTGCTGGCCATTGATAATAACCAATTCTCCCAAGTGCCGACAGAGTTGATACCTTTGTGTGGGAGGAAAGAGTAGGATTTGAGCCCTCTGTGCATGTCTTTGATGAGGAAGGGGCAGGTGTTCAGGAGGATCAGCTTCTCCCCAGGGCAATTTTTACCACTGCCATAATGCAATACCTGGTGGAGGAAATTAATTTCCACCAGGCTATAAGTGTGCGGTGACTGGAAGTGCCTGCTGGTGAACGCAAGCACATGAGGGACTGGATACCTATTGGGGTGGGGAAGCTGTTTGTGTGGCTAGCCCTGACCATGTTGATGGCACATGTAAGAAAACGTGCTCCATGGGACTGGATACCTGTGGGGTGGGAGAACTGTTTATATGGCTATCCCTGACCATGTTGATGGTGGCCGTAAGAAAACATGTGCTCTATGACTATTGGTTGGTTGATGTACTCATGGGCACACCTGTCTTCGGTAAGTTTATGGCCCACGACAGGTACCTGGCAATCTTACGGTTCCATTTCAACAGAAATTATGGGCCTGTGCCAAATGACAGGTTATGGAAAATTAGACCCATCCTGACCATGTTCGGGGAGTCATTTGCCAAGGTTTTCCATCCATTTCAGAAAGTGGTTATTGATGAGTCGCTGGTGTTATTCCGGGGCCATTTGGCATTTATTCAGTATGTGCCACCCTAGCATCACTGCTTTGAACTAAAGTTTTTGTCCTTTGCAACTACAAGACATGATATGTGCTTGATGTGATAGTTTATTTGGCTATGGATGTTGATATACCTAGTGACGAACCTCAGGCTTTCTCGGCATCAGTTGTGAAAGTGCTAATGGAAAGGTACTTCAGCAAGCACCACATTCTATACACCGATAGTCATTACACAGCCCCAGCATTGACGAAGTATTTGCTTGAACACAGTACTGAGACCTATGGAACTATCCGGGCACACAGAAAAAAATTCCCCAAATTCCCAGCAGATACTGAGAAAGATGCCTTCCTTACCAAGAACTGTGACAACATGTTAGCCCTTCTCTGGCATGACAAGAGACGGGTTAACATGTTGTCAACAGTACATAAGGGTATGTTTGAGGAAACAGGAAATACAGACTACAGGACTGGAGAACCGGTGTTCAAGCCCGCTGCTGTCAATGACTGTAATATGAACATGTGGCTTGTTGATAAGTTGGACATGAAGATTGGTGCAGTTGACTGCCTTTGTATGTCCTGCTGGTGGTATAGGAAAGCGTTTTTACATCTTCTTGATATCGCCATCCTGAACAGTTTCATACTGTTCAACGAGATCAAGAAACCTCTCCCTCAATGAGAGTTTGAGAGAGAGCTTGCACGTGAACTCCTTGAAGAGTATTCGACTGCACAGGTGCCAGGTGTGAGATGGGGCATGCAGACAATGCCTACAGCTTACAGGCTAAGCTGTGTTGATTATTTCCAGCAGCACAGGCTGGTAGAGATTGACTGTACAACTGCAGGTCGCCAGGCATACAGGCGGTGCCACGTCTGCGACACCACCAAACGCCGTTCCCCTCCACACAAAAAGAGAAAGCCTAGCAATGTGCGGAGTGCAAGGTCCCCCTGTGCCCTAAATGTTTTAGTGAGTGCCATTCCAGGCGTGAGTACTGAGCAGGTGTGTGGGAATTTGTAAATAGGGAACAGGTATGCACAAGCGTGTTATTTTTTATACATAAGTGAAATGTAAGGTATTATAAGTTATAGCTAGTAAGTGTTCTGATATAAGTGTTTTATAATAAGGTTTATAAGTGCAATGCAATAAGTGTTACTGTTTATGGTTATTTGTGAAATAATGATTGGAAATATGTTGAGTAACCCTACCTGCTGATGATGCAGAACTGCTTGCAAATACCGGACAAGAACTTGGTAGGTTAGTTCAGAGTCTTGCTGATGTCTGCGATCGTCGTGCCTTGACAGAATATGTAGAAAAGAGTAAAGTGATGGTTACTGAGAGAGAAGGTTACTCCCAGTTTGATGTTACAGTGAATGGAGAGACTGCAATTGCTGAGAGCTCAAATACCTGGGTACAGTGATAGAAAAAGAGAGGAAAATGTGCAAAAGAAGTTGAAAGTAGAGTGACACAAGGAAGAAAAGTAGCTGGTGCAATGAAGGCCTTGATAAGAAACGGAGGCTTGAGTGTTGCAGCTGTGCGAGGCTTACATGGAGTGTTAGTGCCAGCTTTAACATTTGGATGTGAGTCTATGGTGTGACATGAAAATGAAAAGTCAAGAATAAAAGCAGTGGAGATGGAACTACTGAGGAATGTATATGGAGTACAGAAGGTGGATAGGATGCGAAATAATGTGATTTGTGGAAGATGTGAAGTGAGGAAGTCGGTGGACACCAAAATTGAAGAGAGTGTACTGAGATGGTATGGTCATGTGGAGTGAATGGATAACAACAGACTGATGAAAAAGGTATATCTGAGCGAACTTGAAGGAGGGAGGAGGCGAGGTAGGCCAAGGAGAAGGTGGAGAGATATGGTGGATGAGTGTGTGAGGAAAAGAGGTTTGGAAGTTGGTGAGGCTAGGGAACTGACAGGAGATCGAGTTGGCTGGATGAATGTTGTGAGGAGAAGTGCATGATGAGGGATTTGGCACCCCCTTTTAACGTGGCAGCGTCTGGATTGACTCTATCGGATACATTTATGTGAAACTACAAAGCATGGTGAATGTTTTTGGCATATCCGATAAAGCCAGGTTTCTGGGGGCTTGAATGGTGAGTGAATGGAAATGTTTAAGGCAAATTTGGACTGTCAGGACATTGCTACTCCTCACCCTGCCCTAGGGTGGGAAAGGAGGTCCGGATAATGATGATGAACCTTACCTGCTACGTGAAAGAAAACCATGAGTGAGTGGGCAAGAAAGAGAATGACCTGGTTGGCTATAACTAAATTTTTTCCCTTATTACTCAGAAAATAATGGTGTATATGTGAGAATAAGCATATTTGTAATGTGAAGTACAAAAAATGTAGGTTGTGTATAACATTAGTAATATTTTCATGATGCCCCTGATCAGTACAAATTAATCACTATTGAAGTAAAGTAATTACTTCATACTCAGCCATACTGCGTGAAACAGCCACAGCATTTTTTTCTCAAGGTGCAGATACCAGAAATCGTGATGTCAAGTGCAATATAAGTGCCGTAGTAGAGGGAATTGACACAAGAAGTGAGTACAGATAAACAAAGAGCTATTCTTTTCCCACACATCTACAGGGCATAGTGGCACTATGAAATGGGCAGAAAACCCTACTGGGAGCCACATGAACAGGGTGATGACTCATCCTTACGACGGTGAGTAATGAAAAACGGAAGACTGAGTGGAAAATTCCTGTTTTCCTCGAAGGAAACGTGGACAGCGTTATCACCACTTCGGTCAGTGCTGCCAGTGCTAGCCAGCGAGTCCAAGGTCACTGCCAGTGGCACGTGCTCAGAAACAGCCCGCCAAAACACAGAAAACTAGTCATCTTTAACTTATCGTTACTCATCGATGGGACCACCTCGAGACATGGGATACTTTGATTTGAAAGAGGAGTTGGTGGGTCTCGTGTATCTTTAATTTTTTTTCTAGCTATTATACTTTGGCAGATATTAGGGTAAGTTTTTTTTTCCCCCAAAGCCCTGGAAATCCCTGTATGGAGGAGTGGGTGACGTCAGAACCCCCCCCCCCCCCCCGGGCGTGTTGGGATTAAGCTCAATAAATACTACTTTTTATGTACGAGAATCAAATTTCTGGGGCATGTAGTTGATGCTGAAGGAATTTATACCACAGATTAGGAAGTTAAAGCAGTTTCCAACTTCCCTGAACCTACCAGTACTGTCAATGTGAGAAGTTTCCTTGGTCTGGGTGGTTACTATCAGCAATTGATTCAAAGGTACGCACAAATTGCCGCTCCTCTGACTTTATTACTGAAGAAAAAATGAACCTTTAGTATGGATCAATGATCAGCCGCAGTCTTTTGAAACATTGAAGACAGTACTTCCTAATGCCCCAGTTCTAGCATTCCCCGAGTATAAGAAACCTTTTCTTCTTTATACAGATGCATCTGGACTAGGAAGCAGTGTGGTATTGATGCAAGTTGATGAAGCAAAGGGGAAACGTGTACTAGCATTGCTAATCATGCCCTAAACACCACAGAACGTAACTACAGTGTTACTGATTGGGAAGCTTTAGCAGTTGTTTGGTCTTTCAGACATTTCAGACATATACTTTATGGATACCCAGTGTATATCCAAACAGATCATCTCCCACTTTGTGACTTATACAAAGGAAGAAATCTTACTGGTCGCCTGGCACAATGGTCATTTATTATCCGAGACTTTAAGGCAATCTTTTAGGACATACCTGGTAAGTCAAATGCAGTTGCAGATGCTATTTCACGTCACCTAACTGCGGCAGTCGCACCATGCAACCCAGTGATGCGTTTTACACCACTAACCTCATATGTGGTTAAATATTGTCATTGTGCAGATCCTCTGTGGTCCAAGGTTATTTCGTTTCCTACAATCAGATGTTTCAACCCTACCTACTCTGCCAGTGTCGGTAGATGATCTCATGTTAGACATTGATATCTTGTACAGGAAGGCATCCTTTACAGGAGTAGACATACCTACTAGAGAGGTGCATCTCTTTGTTCCCACTGATCTAATACCTGCAGTACTTCACATCATTCATAACGCACCTCATGCACCTCATCCGGGAAAAGATCGATGTTTGAGACAAGCACGTCTTTCATTTTATTGGCCTGCTATGCAGAAGGATATCAATGCCCACACTCATTCCTGCGTAGTCTGTAGTCATCATAAAGGGTCAACCGGATTACCTGCCCCACTTTTGCAATATCCAGTTCCATCATGTCCTTCGGAGACCATTTCTATTGACCTCCTTAAAT
Source organism: Coenobita brevimanus (assembly GCF_032717465.1). Classification (NCBI taxonomy): domain Eukaryota; kingdom Metazoa; phylum Arthropoda; class Malacostraca; order Decapoda; family Coenobitidae; genus Coenobita; species Coenobita brevimanus. Next base: position 18,899,896 of record NC_137058.1, read on the forward strand.
TGCCTTTACATAATCCTGTGCAGAGTATTTGTTCGTAGCAGTCGATCATCTCTCAAGTTACTGTGTCCTCGTGACTCCAAGACAAGCCCACTAAGAGTTTCACACGTGCCTTTATAGATCACATAATTTGTCCATTTACTACACCGTCTACTGTTATTACTGATAATAGCACTGAATTTAACATTAACCTTCTTGTTGAGATTTACAAATAGTATAACATCACTAAATGTAATGCTGTACCCAACTATCCAGCTTCCAATGGCCTTGTCGAAAGACAAGTGCATTAGACACTTAGGTTTTCAAGGCACCTGTTGGGATTAGTGGATACCCCAAGTTGCGGGCTCAGTCAACAGTTCCATCAACGCATCCATTGGTGAAACACCATTCTTTGTCTTATATGGGTTTGAGAAAGAATTTCCGTATTCAATACAATCGTCGAAACCTGGTCCACCTTAAAATTTGGATAATTATGTGAAAATTGAAATGATAGACTTACAGAAAATACATCAGTGTGTCAAAGCTAACCTAGCCTTATCTAACGAGGATATGGGACAACGCCAGCATAATTCTGCATCACCTATCTGCATCAAAGACAGAGACTTAGTATTTGCTCGTTCATATACGTGTAGTCCTAAAATTAGATGACAGATTTACAGGCCACACCTCATAATAACTTGTAACGGTAACAAATTTGAAGTACAGGAAGTATCCACTAGTAATACCAAGTGGGTGCATGCAGAGGATCTTAAGCATGCCCCGAGGGGTCAGGTGTTGGAAAAGTCACTTGGATATACTCCATCTTCATCTCCTATTCCTTTTTCTGACACCCCATCAAACTCCCCTTCTCATTCTAAGGCACAGCATTCTTCCCCTCCTGTTAATGATGTTAATGATTACCAGTCAAAACTGAGCTCTGCACACTAATCTCCAGTTTCTTGCATAAAAATTTTCACCACAACCGTCTCCTCTTCAAAATCATCTCCTTTGATTTATATGCTTTACAAGTAGGATGCTGTGGCGAATTGATGACCTTAAGTAGCAACAGAGGTCCATGACTCGTCTCTGGAGGACAGGTAGTTTTATTCCTTACATTATTAAATCTCTGTGACAAAGTAGTATTACTACACATATAAATGACATGGGTATGTAGTTGTACAAGCTCTGAATGTCTTATTGGAATGATAAGATCACTGTTATCATAGAAAGACCACTTCCAGCAATTTATGTGGTAGGTAGAGAAATTATCAATTGTCATGTTATCATAGGCCTTATCCCAGTGTAAAGTCTTAAAGTGGGCTTTCTCTGCTTTAACCATAATCCTGCTTCTCTTTTTGTCTCAAGATTGTACTATACTATACTAGAAGCTACCTCTTTTCCACGACTGGCATATTTCTGTTCGTATCTTTGATCCCTTCCAGTTAATTCCCTTCCTTCGAACTTGCAGTGACACTCGTTGTACTACATTCCTGTACTCTGAATTCCTTTTTCCGTCTCACAGACATCTCGTTTGATCTTTTACCTTCCTTTTAGTTCGCAGATCTCACCCACGTCCTTGTCCTGTATTTTCCCTTTAATACCTTTCTCATCACAGCTGTTCCTTGTAAATATTTTCTGGTCCAGATATCTCATTTCCTTCGTCACCTGTCTTTTCAGCGCTCATTTTATATGTAAATCCTCGTATTGTAATTCGTTCTGTCAGGATTTTGTTCATAGTAATTTTTTCTCTCTTATCCACTCCTGTGTTAAACGTATGTAAGAATGACCGCATGGAATTAGGTTACATTATATAACAACAAAACAGTGAAACTTCTTAGATGTGAAAACAGTGAAAAGTATGAGAATGTGAAAAGAATTTACAATTGATACTAGAGAGGAGAAAATTCAGTGAGATTATGATAATAGAAAAGAACCATAGTATACTCCACTGTTATTATATAGTGTTGATTTGTGTGCAGATGAATGGACACCCAGTTAATTCAGATGAATGGACACCCAGTTAATTATGTGAAAATGATTTACTTATTATAAGACCACATTCTTTCGCGATGCTATTGCAGTTCTGTAATTTTATTATTCGTCAGTGTGACAGATATCAGTATGATATTCTCTCATGTATGTACATTGCGTTAGGTAGATATTTTTCTTGTTAATGAATATACTTATTAGTGGTACCACCACCACCTCAGAACACTCGAACTGGCCGTACCCAGTGACGCTTGATGTGTCTACTCGAAATGAAAAAAATATGTAACCTGATATTGAAAAGGAGACAGTTGTGTCAGGTGGATGTAATTAAGTGATATGATGGTAAAAGGATATTAAGTGAAATAATAAAAAGGAAACAACAAATATCAGGAAAGAATGACAACGCACTTCACCCATATTATATAGTGCTTATTTGTTTAAGAACCGTGGAAACATCAAACTAACAGTGTGAACATTATTTAGTGGTTATGAGACATTACTATTGCAGTTCCTGTGTAACTCTGTTTTGTGATCCTGTCTCATGTATTTTCATGATCTTCATCACAGTGCAGTTAATTGGAAATATTCGCTTAATATTGTTCCCACAGAATGGACTTCAATTATGAAGTGATGCTGTAATTTTAAGGATGCTGAATATACTAAAATTTATTATTAGTACTGCTTTCAAGTCATTTTGATAACAGAAATACTATAATTACTGTGTACACATCATCTCCATATAATTTTTATAATTATCATTATTATTTTCTCATTTCTGGCCAGGGCAAACGCCGGGCACCCTTACAGCCCAATTTTTGGCATGGAGACTCACCTGACCTCCAGTTCGGACATATGCTATGTGACGTTGACCTCCAAGGTCATTTGAGGTCACTGGTTGGAGGTCATTTGAGGTCACCGGTAATACACACTTGAACAACTAGACCCAGCAGCCCAGTTTTTGGCATGGAGACTCACATGACCTCCATTTCGGACATAGGCTATGCGAAGTTGACCACCGAGGTCATTTAAGGTCACTGATTATAGTAAAGAAGTGCACACAAATACTGTGTGTTTGCCTGCGAAAGCTGAAAAAGAAAGTTCCTGGACCTCTTATAATCTCTTTTCGAAAGCATAAGAGGTACTTGGTCTTTCTGGAGTAGAAATACTGAACTAGAATAAATAGGATCAGAGTGTTCGCCTTTTTGGTCCAGGCAACGCAGGGTACCCCTGCTAATATATATATATATATATATATATATATATATATATATATATATATATATATATATATATACTGTATATATAATCTCATCCATCAGCCGTTTGAATGTCCACTGCAGGACCGGCCTATCCCAACCGAAGTGTGGACGATACAGCCAATATATCTCTACCAAGTGGCTTAGGCTGTCTAGTAGAAATTGTATGTAGGGTGAGAAGTGCTTGTAAGTGTAAATGTAGTGTTGGAGTGGCTTTGGATGTGTGTGAAGTCTGTGAACCAAGTGTAATCGGCCCGCTCAAGCCGACTGGGTGCAAGCATACTTTACAGTATGCAACACTCGTTCAACCACAGCATCCCTTGTGTCCGCCAATACAGTACGTGGCTTGAAGAACGCTCCCAAAGTTTATTACCCTGTCGGGCCGCGAACCTTCGTTCTTCACTGTACGAAAACGCACACTTTACCACTGTACCACAGAGGTTCCATTTATATATATATATATATATATATATATATAGGTTCCATTTATATATATATATATATATATATATATATATATATATATATATATATATATATATATATATCAGTCTTTAAATGTTACCCTGTGTGTAGGCATCATCATTGGTGTTGTATGTGACAAGGTAGTGGTCTACGTGACAGAATCTGTATTGTCAGCTGGACATTTCTAATGAGTAAGGGCTAAAGGAGCTGAGAGGTAAGATCGCACCAGTTAAGCAGTCATTCTCATAGCAGGCCCGAGGCAGGGCACATCTTAACCTTCTAGTCAAGAATAAAGAAGCTAAAACACTGGACTTTGGCCACAGTCTGTCTAACTTAAGACTGGTGTATGAGTTAAACAAGCTGATGGTGAAATGAAACGAGAAGTATTTGGGAATAAATTCTGAGTGAAAGGACTAACGATAATAATGATTAAAAATCTTCGTGGGGAAATCACAGAGCAATAAAGAATGTCTTGAAGGTCTCAGGATTAGTGTTTGATGTGATGCAACATTGTTATTACGTACTCACTGCACCACAGACGAAGTTTAGCCATCACATCTGCATTCACCCACACCGAGTATGTGGTCACATTTAGTTGGCATCATATTATTTTTTACTCGCCGAAAATCATATTTTTTTTTTTACCATAGACAAAACGAGCATTTCCCCAAATATTGGGTTTTGTGAAATTAGGATTTAAAGCCCAGCTATATTATGTATTTTCTACTTCAGCCAAAAATGTGATATTGAAAAATTGATTACTATAGGAGATTCTCGCGGTGAATGGGATAATAATGTCTATTTTATAACATACATACATACAGACAGACTTACAGGAGAGTTAAAAGTTAACAAAAGCTGCACAGTGACGAAGTAGTTGAGATAACGGAAAGATCAGAAATTATTTGGATAGTGTAAAGTGGAAAAGTACAGACAGAGACATAAATATCTTCTAAAAGTTTAACGAATCTTTTTTCTCTATACATTTTTTTCTCACTTTTATGTGGGGTCGATGTTTCTTACTGCTCTTCACCCAGCCCGGTCCTACACATCATCCTCTGACAGCTCTTTTTCTCACAAATCCTTACGCTGTCCGTCCACCTCCGTTTCGGTTTTCCTCTCCTTCTCCTACCCTGTACCTCCATCTCCATCACTCTTCTCCCAACATACAGTATGTCTCGTCGCTTCTAATCACGTGGCCGTACCACTGCAGACTTCTATCCTGTACATCCTTAGATATCTCCACTACCTTTATAGTTCCTCCTATTCTTTCACTCCTGAAAAATCCACCGATCTGAAACATGTGATAGTAGAGACAGGGTTTTCATTGTATTTCGTCATTTGTAAATTTTCTTCAGACGGAAGTGGGAAGATTATTTCATTACTGTACATGAAGGAACACAGTTTAGGTTGACAGCGAGGATTGGGAACATGTCGTGATTGATAACTGAAAGGGTTTTGTTACAGGAAGAATTTCTGGGTTAAGACCCCTTCCGATAAACAGATGCTTCAACTTTTTATAGGTTAACTCTTTCTGAAACCTTGATAGGGATTAACCCCTATTTAAACTAACAAGTATCGTCTGGCAGTAGCAGAGATATAGTATTAAAAGTTATCGTACATTCTGGGTATAGGTTGTCGGAGACTTTCTATGTCCGTCACATGCCAGATGTTTCTTCCAGTCTGAAATAGCCTCGATTAACGAAAGGATATGTCATAGCACTCCGTGAGCTGAGAGACAGACAATGATAGACAAACAGATAGATAAATAGATAGATAGGTGGATGGAAAGTTAGACAGATACGTATAGATGAATAAGTGGTAGGTCATGGTAGAGACAGATAAACAGGTAGAAAGATACAGAGGTAGATATTGTCTTACAAAGAGTGATGCAGATAAATAGGTAAATGTAGATGAAGACATATAGAGGATAGATAGATGGACAGGTAGAGACCGACAGGTACAGATAAACAGGCATATATGTAAACAAATGAACGTAAACCATCACCATGCACCTACCAGTGTACTTGTATTCACCCATCTACTCCTCAGTCTTCCAGTTCATCACCACCCACCTACTTTTTTACACATTTTCGTCTCCGTCCTTCAACTGCACTAACATTTTCTCTTGAACCCCTTCAGTGTGACGACGTCTACAGCCTTCATACATTGAGGTAGTTTTATTCTGCGAACGGAGGACCTCTTGTAGCAAAGGGGTAACATTTTTTTTCCCACTAGCAGCCAGCCATTAATATTCGCCTTCCATCTCACTTCAAATCGAGACTTGTAACTCGCATCCTAATTTTCACCCGACACGCCTTTTGAGTTTCCCAAGTAATTTCTTACAATGTCTCACTTCTGTCTTCCTCTCCCTGGTCCAGTCCTATTCCCCGCTGTCTTCTTTTGTTAAGTTCTTCTTTCCTCTCTCTCTCTCTCGCTCTCGCTCTCTCTCTCTCTCTCTCTCTCTCTCTCTCTCTCTCTCTCTCTATCGTTTTGTGTGGACCCTGGGTACAGTTCACTCATTAGACCCAGTGCACCATGATTTTTTTTCTTCCTTGTGCCAAACGATATTAACCAACTGAACAATACCTGTTTCATAAGTTTATATATTTATTTCTTCATCTCTTTATCTATTTTTTTGTTGGGCGACCATTCATCATGATCTTGGGTAGTCAGTAAGTCAGTCAGTCTGTCTCTCTGTCTCTGGTTCATTGACAGCTTCACACTGCCTCACCTACAGTGCCCTTTAAGTCCCCACTTTACAGTTGCGAAAAGGAAGAAAAGAAAAATATAGTGAAACATGGTGATGGTAAGAAAAAATATATATATATATATTCTTACGATATGAAGGCCCACGTTAGATAATACGCCTTTTTCTGGTGATTTTTTCCCTACAATTATGGGCTTATGGTATTATGCATGCAGGTGTGTGTTTTCTACCCATGATATGCAAACTGTTGTTTATCAATCTATGTATTTCAGCAAGGATCGTATACTTTACTCACCGTTAAACGTACGTGTGTGTGTGTGTGTGTGTGTGTGTGTGTGTGTGTGTGTCTTGAATTTATAGTCAGACTCTTCTTCCTACTGGTACGTTTCTGCATACATCACTTATTTTCCTGATTTGTCTATTGTTTATTATACTTCTTTCATAGGAGACATTGTCTGTACTGATAACATATACGACAATACTGTAGTTGATTGGTTTTCATCTGAGGAAACTAGGCCAATTACACAACTCAGATATAAAGTCGTGATTTCATGAAATTCGAAAGTCATAGTTTCTACTTAGGAACGAATTTCCGCTTTTGCTAGTTAACCCTCCATTCAGACTATCTGGCCATCAACTGAGCTAAAAGGGGCAGAGCAGCATTCTCACATTGCAGTAAAAGAGCAATAGTAAGTTATTTGCAAAAGTAAACCGATAAAGAAAAGATGCTTGACAGCTTTCCTAACCGACAAGAATACATTTCCCTTGTATAAATGCCAATCAGAGGGAGCTGCTATATTGGAACTCAAGACGTGGTAGCTCATACGAAAGTTACGTATCATAATGTCAACAACAAAAATTTAAACCTACAGTTCTCTAATTTCCTAAACACAGAACGAGGGTTTGAGAATGATTTACTACATATCTCAATGCAGTAATTATATACAGACATTGTTTCATTAAGGACAAAATATGGCTAAGTTTATTGCTGTTACTAAAAATTACTAGTTATACTGCAATATATAGATAAATATCGTTCAGAACTGGGGTGTCCTCTTGTGACGCAGTGACAAATCATTCTGAATATTGATTATGCTAACTGTGGCAAAACTTTCTTTTTTACGAAACGACTTTAACAGAGATGTTTTAATTGCAGTGCTGTGGTGAAGAAGGTTATTTCTTGAATCTGCTGTTATGCACTTCAGCTGCAAAATGTTGCAATGACGTAGCAGCGGGGTTGTGTGATGGATGTGAAGGAAGGTTAACTGTTCTAGTCAGTTTATTTGTACTACCGAAATAGCATCATTGGAGAATATTTGGTGTGTGTGTGTGTGTGTGTGTGTGTGAGAGAGAGAGAGAGAGAGAGAGCAACATATTTTCTCCCTCTTCATTTCTCCTCCTACCCTTCCCTCACTCTCCCTCTGTATGTGCGTATTTGTAATGCATTTTTTATGCCCCGTAAAATTTTTTAGACTGTTTTTCCAGAACTAACTTTTCCATTCTTTTCTTCTCATTTCGTTTCATTTCTTTTGCATGTTAGCCGTGTAGTTTTTACAGTTCGTTTGATTTTTTTTTTTTCCGTTTTCTTTGTTGTTCTTTTATCTGGTTATGGCATGTCACTATTTTTCCCTCTCACAAAGTGTGTTACCCCGCCCGGACGGGGTCCGACGAGGTGTTGTTTTTGGTCGAACTTGTTTGTTGCTTTGTTTCTTTGTTAGCAACATTACAGAAAACGGCTGAATGAAATTACATGAAACTTTCTGGATATATAGGCATTGGTCCCCAAAGAAAGTGAATAACTTTTGGAGGTAATCGAGTGAGCTCAAGAGGTCAAAATCAGGCACAGATTTTCCGAGGGCTATAACTTGCAAACGGTTGAAGATAGAAATATTTACTCTTATGAACATACAGGAACTCGAAATATGGGCTTTCATATGGCACCATAGCCTTTGACCTGAATGACCTTGAAAGGTCAGACTCAAGGTATTCATGGGGCTATAACTCGAAACAGGTTGAAGATAGAGATATTATCAACATATAAGATATCCCATATGGGTTTTTAATTGGTACCTTGACCTTTGATCATAAGGGACCGTGGAAGGTCAAACTCAAGTACTCTGATAATCAGGGGGCTATTACTCGAAGCTCGCTGAATATAGCGATATTTACTACAAAGGAAGTCTCATATAGGCTTTCACTTGGCAGCATGACCTTTGACCCTGAGTGACCTTGAAAGGTAAACGCAAAATCACAGATTTTCAGAGGGTCTCCTTAGCCTTTATCATCCTTTTTCTGTGCCTGTCCTCCTCTCTTCCTATTTCTCCCATCTTTCCTGTCATTTCTTATTTTACATGTGGCTTTACATTGAGTGACAAGCCAAACGGTTTCCTGTAAACCAAGAAACCATTTACATCGCTGGGTGCTAACCTTATAACCAAACTATACGTGCTCCCTACATGTCAACAAGTGGGTTGGTGAAGGGTTAGTGCCCCGCCCCGTAAAACAAATAACTCAAAGTCAAATGGCCACCCTTTACGGGATTTTGGCGTCTGGCAATAGATAGATAAATTGTAACTTGAAAACATTTGCGCCATTACCATAGGCGTTAATTGTGCACTGACACTAAATGGCAGAAACGAGCCAGTATTTAACTGCAATAAACTAACTGCTGTCAGGCGAGTTTTGTTATGCCTGGCACCACTTGTTCTTTCATTTATTTGAGAGAGTTCGGTTGTTACTTTGCGAATGTTAACTTTCCTATGACCAAGTCTGTCTGTCTGTCTGTCTGTCTGTCTGTCTGTCTGTCTCTCTCTCTCTCTCTCTCTCTCTCTCTCTCTCTCTCTCTCTCTCTCTCTCTCTCTCTCTCTCTCTCTCTCTCTCATCTTCCAGATTATTTCCTTCATTTTATTTCCTCTCCCTTTCTTCCACTCTCACCCTTATGAATCTCTCTCTTCCTCTTCCTTTTCCATTTCTCATCTCTTTTCCTCTTTCTTCCTCACTGTCCAACTGATCTTCATCCTCTCCCACATGCATTCTCTTCCCTCCATTCCCTGCAGCTCCATAAACTCCACGTAATTCCATACTGCGACGAGACAGTAAGATCAGGCCTTGGTATCGCAGTGTCTTACCAGACGTCGCTGCCATCCACCAAACACAAAACACTCCAGGGTGGAATTCTCACGCATATTTGCGATCAATATTTTGCTGTCGAAGCTTGGATTTGTTTTTGCAGGAGCGGCTAGAGATGTCGGAAGATTCTTCATTTTCCATCTCGTGTCCTTCTTGCAGAAAATTGAATTAATTTGAGACAGTGGAACATTGTGCACACTTCTCTCTTCGTCCTTCCTGCAAAAACAAGTCATGGGTACGATGGGCCATAGACTGAACTTTTTTTTTTTTTTTTTAGGTGCTGGCGCTCACCATCCACTCACTCGATGTAGTGCTGCTGTCTGGTGTCAGCCCCTTCCTCTCCTCCATCTTTCTTTTTCCATCCTCTTCTGTCTTTCATTCATTCCTTGTCCTTCTGCCAACGGGTAACTTTACACTCCCTTTTCTGTCTTTCCTTCATTCTTTCCTCTTCCTTCTGCCTGTGGGTGACTCTACACTGAGTGACAAACCAAATGGTTTCCTGTACACCAGGAAACCATTTACTATGCTGGGTGGTAACCAGATAACCAAATTTTGGCGCCTGGTGGTTTAGTGGGTAATTGTTGCGCTCCAATCGGACTGAGCCAGTGAAGGTTTATATCCAAGGGATGGTTGGGGTTGATTCCTCATGCAGTGCCACTCAGGGAGGAGTGAGGGTGGTCACTCTCATCTTAAATATAGGAACCAACTGCCTAGCCCCGGGCTCCTACGCTCCTCATGGAGCAATGTAGGATTGGATGAAGGATGGATGGATGAAGAAACCCACCCCAGGAACCGAACCCACACATTTGTCCCTCAGTCTTTGCGTTGTACTGTATATTCAACTATCTTTGAATCATACTCTCGACCTATGCGTCCTATCTAAAGCCATTAGTTTCTTTTTGGAACTTTAATTCTTTAGTAAAACCTAGAAATCTATATCACCAGAAAGAACAGGCAGTGATTCAGGCTCATTAGATCCATTTGTGTCTAATCTTCATCATTACATCTCTCACCTGTACTTCCGCTTTCTCGTCATCATTTGTGTAATGAACACATACCTATATTCCACACTTTTATTAATGGTAAGATTTTCAAATGTTATTAGTTCTGTATCCTCAAATGAGTAAGTGAATTATTGATCAGGACTGCATCGCTATATGGCGTCAGATGAAGCCGAGTAATGTGACTTTGGATGTCTTTTATCGAATTTACATCAGAAAAGATACAATAATGAATCGGAATGGGAGGCAAGCTTGACTTTTCAATGTTTTTATTAGCAATGCAGTGTGAACACCTCGATATTCTTCTAATTAAATTCTCACTGTGTAATATCAAGAGTTGTAAACTGGATATGTGACTCCAACTTCTTGTATTTAGTATTTTTTCCTTTTTTTAGTTTACCACTTTGCAAACGATGGTGACTGTTATATTTTATCCATGATACTGCCAAATGACTGATTCACCTTAAGATAGACTCCTTGTAGTGAAGGGGTTTGCTACAAACTCGTACCCCTTCCGTGCATTTTCGTCTTATATATTTCATTTCTGCTACATCCAGATGACTATACGCGTAGTATGTATTGATAATATTTTTATGCAGCTTACCTGAAGGCTTTTTGTATTAAAAGGACTCGTTATAAATGAAAAATGGACAAATACACAACACAGTAACATGCAATGAGAATAAGTACATATAATTGCTTAACCTATTGTTTTTCCACCTTGAAACAAAAATAAATGTACCATAATGTTTTTTTTTTGCACTTAATTCCTGTTTATCAAATATTTATAATATCGAATCTTGACCCATTCCATCACTGCTGTCAAAACTCTACCAGAATGAACAATAAGTATAATATTAACGTCTTTTATATTTTTACTAATTTTGTTTATCGTTATAAGAATTTTATGGGTTACCATATGGGATAAGATCTAAAAAAGGAAGCTTAATTGATGCGTGAATGGTTGTCCAGATGAAAGGATGAGTGGATGGTTAGATATCGATAGAGAAACATATGATGAATAAATTACTACATGGACAGATGAGTGTCTGTATGTGTGCATAGGTTTTGTAAAAGTTATAATGTGCCTGGGCATTGGCTTACCAGCCCGATTCCTGAGGCATAGCTGTCCTCCCACATGCCACACATCTGTACATGTCACTACTTGGGCACTTACTACACACTGTCCATAAAGAATAAATACTCTCAGACAGGACTGTTGCATTGGTATCAACAGGTGTATTTATGACAAGTCAGTGGGTGTTGTAAAAGACTATTCTGCTTTTACTCTAACTTAGCCTAAAAATGCCATCTCTCCATCTTTAATGCTGAGTTGTAACAAAAAGCTAACATTCAAATATAGTGCCAGGTACGAAGAAGTGCCATGGAAAGGTTACTGAGCCATAATTCTGTTAATTTTTTACACTGAGCTAAGTGAAACAAGCTGTGAAAGAGTGAAAATCTGGACCAAGTTAGAGAGGAAACAATACAGTAGTGACTGTTTATTAGAAATTAATTCGTCAAACTCTTCCGTGCCCCCACCTAGCATAGGATTAGCATCAGTTCAGAAAACAGACGGCCTTTCCAATCACTCTGCCACCGCCAGATTTTTTTTTTTTTTTATGCGAGGAAGAAGGAACCAAAGGCCATGAGCCCGCAGTAACAGTTCCCTCCAAGAGAAAAACAAAATACAATATAGAGCCAAATTCAAGATCCGATCATTTTGAGATGCCTGGACACACTGCGTTTGAAAGACTGGAGATCATAGGCAGCAGGAAATACAGACAGAGGGAGACAGTTCCAGAGCTGACCTGTTGCATAAATGAAAGACTGGGAGTAACGGTTAACTCTTGCATTAGAGAGTTGGACAGAAAAGGGATGAGAGTTTGCTGCCAGACGGGTGCTACGCGCCCGTCGTAGAGGTGGAGGAATGCAAGCAGACAGTTCAGAGGAGCAGTGACCATTAAAGCAGCGATAGAAAAGAGATAAAGATGCAACAGTGCGGCGAAGAGACAGAGGTTGAAGGGAGTCAGTAAGAGGAGGAGAGTTAATGAGACGAAAAGCCTTTGACTCCACCCTATTGAGAAGAGCTGTATGTGGGGAGCCTCCCCACACATGAGAGTTGTACTCCACACAGGGGCGGATAAAACCCCCGTATAGAGTCAACAATTGTGCAGGAGTAAAGAAAGAGCGGAGTCGGCTTACACCCAATCTCTTGGAAGCAGATTTTACAAGAGATGTAATATGATCTTTCTAAGATAAGTCCCGAGTAAATGAAACCCCAAGCATGTTCAAGGATGATGCAGGATTAAGCTGAATATTATTAAACATTAGTGGGTATACCTGTGGAAGATTTTGTCGGGTTGATAGGTGTAAGAACTGAGTCTTAGATGCATTAAAGACAACCATATTATTTTTACCCCAGTCAGAGATACGAGCCAAGTCAGACATTAGGTGTGCCATAGCCTCATCCCTTGTTTGTTGAAGTAACTGTTGAGATGGGCGTTACGGGAACTGAATGGAAAGGTGAAGGGTGGAGTCATCAGCGTATGAGTGGATAGGGTTAGATGTACAGCTTAGAAGATCATTGATGAATAAAAGGAAGAGAGTTGGTGATAGGACAGAGCCCTGAGGAACACCACTGTTGATAGATCTAGGAGAAGAACGATGGCCGTCTACAACAGCAGCTATAGAACGACCAGAAAGAAGCTAGCGATGAAGGCACAAATAGAAGGATAGAAACCGTAGGAGGGCAGTTTGGAAATTAAAGATTTATGCCAGACTCGATCGAAAGCCTTTGAGATGTCAAGTGCAATGGCAAAGCTTTCGCCAAAGTCCCGAAAGGAGGATGACCAGGAGTCTGAAAGGTAGGAGAGAAGATCGCCAGTGGAGCGTCCCTGACGGAACCCATACTGACGATCGGAAAGAAGGTTGTGATAGGAAAGATGCCTTAAAATTTTTCTATTAAGAATTGACTCGAAAACTTTTGAAATACAGAACGTTAAAGCAATTGGACGATAGTTGGAGGGTTGGGAGTGGTCACCCTTCTTTGGGACTGGCTGAATGAGAGCAAACTTCCAGCAAGAAGGAAAGGTACAAGTTGACAGACAAAGGCGAAAGAGTTTGCCTAGGCAGGGTGTAAGCACAGAAGCACAGTTCTTGAGAACAACGGGAGGGACCCCATCAGGCCCATATGCCTTGTTGGTATTGAGGCCAGAGATGGCAGAAAATACATCAACTGAAGAAATTTTAATGTCAGCCATGAGGAAGTCAGAGGGGGGAAGTGATGGAGGAACAGCACCGGAATCGTCTAAGGTGGAATTGGAGGAGAAAGTCTGTGCGAAGAGATCTGCTTTATCAGTAGAAGAAATAGCTACAGAACCATCAGAGTAGAAAAGAGGAGGGAAGGATGATGAGGTAAAGTTGTTAGAAAGATTTTTGGCAAGGTGCCAGAAGGAGAGGGAAGAATTCGAGTTGGAGAGTTGAGAGCATTTAGTATGAATGAAATTATTTTTAGTAGAGCGAAGAACAGACTTAGCACGATTCCGGGCAGAAATGTAAAGATGATGTGATTCAGGGGTGGGTTGGCTCCGGTACCTTTTGTAGGCCCTCTCCTTGTTGCGGACAGCATTAGAACAAGTGTGATTAAACCAAGGCTTTCTTGTGTTAGTCAAAGGATATGAGAAAGGAATGTATGCTTCCATGCCCGAGAGAATAACCTCCGTAATGCGCAAGGCACACTCAGATGGCTCATGGCCATGGAAGCAATAATCATTCCAGGGAAAATCAAAGAAGTACTGCTTGAGGGCCTCCCAGTCCGCGGCTCCAAAATGCCACAGACAACGTTTCCCTGGAGGGTCCACAGGCCGTACCGGAGTGATAGGACAGGTTAAGGTAATAAGGTTGTGATCGGAGGAGCCCAATGGAGAGAAAAGATTAACAGAGTAAGCAGAAGGATTAGTTGTGAGGAAGAGGTCAAGTATGTTGGAGCTCTCTCCAAGGTGGTCAGGGATACGGGTAGGGTGCTGTACAAGCTGCTCTAGGTCATTGAGGATAGAAAAGATGTAGGCTTGTTCACCAGGTGGATCCGTGAAAGGAGAGGAGAGCCAAAGGTGGTGGTGAACATTGAAATCTCCAAGAATGGAGATTTCAGAGAAAGGAGAAATGGATAGAATGTGTTCCATTGTAGAAGTAAGATAGTCGAAGAATTTTTGATAGTCAGTAGAATTAGGAGATAAGTAAACAGCACAGATATATTTAGTCAGAGAATGACAGGAAAGCCGAAGCCAGAGTGTGGAGAATTCAGAAGAATCAAGTTCAGGAACACGAGAGCAAGATAAGTTGTTGCGTATATATACACAACAGCCACCTTTGGCTTTGAAATGAGTATAGAGAAAGTAGGAGGATACAGAAAAGGGTTTGCTGTCAGTATTTATGGAAAATCAGTTAGTTGACAAACCAACTGATTTTTTTTTTTTTTTAATTACAGAACAGAGGAAGGAAAAACAAATAAAAATATAATCCATACACCAGGTTACAAGTGTCCTCTGTTCATAAAATACTTCGTATCTGTAACAGTTAGAATTAAACAGCTGTAGGTTGAAGTTTGGGGGAAACAACTCTGGGGAAGTGAGTTCCAGGGAGTTGCAGTTCGGGAAATGAAAGAATTTTGATAGGCAGAAGTTCTTCAATATGGCTGAGTGACATTCCAGTCATGAGCGCTACCAGATGCCCGTGTAGCATGAGGGAAGGCATGGAGAGGTGGCACCATGGACACAACTTCGTCCGAGCATTTCCCATAATATTATCTGTAAAATAATGGAAGGGAGGCAACATTCCATCTTACTTGTAGGGGAGATAGTTTATTTGTAATGGCAGGGTTGTTAATAATTCTAACAGGTTTGTTCTGAATTTTGTCTAGTTGTTTTAACCCCTCCCGTCTGGGTGACATGTATACATGTCTTTCTGGAGCCATTTGGGGGTCATGTATACATGATCTAGTGTTTTTTAGTATTATTGTTTTTGTATTATTATTATTATGATTATTGCATTATATTATATTATACCATGATATTATATTATAGTTTCAGCTGAGACATTATGGTTTAAAATAAAGGAGATTTTTAAGAAAAACACCATCTGGTGGTTTTGGTGGTGAAAATAACCCCCAGACTTGAGGGGTTAATGTAACCTCTCCACATCCATTCCACAAGAGTGAGCAATATTCAAGCTGAAAGCACACATGACTCTTATAAATTATAGCTAACTGCTCGTCAGTGAAGAAGTTACGGACTCTGTACAATAATCCAAGTTTCTTTGAGGCAGTTTTAGCAGGTGATCTAACATGAGAGGTCCAGCTGAGGGCATTGTTAAGTGAGATGCCGAGAGTTTCAATACTTTTGGAGATGGGAATATTAGTAGCACTGAAGGTAATATACGAATTTGGCAATATCTGTCTATTAGTATATTGTATATATTTAGTTTTATTAGCATTAAATGAGACAAGGTTGTTTTGTCCCCATTCACTGATCGTAGATAAGTCTTGATTTATGAAGATGGCTGTACTGAACTGAGAGGTAGAGATATTTGACTTTGTAAATGGGTGTCTGACTGCGAATGAACTATGTGTTGAGTCATCTGCATATGAGTGAATGGGACTGTGGGTGACAGATAAGAGATCATTAATATGAACCAGGAACAGGGTTGGCACCAGATCTGATCCCTGTGGCACGCCAGTGTTAATTGAGTGGAAAATGGAATATACATCATCTACGTTTACTCTTATTTTCCTGTCACTGAGATATGAGGAAATCAAGGTAAATGAATGAATGACTGAGTGGATGAATGAATTGGATGATAGGTTAGATGTATGAACTGCAGGATATATGGATGGATGAATGGAAGGTGTAGCAGTCTATGGATGAATTTGTTTTTACCGGACCAAAATGGACCATTCCTACAACTTGCTTACTAAGTCGTAGCTTTATGAAATTCCTTGAACCTTTTGTTCTAAGGTAGGCATGAGTCTCTCTGGTTACTACGTAGTCGACTCTCTAGTCTGCTTACATTTAGCCATGAACTGGATTGAAAGGGGTTAAGGACCTTTGTCAGAGGAGAATAAATGCCGTTCTAAATAAATGAAATGAATGCTAAAGAGCAGCATAGATATGTTTGGGATGAAGAATAAAAAAAATTCAGAGTAGACTGCATCCTAGTTACCGTTATGCATCACCGGCGAAAGAAAGTCTGGAAACGAACTTTGCTGGAATAAAAAAACAGTGTAAAGCAAATATGTGTGTGTGTGTGTGTGTGTGTGTGTGTGTGTGTGTGTGAGAGAGAGAGAGAGAGAGAGAGAGAGAGGAACTATTTGTTGGGTGTTAAAGCTACACTGAGATTTTTAAGCGAAGCAAAATTGCATTAGGTATTCCATTAAGTGATAATGAGATGACGACCTTTTATCCATCTTCTCATTACACAGTGGGTGTTGCAACATTTCTAAAAAGTCGGTAATAATGTAAACTTTTCGTTAACATGAGCTTAATCGATTTGCGTATTAATGAGGACAAAGCTGTGTGAAGTGTGTGTGTGAAGAAGAGAAGGTGAGAGGTTTATAAGTTAGTGGCACAGAGGAGGGAGAAGGTGGGTAGGAGGAAGGATCTGAAATAGAGAGAGGTGAAATGGTAAGTCTGAGGGAGAGAGAGAGAGAGAGAGAGAGAGAGAGAGAGAGAGAGAGGGTTGGGGGGAGGGGTAAGGAATATTGAAGATACTCGTAAGCTAGGAATACTGAAGGGGATGCACAGGTGTCAATGAGGGGAAGAAGATGAAGGTTTTAGTGAGTCTTCATTAACTCATCCAGAACAGTGACATCCATTTCTATTTTCTTTCTTCTAACACTTTTCAAAGAGACCCTTTCTTCCTGATGGAGATATAGGATGTTAGTGTAATTATATTTGAATCGAACGACTATTTACAGGGTGGCCCTTATATAGCACTTCGCTGGACACTCCCCTGGCATTATTTTATGTGCTGTGGGGACGACTCAGTGTGCTGTTGTGAAGTGTGGCACCTGGAGTAGGATATAAATGATGTAAGATAGACACCGATAACACTGACAGAGCCGTTTCCACAACACAACAAATCACTTGGAAGACCAGAAGAGAGGCATTGTATATGAGCTTCCCTGTATTACCGTCTCCACTTATTCTCACCTACGACATCACTCCGCCATTCAACTGATAAACGAACAAACCTGCCTGTGAACGGATGGAAGGAAAGCTTTGATTACCATCAGCAGATCATTGGATGGATATCTATGAGACTGTGCTGGCAAAATCACACTTCTTTTTCCTGGAAACGGAAGAACGTTGAATCTTACTCTATACTACGATGCCTTAACGGTGTGAGAGTGATGACTTTTTTTTGTTATCTGTATTCTGAGAATGGAAAAAAAGTCTTCGTAATGTAGTAAGAACAATTATGTCTCTGATTTCATGCTTCAGTCGCCAGAAGATTTTATTCATCTCGAGGGATAATTGTGATGGAGCACAGAGAAAAAAAATAAAAGGCTTTAGGAATGATAGCAGTCAAAGAGAATATCAGTGCAATGGTTTCTCTAGTAATGTGGAGCAACAGCAGACAATTCAGTAACTCGCTGACTCTATTCTTTTTCATATCTTATTTCAATGTAATAATATCGAAGGTACATACAGATTTCATTGCATCATGATAAAGCATGTTATCTCAAAGGTTAAAGTATCAAGGTTTTTGTTCAGAACACCAGAAAGTTCACTATGCCTTCTTTTCCTCATCGACCTCTTCTGTTACACGCTCTTATGAGTACTATCAGTACTATTCCCTAGACCAAGGCGTAGTATCCCAGTGTTATGGAACCACCTGGTAGGAGCTCCAAAGGCCTATGTTTTCACTGCACGCCTACCGATGAAGTTTCGCCATTCTTTCCCACTTGGGCAAGATATGACCATACAGTATTCCTTCCTATTGGGGAATCTCGTCCTGCATATTGTGTTAACAACAGCAAGGGTGACTTCGCAGCATGTTGTTCTGGTCAAGAGAGTACTGGAACTGACGACAGCAAAAATAAATTCCAATAATATATTCCCTGATGCACTAGACTTCACTTGTGCGACATTGAGATTCCCAGTTTTTTTCTACTGTTCCTCTTTCTATCTTGGCCACATGACACTATCTCTCTCTCTCTCTCTCTCTCTCTCTCTCTCTCTCTCTCTCTCTCTCTCTCTCTCTCTCTCTCTCCCCCCTAAGCCAAATAGGACCAAGAAGTGTAGAGCAGAAAATATCCTCGTAAAGTAGAGGCTGAGGCAGCAGTAAATAAGGAGCTGATCCAGAAAACACCATCTGTTGCCCAGTGTCAGATACAAAGAATCCATAAGTCAGGAGCATTAACTCAACTTCGAAGAGAACTTGGGAAAAAAAAAAATTGATTTTTTTTCTGGAAAGCTACTTGGAAGCATGCCAAGTCGAAATCCACAAACATTCTAAACACTCCACGTGAGCTAGCTGTGTGGGACGAAAATCCAAGATGGTTGCCAATGGCATGGGACGCTTATATAGCTTTGGAACCATAAGTCACATATGGCCATGTAATACCTCTTTTGAAGGGTTTTTGGGTATAAGAAAACCATTTTTACCATTATTTCAGTGATTTATTGACGTATGTTCAATATGTGAGAAAGTCAATATACTATTTTAAACAAAATGGTAAATTCAACACATTTAAAGTCAACAACCAGCACTAACTTTTGCCAGCAGCAGTTACTGAACTACTTCTAAACAAAACATTTTTTAAGCATCATAACTAGTTATGGTCATAATTACAGCATGGGGACTTAGTATTTTCTTCATCAGATGGGCATGGATTAGCACAGGATTGGCCAATACACGAGGAACACAGGTGTACAGTAGAGTCCAGCTTTCCGTCATTTGTATTTCTTGTTACACATTTGTTTAGACCTAAATAACACAATGAAAAGAACATACTCTGTTGTTATTGGTCTGTCAAAATGGGATTGAGCATTCCACCATGATGCTCCCAACCCCATTCAGTGGGATTTAGATCCTCAACCTTGCCTAACCACTTCTGAATTGCAAAGTAAGCTCAATATGAGTGGTACCGTGCAGCTGAGGATGTGGGAGGTAACTCTGAACTTGGAAGCTGCTGGATGCTTTGCTCATCCTAGGCATGCACTGCGCAAATCTCAGTTTATCAAGTGGTGTACATGTCAGATTGGCATAATATAACTTCATTAAGAATATTCCCCCACTCTGGTTACTTCTTCATGGCTGACATCGCTCTTCTTAAACATCCAGAATCTTCCAGTCCTCGCTTTTCAAGACTGTCATGGCCTTCTTTTTGCCAATGCCATTTAAGGCAGAGACTGTAACATCCGGTGATAGCATGTGCTATCAATATGTGTTGTCGTGTGTTTGGATGCATTGCCTGCTGGGACGTGCTGCACGTGTTATACTGGTGCTATTCCTATCTGATGGCACTTATTTTTTATCAACCGAGATGGTAAACATACCAAAAGTTCTGACATCATATGTTCACTGTTGTCCATGTCAGAATATTTGGGATATCTAGATGTGTCCTACGTGATGGTCCTCATGTAGTCATCAATAAGTGATGCGCCATGTCTACAACATCCTGTGGTTCAGACCTGTTGCTTTGTAATTCTCCCTCACTATCCTTATACCTTCATCTAGAAATGTGTATATAGTGTCTTTTCCATTGTCACGTGCCATTATCATGCTGTTTCTGTAGTGCTCTTGTAATTTATCTTTCAGTCACTTGGTAGTGTAGCATTCACCATCATCACAGTGCTTTCTTATCAATGACTCTAGTTCTGTGGTGAAGAACTGATGTTCATGACTCTTATCTGCAGGCTGGCTGTCATCATCCAGCCCTCTTGGGTTATCAGAAGAGGCTGGTCTCCGTCACTGACGCTTGTTCCGGTTGCAACACAGCACCCCATACTGTTAAGCACATTATGGAAGATTGCATTGCACACAATCGCCTTCGCCAACAACACAACATACACTTCTTGAGAGCTCTGTGGGAAAGCCCGTTCTTGGGCGTGGCCTTCCTTAGGAACTCGGGGCTGTTCGCCCAGGCTGCCTGGGGAACACCAACTACTACTACTACTCTTGGCTGCAGTATGCGCTCACAGAGTTTCAGGGAAGCATGTTGTTTTCTGGTGTCGACTGACCGTGAAGGCCTCCCCCTTGGTTTCCTTTGAAGCTCTCGCCCATCATGAAAACGGATTCGACAATCATGGTGGTACTTGGCCTCAGCTGCCACAAAATCACCAGCATTTTGAATGCATGTATGTACAGACTCTCCCCAACTATCAGCTCGCTCCATCGCCTTGGCTGCCACAGAAAATAATAGTTCAGTTGTTGCTGCTTCATGAGTAGCCTCACGATGGCCGTTTGGTTGTTTGGCAGTCTTACTATAGTCCACATATTTCCCACAGTACAAATAGTCCTGTTTCCTGCCTGTGAACGGCGGGTGATTTTTTTATGCACTTGTCTCTCCGATTCTTCTGACTCCTTTTTTTTCGTATTTTTTTGTCTGATGGCATGATGTAATGTTCAGTGCACCATTTAAAAGCCGGAACTGCTAACACTTTAAATAATAACTTTCATCAAGCTTATCCCTCAGATCAGCACTATTGTTCAATATGCTAGGTAGACCTTTTTCTGCGACAGTACTTCGGACACAGGTGACTGATTTATCACAAAAATTACAAATATCACACTGCTCTTGTGCTGCCATCACGTTTCATTCACACTGTCTTCCATCCGTCTGTGTACTTCTGCCTTTACACTTCAATCTGCATCCAACCTGAAAAATAAAAACGTCTGATGAAGTATACTCTGCAGCAGTTTATATATTCATAGCAAATTATCAATACAGATTTCAGATTTTTTGCGTTTGCCTCGCATTCTCTGGGTATATTAATGACATAGAATTCTTAGAATATTAGCAGAAATGGATTTATCACTCCTTAAAACCGATAAAAGGTGGTATTATGTGGCCAAGTTTAAGATATATGTGCACTAAGCTATATAAGCCATATACAAAGAATTTCTGAATAGCCCTATATGTACAGTATATATATATATATATATATATATATATATATATATATATATATATATATATATATATATATATATATATATATATATAATTTCCTGTGGCATCCTACGGGATGCATAGGGCCTCGATGAACTCTCTCCACCAATATTTATCTCTTGCCATCTCCTTCAGGTCCCACCAACACTCCTCTCCTGCTTCTCTTTTCATTGTCCTCAACCAGGTTTCCCTCGGCCTACCTCTACCTCTTCTTCCTCTAGCAGTCCACTCTGGCACATCCTGTATTAGACTGCCTTCTTTTCTGTGTATGTGCCCCAGCCACTTCCAACGAGATAGTCTCACATTCCCCACTAACCTGGCTTTCCCTAAAGTAACTGGTCTCCCCATGGAATATGGTTCTATAATACGCTGTTATTCCATCAAAATCTCTCAGACAAAAATCAGGAACAGTCGAGGGATTTTCAGCAGAATAGATATCCCAGATAAATTTGAATATAATTTCTTCGTGATCGCTATTACGAAGTCGTCCACTAACTTCTATATCGCTAATGACATTTTCTCTATTAGATAAAACCAATTCTAGTATACTATTACCTCTGGTGGGCTCCTTGATATACTGATTAAGGAAATTTTTCTGTACTACTTCTAGAAATTCCTTTGACCCTGCGTCCCCTGTTTGATTTCTCCAATCTATCCTTGGCAGGCTAAGATCCCCTACAATTATTTTTAAGCTGGACTCTGACGCTTTCCTAATTTCCTCCCAAAGGTATTTGTTATCTGCTGTGCTTAATTTTGGATATCTGTATATAGCTTCTAAGATTGATTTCTCCCTATTGTTACTAATTTCAACCCAGACACTTTTCGGATCTCTATTTTTTCCATGTTCATATTATGTTTAGCTTTCTTCAACCCTTGACTACAAGAGGTCTCCTCTTAATAGAATGTAATCGGCTAGGAGAAGAATACACCCCTAAAGACATCACCACAATGAACGGTTGACCACAACTGTCTGGACACTAGAAATGTCTCACTGTTCCGTCTCAGATATAATTGTTCAGGTATCATAACGAGAAATATAACTTAGTACGTCAACATAAGTAAGGAACATGATAGTCTGTTCCATATGATCCTCTTTAACTACTGCAAATCAGAATTCAGTTGTTGGATATAGGCCTGTGTATCATATGGCATTACGTGATCAAAACGCCATCAGTAGATTTCAAAATATTCGAAAGCTGAACATTGTTCATAATTCTCAACACAAATACTGTCCTTTTTACCACTAAATCTCCAGGCACAAGTAACCTTACCAAGATGTAAGTCGCAATGGTGTGTGTGAGAGCTAAAAAAAAAAAAAAAAAAAAAAAAAAAATCTGCTGTAATGAACCGAGACGCACCCAGCCTGCACAAGCTACGCCAAGCTCTTCACTTAAGGGCATTACCTGTCGGGCTTTGAAGGCCTTTTAGCTTTTGAATGCAACACAGAGACACTTAGGAGTTTCCACTCTGTCTCTTAATGGTCTTTGTCTATTTATCCATAATTTCCCTTCAGTCTGCCAGTTACGTTTACTGCTGGGTTATTGTCCATAATCAGAGATGTCCGCACAGGTGACAGATAAAGTGGGACATAACAGTGGTTTGACAAGGAGCATATGGATAAAGAGTGGAGATAAGAAAATGGAGAATAATAAAAGCTAGCTAATTAGCGTCTCTCTCTCTCTCTCTCTCTCTCTCTCTCTCTCCACACACACACACACACACACACACACACACACACACACACACACACACACACACACACACACACACACACACACACACACACACACACACACACGCACTAGCATGGGTAACCGGCTTTGGCCGGGCTAAAAAAAAAGGGAACAATCTAATCCTGTTTGTTCCAGTTCAATCTTTCTTTCTACTCCAGAAAGACCATGTACCTCTTATGCTTTTGAAGAGGGATTATATGAGGTCCAGGAACTCTCTATTTCAGCTTTCGCAGACTAACGCACAGTATTTGTGAGCACTTGTTTATTATTACCGGTGACCTCAAATCACCTTTGACCAGTGATCTCAAATTACCTCGGAGGTCAACCTCACATAGCCTGTGTCCGAACTGGAGATCATGTGGGTCCCCATGCCAAAAGTTGGGTTGCTGGGTCCAGTTGTTCGATTGTGTATTACCAGTGACCTCAAATGACCTCTAATCAGATACCTCAAATGACCTCAGAGGTCAACCTCACATAGCAGTGTCCGAACTGATGGTCATGCGATTCTCCATGCCAAAAATTGGGCGGCATGGATACCCGGCGTTGCCCGGGCCAAAAAGGCGAACACTTTACCGGTGATCTCAAATGACCCAGTTTTGAATTTTAATCCCCCTAAAACCATCTTTGGATCACCCTGCTTCATAGTGTACATTGGGTCTGGGGGTCTTTGGCCGTTGGTGTGGGAGTGATTGAACGACAAACAAACTGGAGGCTCTTATATATATATATATATATATATATATATATATATATATATATATATATATATATATATATATATATATATATATATATATATATATATATATATATTGAACAGCATGAAATTAATTTCATCCATCAGAGTCTTTATATTTAGATACACCAATGCAAATTATAAATTGCCTGCTGCTTTTATTATATTCTCCACCGGTAAGATGGTTTCAGTAAATAAGTACAGCAAGTAACTACACTGTTGTGGATGTTGATGAAAAAAGATGCGGGAGAAAATCTTGACATGTAGCATACGGCCTTACAGTGACTGTTATCTTATATAGGACAGTATTGGCACAAGATGTATAGGTAACCTTGTATTAAAAAGATGTTGCTCAAGTATGTGGAAGATACAATAATATAAAAGCTGGGTAGAAATCCTTGATTCAGGGAGAGTTAAGAGACTCAACATTTCAGCGTCTCTGGGAATCCTCCAGAAATATCAGGTGTGTATGATTTGCCCCTCTTTTTAGATGCTCACATCTACAGTTTTCCGACTACACATTCCCAGCCGTATGGCACTGCTTTAAAATAACCAAATAGTCTGTTAATAGTAGCCAAAGACTTGATCAGATATACGAGTACGTTTGGTATTATTGCTTACACCGTTATACCACATTTTACTGTTTCCCGAATATGGTGTATCGTGTATGTTTTTCTGGATAATTTTCGTGATCTATTGGGAAATACGGCATTCCAAAAATGTCCCCACTATACCTTTAAAGTTGTCTGTATTTCTGAAGTGAATAACCACTTACCTTTTATTCAGCGTTGTTCTCCTCTTCTTTTTTTCGCAAAACTTTCAACTTTTTCAGTGCTGTGTAGACTGCGGTACTCAAAATATCAGTTGTTAAATTATTTTCCATTCATTTTTTAGACTAAACGAACACTGAAAACCTTATTCTCTATTAATTCGTATAGGCCTACTTTTTTGTGCTCACATCCCAAAGGAGCAAAAATTTACTCAGTTATGGTGACGAGGAGATAGATTAATAATATGTTTCATTGTTCCCCCACACCTTGAGAAAAGATAAGAAGCAATAACTGGGGACTGTACACCTCTTGTCTGATGAGCTTTGTAACCTCTGGCTTATGTTTTTGAACTACAGCACATTGTAGTACTAATTGTGATTTAATAATTCTCCTCTCATTTCTTACTCCAGCTACTTTAACACTTACTTAACTCGGCACACTTGACACACTCCCTCTTTTCTTTCCTTTTCTCTTATGCGTTGGTCAGATCTTGGTAGAATGTACACACACACACACACACACACACACACACACACACACACACACACACACACACACACACACACACACACACACACACACACACACACACACACACACACACACACACACACACACACACACTTTTTTTTTCAGTAATCAAAAAACAACTCTTACACAAATTAATCCTACATTGCGAAAGTATACTGACCAACTGTTTTACATTATTAGGTTAAAGTTAAAGGTTCCACGGCCAATAATGACCAGAAAGACCTGCAGAATAATGAGTGGGTGGAAGCCGAGCAGTCAACAGGATAATGAGTTCCAGCCGCCACTCTGCTTTCCTCACTTACCACATTCGCAGCTTATTCCTCTTTTTCCTTTTCAGAATTCCCGTTTACTTCCCACTTTAAGGAATTGTTGAACATAGAGGATGGAAGTAATGCGAGCATAGGTGGCTGGGGAATGGCTGGGAGAAGGAGGGAGGTGAGAAGACAGGAAGTAATCAGTAGGATAGAAGTTGTGGAAGCAATGAAGAAAGTTAAATTGGGGAAAGCCCCAAGAATTGATGGAGTATGTGGTGAAATGTTGAAGTATGGGGGAGAGATAGCAGTAGAATGGATGTGGAAAATGTGCAGATTGGCCTGGGAGGAAGGTAGAGTTCCGGAGGATTGGAAGTCAGGTATAATTATTCCCTTGTACAAAGGAAAAGGGGGAAAAGAAGTGTGTGGTAATCATAGGGACATCTGTCTTCTTAGTATAATAAGAGAAGTGTATGGTAGGATACTTATTGACAGAGTTAGAAAAAGAACAGGGGAATTAGTTGGAGAAGAACAGGGAGGCTTTAGGAAGGGAAAAGGTTGTGTAGATCAGATATTCATTCTTAGATCTTTAGAGGAAAAGTTTCTAGAGAAGGGAAAGAAGTTGTATGCGGCTTTCATGGATTTGGAGAATGCATATGACAGGGTGGATAAACAAGGATTGTGGAAAGTATTAAGAATATATGGTGTAGATGGGACGTTGTTGAATGCTGTGAAGAGTATGTATGAGAGTGCTAAGGCTGCAGTGCGTGTGGATAGTGAACTAAGTGATTTTTTTCTCTTTGAAGGTTGGGATGAAACAGGGATGTGTCATGTCTCCATGGTTGTTCAGTCTGTACAAGGATGGGGTAATAAAAGAGATGCAAGGTAGGGTAGTGGATGTTGGAGTGGCCCTGGTGAGAGAGGGTAGTGTTTGGAAACTCCCTGTACTGTTGTTTGCAGATGATACTGTGTTGTTGATTGAAGACGAAGGAGAGCTGCAAGGCTTGGTAGATGAGTTTGGGAGAGTGTGTAAGAAACGGAATCTAAAGGTGAATGCAGGGAAGAGTAAAGTGACGGTCTTTGAGAGAGGTGAAGTCAGTGAATGTACAGCGAGGTTGGATGGTGAGGAATTGGAAAATGTGAGTACGTTTAAGTATTTGGGTAGTGTGATGAGTAAAGAAGGTGGTTTGGAGGGTGAAGTGCTTGAAAGGGTACAGCAGGGAAGAAAGGTTGCTGGTTCCTTGAAAGCAGTGAAAAGAAACAGGGGACTGAACATGGAAGTGAAAAAGTTACTACATGACAGTATTGTGATGCCAACTCTAACATATGGAAGTGAAGCTTGGACGTTGTTGGAGGACACAAGTCAAGAGTGAAAGCAGTGGAAATGAGTTATTTAAGAGGAGCCTGTGGAGTACATGGGGAGACAGGCTGACAAATGAGGATATAAAGAAGCATTGTGGTGTGGATGTGGATGTGATAGGAAGCGTTAGGAGGAATACACTGAGGTGGTTTGGCCATGTGGTGAGGATGGAGGGTGAAAGGCTGACGAAGAGAGTGTATGTGAGTGAGGTGGAGGGGGGAAGAGGGAGGGGGAGGCCGAGGATGAGATGGAGGGATGGGGTGGAGAGGTATATGAGAGAGGGGTGTTTGAGTTGGGAGCGGGGCAGTGAAATGGCGGGGGACAGGGCGACGTGGAGGCGATTTGTTTGTGGTCACCCCGAAAGGGATTGAGGCGTCTGGCAATAGATAGAGATAGATAGCTTCCCCTGGGCTGCATTTATGACTTTCACACTTTCCTGCATACTTCCTTCTTTTCATCACCTGACCAATATCTCTGCTTATACCACAAGTACCAAGTCCACATTCCTTGCCATAACATCTCTCCTTCTTCCCCATTCCGACACTGAAGCATCGTATCCCCTTCCCATAGTAACTCTTCGATCCCTGCCTCGCTATATTCCATACTCTTTCCTCCCCAACTATTACTCTAAACATATAGCCCCCCTTTCCTTCCTGCTCTTCCGTTTTCCTCCCGATCCCCTCGTCCTACCCTCTTTCTCTCTTACTTCATTCCCTCATCTCTGTCACCTCCTTTTATCCTCCCATTTATTCTACTTCATCACTGTTCCCTCGCTTCCCTCCACCACTTCCGATCTTCCTATCATTCGCTCATTACTCTCTCCTAATCACTCATGATGCTCTACATTCCCATATTCCTCTCCACCCGTCCCTTTCCTTCATACTCGTTTCCTTTGTCAGATCCCAGCGTGGCAAAGGCTCGCATCTCATCGCGTAAGGAGGCCCCACAGTACTTCATCCTTAGTGATTACCAGTCGCGATAACGAAGCTGGTATCGTTTTCAAGTTGACTGTGTGTGTGTGTGTGTGTGTGTGTGTGTGTGTGTGTGTGTGTGTGTGTGTGTGTGTGTGTGTAAGCACGATAACTTCGCAACCGCTCAAGATATCATCACACTATTATGCAGGTGTGTAGTAGGGAAAAAATGGATCACGTGTTCGAAATTAGTGAAAATAGGTCAAGGTCTGTGTGTCTGTTAGCACGATAACTTGGCAACCGCTCAAGATATCATCACAAAATTTTACAGTTGTGTAGTAGGGATGAAAATCTCTTACGAGTTCGAAATTGGTGAAAGTAGGTCATGGTCATATTCCGAGCAAGTATGTATCGGCTTGCGGCTGGTGTGATTCCCCGCTTGGGGGGGACTTCTAGTTGACATTGGATTTGACTGAATTTATCTCATTTTGTACATTAATTATGCAGAGTATGGTGACATCAGAAAGATTTATATAAAACAGGGGAAGAGAGGAAAGTGTAATAGGCAAAGTAAACCACTTATGAAAAGGTGCTTGAGAGCTTCTTCCACAGACGCGGATGTAGGTCAAAGAGTTAAATCGTCCCTATACACTTGCACATAACTGTTTTCAGGGAGATGAGAGAGAGAGAGAGAGAGAGAGAGAGAGAGAGAGTCGTTTCAGATGGAAACGACTGAAAATAAAATTTTCGTGAGGAGGGGGAAACAGAGGAAGCAAAAGAGGGAGTAAGTGAGGGTGACAGATACCGTACAGAAATAGTGTGTTGGGTGAGATGGTATATTATGAGAGTGTGGAAGGAAGAAGAAGGATGGAGAACAATATTAGTGTTCTGTGAAGTCGGAGGGAATGGTAGTACGATTGTAAGAAAAGGTGGTGAATGTTTAAGATAGGAAGGAAGAGAAGATAGACGCGAAAGAGAGATGGGGATGTAATAAATGAAGAAGTATAGCTAAAGGCTGAAGAAGATCTGGGAGAGGTTGGCTGAGAGAGGGTGGAAGGGGGTGAGGTAGGAAGGGAGACAGGAAGGCGGATGGTGAGGAAGAAG
This sequence comes from Coenobita brevimanus, assembly GCF_032717465.1. Lineage (NCBI taxonomy): Eukaryota > Metazoa > Arthropoda > Malacostraca > Decapoda > Coenobitidae > Coenobita > Coenobita brevimanus. The sequence goes on from NC_137058.1 coordinate 18,928,994, forward strand.
GATGAGGAGATAAAAATGAGAGTGAAAGGAAGAGGTAGGCTGAGAGTGGAAGGGGATGGGGAGGAAGGATGAAGAGGTTAAATTAAGAGGGAAGGGAATGGAGAAAGGTGGTAGAGAAGGGCTATAGATGGTAAAGTGTGCAGGTTTGAGGTACCGTAGTATGGTAATTCGAATCTGATAATATCAAATGAGACTTCTTATTACAGGATATTTGATTTCAGCGCTTTGTTATTCTTCGAGAATTGCGATATACTGTGACGTGTGTTTTCGTATTAATGTAGCATTCATTGGTATCATCTGAAAAAATAAAAGTTATCGAAAGTACTACGGCATAACGAAATTATTCATCTCTGGGCAAGTCTTTAAAAGAGAAGAATTTAATTCACGTGAGGGTTGCGTTCAGGTGTATTTCTTATTGCAAGTTGTGTTATAACGGACAAGGCTATCAGGCCACACGTTTTAGAGTTAAAATATCCATTCCTAAATTAAGTCGCTCCCAATAATACTCATGCCTAAGCGTAAGAGTGTACATCCATTCCCTTTCCCTAACACACACACACACACACACACACACACACACACACACACACACACACACACACACACACACACACAAGCACGCACGCACGCACGCGCGCGCTAAGTAAACTTATGAAAATCTAGGAAGCCGTGATTCCAAAGCTAGCTGTCATATCTACGTGGGTCAAAAACTATTATGCTTCGGAAAAGCTTTAAAGAATGTGTTTCCTCCACCGTCAGCTGGTGCTGCAGTCCCATCTGTATAATTATTCTTATCAACGGTTGGAGTATTGCGTTAATTCGTTATACATTTCTTGTTAGCCACACCATGAATTATGTTAGAATAGTTCCTTCACCGTTTTTCGCCAAGTATGTGATACCAATGACGCTGGGTGGTTTTACGACGCCAATTTGAGTAAAAGGTTCAGGTCTATAAGAGGCTGTGGTGCATCGACCGTATAATGTCACCAGGGGCGAAGACCAATCACCCACCCTTAAATGTTCTCGGCACTTAACCCAAGCATTACCTTATTTTGCTACGGGATTTATTTCTAAGCTGGAAGTAAATACTGTCAGCGTTGCTGACAGAGGGTTAGGAATTATGGCTGGACGAAGTCCTACTTTAATATTTAATAGTACACCGCACTCCGCTCTATTATTTTTCTCTCTACTGAAAATATTATACCTGGTATGTTATACTCTGGTTAGAGAATCTTGTCTGACGAGGCAAGGAGTGGTGGCATATAGGTAGGATGCACTACATGTTGTCATTAATCCCCACTTTCTCCAAGCATATCCTCCTGCTGAACTGCGTTGTACTAGCCCTCAGAGTCAACACCATGGTAGGGGATGTAGGAGAAGCAGCCAAACGACAAAATACTTGTAGCGCAAATTCCCTTCCTCTCTGTATATGTTTTTTTTTTTTTTTTTAATACAATAACAGGAAGGATGCCATCGTCTGTCTATCCATCAGTCTATAGCCAGAAGCAGTAATCCACGTCCCCGTTCCATGCCATTTCGCTGGGGACAGGCGTCGTAAATCTGCAGGAGTAAATCTGTGTGCGTTTGCGTCATTGACATTATGCCCAATTTATTCTATAACTGACTTTCACAAATAATATATATATATATATATATATATATATATATATATATATATATATATATATATATATATATATATATATATATGTGTGTGTGTGTGTGTGTGTGTGTGTGTGTGTGTGTGTCCTTAATGCTCTGGAAATTAAGTAATTAACAGTATTATATAAGCCGTGTCGAAGAACCCAGACATAACGTGCTTTAATCATGGCTGAAGATTACTATTTCCCGTGCAGGCATTCTTGTCCGGCACAAAGCACCGACAGTTATGGAACTGAAAATGGATAACTTTGAAAGCCAGGGCATGACTGTAAACAAAACATTAACTCATTTATTTCAAATTTACAGCGCCTATATTTTCAGCATGCGAAAACCCACTGTATAATGAATATGGTGATGCTGTTGTAAGAAATATTTCAGGCATAAAGTGCTGTATTTCCAAACGTGTCTTCCTGCCCTCCTCTAACTCTGCTTAATCGCACACCCTGCACCACATCCCTTTCCCCTCAACCAGATATAATTGTCACTCTGTATGGAGTTCAAATAAAAATACAACAATATCCCGAGGGTTTGAAAAATATATATGTATATCAACATGTAATATTAGTATCCATTCTAACTTTTTATTCCTAGGCCATGCACGTTGAACTGTCTGAATATTTGTTGATAGTTCCCCAAACCAGGGGCTGTAACCAGATGAAGAACTAAGGTAAAGCTGCGGATATATTCGACTACATTATTAACCCTAACAGACAGTTTTCATATCCTGAGGATATTATTGTTATACCTAACAGAGGCTACATAAAGTTCTATATTTTTCTTTCACTCTGTGCCTGTATGTAACGTCTCCATCGTCACTCCTCACCTCCCCCCCCCCCCGCACCTCCACCACCACCACCGACACACTCACCCCTTTGTATCCTGACACCGCAGTGACTGTTGGGCAAAAAGGACGAGTCTAGTCCAACAGGAGTTAGACCGTTTTATATCACAGCAATTGTACAGCGCAGGCAATTAAGTAAGATGTATTTATTGAGAATTTCTTTTTACAATTTTTTCCCATATTTGGTATAACTGCTTCTTCCCTTCCTCCAGGGTAGCGAGAAGCAAATAAAGAGGAAGAGATGTATACAAAGGAGTACAAAGGAAAGCAAACAGCACAGACCTTATGGTCCTTCCGAGGTTGCTTGTTATGGAGTGGACTTTGACTAGGAGATCTAATTGTACATGCTGAGGGACAAGGATAGTAAAGCAAAAAGGCACTCCCCCTCTCCAAACCCTCTGGTTAAAACTGGCAGGAAAAAGTGAGAAAAAACACCATGCAGCATGGAAAAAGTGACATGAAAATTTCATAGGAAAGACTGAAAAGGAAAAATTACATTATACAATACTTCATCTATAAGCTACATCTGAATAACCTGAAAGAGGATTTACCGTAATAAAGTGAAATAAATAATCAAATAATAAATAACTAAGGCACGTCATTATGTACGGGTACGTTGAGTCAACAGGGTGTCTGTGGACACAGTGTGGAAAATGCACAGCGTAAGATGTTCAGATGTGGTGCGGCAGCCTTGTCTGTCATTTTTTGCGTAGGTAGCAGTCAATCAAGCCCCAGCTCCATTCACTCCACCGAGACAAGGAACTTTCCCATGCGGGACAAGTACACATGCTACATCTGAAGCAGTGACCCCTGGTACATTTAATAATCCCGATGGTGGTCACTTAAGTAAGAGGAACCCTTAGTGATCCACAGCCCATCACAGGTCAAAACTAGGAGAAGTGACCGTTAACTTAGGGCGATCTGTGCACATCCTAGTCTGTGCTTATATTATATTTGCATTGAATAAATTGATCCGGGCTCTGAAAAAAAAAAAATGTTTATATATACACAAGTATTTTATTCAGGAGTAAACATATTAAGTTGGGGATTAGATGACATACTTATCCAAGTGACCTTTAACCCGCCCCATCCCGACGTTTTCTGGGTAGCGGTACGCCCCAGTCCCGACATTTTTGGACCTTTTCTTTTTTGGCTCAAACATCCGCTTTTGGTGAGAAACATCGAAAATTCATAGAGAAATCGCTCACCTGAGGTTTAAAATACTCGATTTAGGTACGAGTACTTCCTTACCTGACTGGGTTTTCTAACAGACTGGCACCAAAGAAAACGAGTTCTATGGGAGGGTAACTATTTTATCCACTCATAGTATTTATTTATTTACTTGGTACGAATTTATATGTAGTACAAGAGTATATTGGTTTTCAAACAGTAATATAGGCATTATAAGCATTGTTTCACTCACTGACTCATCACCATTCATGACCTTTTTTTTCCCACATTACCTGATCATTATTTCTGACTGTTTCTTCCTCTAATGCTATGTAAACTTTGTCCTCCACATTGTCATCGATTGGGGAATCACTCTGGCCCTGAATGTCTTTATTGGCCAGGTCACTGGTAACAGGTGAATTGCCGAGACAATGGCGTCCAGGGGGGGGGAGAGGTTATGCGGTGTAAGGCATTGTCCCTGCTTGGCATCTTGTAGAGGAATAGAGGAAGGTGTCCCGTGTATACGTGCCAAAAATCACTCGCGAAATCACTCGCGAAAATTGAAAATTGTGCAAATTAGGGACCTTGCAATGTTGCCGCGTTAATTCACGTCGCCAGGACATGAGTGCACATCATGTGCGGACGTTAATTCACATCGCTGGGATGGCGCGGGTTAAAGGTTAGTACTGTATCACAATTTACTACATTGGTGAGAGTGTGCGAGAATGGGAGTATGGATGGGGTATATCTGCAGGAGTAGGTGAGAATGAGAGGGCAAAAGAAGGAGTGTGTATAGTTGTGAGTAACAGATAGAAGGAGAATATAAGAGAGTATGGATCAGTTGGCTCAAGGATTATGTGGGTAAGACTGAAAATTGGACTACAAATGTGGGCGACTGTGTGCTTGTATGTGCCAACGCAAGATCGTGCTAGCAGAGTGAGAGAAGAGTTCTGGACAAATGTGGAAGTGTCCATGGAAAAGTCTAAAAAGAATGAGAGAGTGTTTCTGATAGGTGATATGAATGGTAAAGTAGGGAATGTGAAGATGGATGGAGTAGTTGGTGAGTGGGGTGTGCCTGCTAAGAAAGAAGTGAATGGCGGTACTTTAGTGGACATTAATTTTGTGCCGGGAGCAGGTTCGTGATAGCCAATACCCTCTTCAGGCACAAAATGATCCACAGGTATACATGGCGAGTGATGAGAAAGGTAAATGGTGAACCGAATGAAAGGAAGGAAATGATCGATTATGTATGTGTGGATGAAAGGATGCGAAGATGTGTAATAGATGCAAGAGCGCATAGAGGTTGGGGGAGTGGACTTTCTGACCACCACCAAGTGGTGGTCAGAATCAAGGTCCAAGGAAAATGGAGAAATAGAAGAAGGGAAGGACGGGAGGAAGGAGTAGATGCAAGGAGCGTGGAAAGGTTACAAGAGGATGAGAAAAAGTCAGAATACAAGAGAGAAGTGGAGGAACGATTGGGTAAATATGAACTGCAGCAGATGGAGGACGTGGATGATGTGTGCAAGATATTTACAGAAGAAATATGTGCAGCATGTGAGGTGGTGTGTGGGGTGAAGCGAAGATGAAAGGGGGTGAAAGGACCAGCATGGTGAAATGAAGAGGTGAGACACGCTGTGGCACAAAAGAAAAAATCATATAATTAATGGATGAGAAATAGGGGCTTGGAAGAAGTTGAGAGACGGAAGAGAGAATTATACGTAGAAAGGAAGAGAGAGGTGAAAAGATTAGTAAAAGAGAGTAAGAAGAGAGTGGATGAGGAATAGGAATTTGAGTGTCAAGTGAAGGGACCGTAAGAAAACGTTCTGGAAAGAGGTAAAGAGAGTCAGACATGGTGGTAATGAAGTTAGTAAGGGAGTGAAAGATAAATATAGTAGATTACTAGTGGAGAAGGGAGAAAAAGTGAGCAGATGGTGAGCACACTTTAATAAATTATTGACCATAAAGAATGAAAGTAATGTGAGTATAAGTGGCTGGGGAATGGCTGGGTGAAGGAGGGAGGTGAGAAGACAGGAAGAAATCAGTAGGATGGAAGTTGTGGAAGGAATGAAGAAAGTCTATCTCTGTCTATCTATCTATTGCTAGACGCCTCAATCCCGTTTGGGGTGGCCACAAACAAATCGCCTCCAAGTCGCCCTGTCCCCCGCCATTTCACTGCCCTGCTCCCAACTCACACCCCCCTCTCTCATATACCTCTCCACCCCATCCCTCCATCTCATCCTCGGCCTCCCCCTCCCTCTTCCCCCCTCCACCTCACTCATATACACTCTCTTCGTCAGTCTTTCACCCTCCATCCTCTCCACATGGCCAAACCACCTCAGTGTGTTCCTCATAACGCTTCCTATCACATCCACATCCACACCACAACGCTCCTTTATATCCTCATTCGTCAGCCTGTCTCTCCACGTAACTCCACAGGCTCCTCTCAAATAACTCATTTCCACTGCTCTCACTCTTGACTTGTGTCCTTCCAACAATGTCCAAGCTTCACTTGCGTACGTTAGAGTTGGTATCACAATACTGTCATGTAGTAACTTTTTCACTTCCATGCTCACTTCCCTGTTTCTTATCACTGCTTTCAAGGAACCAGCAACCTTTCTTCCCTGCTGTACCCTTTCAAGCACTTCACCCTCCAAACCTCCATCCTTACTCATCACACTACCCAAATACTTAAACGTACTCACATTTTCCAATTCCTCACCATCCAACCTCGCTGTACATTCACTAACTTCACCTCTCGCAAAGACCATCACTTTACTCTTCCCTACATTCACCTTTAAGTTCCGTTTCTTACACACTCTCTCAAACTCATCCATCAAGCCTTGCAGCTCCCCTTCGTCTTCACTCAACAACACAGTATCATCTGCAAACAACAGTACAGGGAGTTTCCAAACACTATCCTCTCTCACCAGGGCCACTCCAAGATCCACTACCCTACCTTGTACCTCTTTTATTACCCCATCCATGTACAGATTGAACAACCATGGAGACATGACACATCCCTGTTTCAAACCAACTTTCAAAGAGAAAAATTCACTTAGTTCACCATCCACACGCATTGCAGCCTTCGCACCATCGTACATACTCTTCACAGCATTCAACAACTTCCCATCTACTCCATATATTCTTAACACTTTCCACAATCCTTGTCTATCCACCCTGTCATATGCTTTCTCCAAATCCATGAAAGCCGCATACAACTTCTTTCCCTTCTCTAGAAACTTTTCCACTAAAGATCTAAGAATGAATATCTGATCTACACAACCTCTTCCCTTCCTAAAGCCTCCCTGTTCTTCTCCAACTAATTTCTCTGTTCTTTCTCTAACTCTGTCTATAAGTATCCTACCATACACTTTTCCTATTATACTAAGAAGACAAATGCCCCTATGATTACGACACACTTCTTTTTCCCCTTTTCCTTTGTACAAGGGAATAATTATACCTGACTTCCAATCCTCCGGGACTCTACCTTCCTCCCAGGCCAATCTGCACATCTTCCACATCCATTCTACTACTATCTCTCCCCCATGCTTCAGCATTTCACCACACACTCCATCAATTCCTGGGGCTTTCCCCGATTTAACTTTCTTCATTGCTTCCACAACTTCTATCCTACTGATTTCTTCCTGTCTTCTCATCTCCCTCCTTCTCCCAGCCATTCCCCAGCCACTTATACTCGCATTACTTCCATCCTCTACGTTCAATAATTCCTTAAAGTGTTCTCTCCATTTGCTCACTTTTTCTTCCTTCTCCACTAGTAATCTACCATTTTTATCTTTCACTCCCCTGCTAACTTCACTTCCACCCTGTCTTACTCTTTTCACTTCTCTCCAGAACATTTTCTTACAGTCCCTCCACTTTACACTCAAATTCCTTCCAAATTCCTCATCCACTCTCTTCTTACTCTCTCTTACTAATCTTTTCACCTCTCTCTTCCTTTCCACATATAACTCTCTCTTCCGCCTCTCAACTTCTTCCACGCCCCTATTTCTCATCCATTCATTGTATGCTTTCTTCTTTTGTGCCACAGCCTGTTTCACCTCTTCAGTCCACCACGCTGTTCCTTGCACCCCTCTCTGTCTTCTCTTCCTTCCACACACCACATCACATGCTGCACATATTTTTTCCGTAAATATCTTACACATACCTTCCACGTCTCCCATCTGCTCCAATTCATATTTGCCCAATCGTTCCTCCACTTCTCTCTTATACTCTGCCTTTTTCTCATCCTCTTGTAACCTTTCCACTCTCCTTGCAACTACTCCTTCCTCTCGTCTTTCCCTTCTTCTATTCCTCCATCTTACTTGCATCCTAATTCTGGCCACCACCAAGTAGTGGTCAGAAAGTCCACTCCCCCAACCTCTATACACTCTTGCATCCTTTACACATCTTCGCATCCTTTCATCCACACACACATAATCAGTCATTGCCTTCCTTTCATTCAGTTCACCACCCACCCTTCTCATCACTCGCCATGTATACCTGTGGATCATTTTATGCCTGAAGAGGGTATTGGCTATCACCAACCCCCTCCCAGCACAAATGTCCACTAATGCACTCCCATTCTCATCTATCTCAGCAGGCACACCCCACTCACCAACTATTCCATCCACCTTCACATTACCAACTTTACCATTCATATCACCAATCAAAAACACTCTCTCATTCTTTCCAAAAAGTCAAAATGGGGAAAGCCCCAGGAATTGATGGAGTGTGTGGTGAAATGCTGAAGCATGAGGGAGAGAGGGTAGTAGAATGGATGTGGAAGATGTGCAGATTGGCCTGGGAGGAAGGTAGAGTCCCGGAGGATTGGAAATCGGGTATAATTATTCCCTTGTACAAAGGGAAAGGGGAAAAAGAAGCGTGTGGTAATAATCGGGTCATTTGTTTTCTTAGTATAATAAGAAAAATATACGGTAGGATACTTATTGACAGAGCGGGGGGAAAAACAGAGGAAATAGTTGGAGAAGAACAGGGAGGCTTTAGGAAGGGAAGAGGTTGTGTAGATCAGATATTCATTCTTATATATTTAGTGAAAAGGTGTCTAGAGAAGGGAAAGAAGTTGTATGCGGCCTTCATGGATTTGGAGAAAGCATATGACAGGGTGGATAGACAAGGATTGTGGAAAGTATTAAGAATATATGGAGTAGATGGGAAGTTGTTGAATGCTGTGAAGAGTATGTGTGAGGGTGCTAAAGCTGCAGTGCGTGTGGATAGTGAACTAAGTGAGTTTTTCTATTTGAAGGTTGGGTTGAAGCAGGGATGTGTCATGTCTCCATGGTTGTTCAGTCTGTATATGGATGGGGTTATAAAAGTGATACAAAGTTGGGCAGTGGATGCTGGAGTGGCCTTAATGAGTGAGGGCAGTGTTTGGAAACTCCCTCTACTGCTGTTTGCAGATGATACTGTGTTGTTAAATGAAGACGAAGGGGAGCTGCAGCGCTTGGTGGATGGGTTTGGGAGAGTGTGTAAGAAACGGAATCTAAAGGTGAATGTAGGGAAGAGTAAAGTTATGGTCTTCGAGAGAGGTGAGGTCAGTGAACGTACAGTGAAGCTGGATGATGAGGAAATGGAAAATGTTAGTAGGTTTTAGTACTTGGGTAGTGTGATGAGTACGGTTGGAAGTTTGGAGGGTGAAGTGCTTGAAAGGGTACAACATGGAAGAAAGGTTGCTGGTTCCTAGAAGGCTGTGATAAGAAACAGGGGAGTGAGCATGGAAGTGGAAAAGTTATTAGATGACAGTATTGTGATACCAACTTTAACGTATGGAAGCGGAGCTTGGACGTTGTTGGAGGGACGCAAGTTAAGAGTGAGAGCAGTGGAAATGAGTTACATGAGAGGAGCCTGTGGAGTCACATGGAGAGACGGACTGACAAACGAGGATGTGAAGGAGCGTTGTAGTGTGGATGTGGATATGATAGGACGCGTTAGAAGAAACACACTGAGGTGGTTTGGCCATGTGGAGAGAATGGAAAGTGAGAGACTGACGAAGAGAGTGTATGTGAGTGAGGTGGAGGGGGAGAGATGATGGAGGTATATGAGAGACGGGGATGTGAATTGGGAGCAGGGCAGTGGAATGGCGTCGGACAAGGTGACGTGTAGGTGATTTGTTTGTGGCCACCCCATGAAAGGGATTAAGGCGTCTTGCAATAGATAGATAGAGAGAAAGCATTTTGTTCCATATATTTGCAGCTCTATTAAAGAAATCCTTAGTTTCATGAGACCGGAATCTTTTGGCAATTATTTAATGCCCATTGCCTCTAGTATAATTCAAGTGATCAGCTGTGAAGTATTTATCGTCAGCCGTGTTATCATGTCCTTTGAATATTTTGAATACTTGAACTGAATCTTCTCGTAACCTCCATTTAGTTAGGGTAAAGAGATTCAGAGGTTCTAAACGTTCCTTGTATGGTTTATACTTCAATCTAGGTATCATCTTTGTCACCCTTCTCTGTACTCTTTTAAGTTTTTCCATATCCTTTATATAATACGGTGACAAAAATTGAACGCAATACTCTAAGTGTGGGCGTACTAAGAAATTATGCAAAGTGAGGATGATAATTATTATCGGATTCATATTCAAATGCTCTGCCTATGAATCCAATCAATTTATTGGCTTTTTCACTGCATGTGTACATAGTTTGCTTGGTTTCAAATCGTTTGTTATTATAAATCCTAAGTCTTTTTCATGGTTTATCCAATCAAGTAATAATTAGTTCTTACATTTTTACTACCAGTGTTTGGCAATTTTCATTTGTCAATACTGAATTCCATTTGCCTTACTTGGGCCCAGTTAAACAGTTGATCAAGATATCTCTGAATTGCTTGCTTCTACAGTGCTGTATCTGCTCTGTTGCCTACTCTAGTATCGTCAGCAAATCTTGAAAGCTTACATAATTCTTCATCAATATCATTTAGGTATATTAAAAAAAAAAAGAATAAGAACTAACACTGAACCCTACGGCACTCCACTTGTAACGTTTATCCAGTCTGACTCTTCCATTTATTACAGCTCTTTGCTTTTGTCCAGTGAGCCAATTTTCTACCCACCCGAGCACACTGCCACTGAAAACATGTGCCTTTAGCTTCTGAAGGAGTCTTTGGTGTGGAACTTTGTCAAGAGCCTTTTGAAAATCGAGGAAGACAACATCAACAGATTTAGTCTCCTCGTACATGTTCAGTATATCATTGAATATGTCCAACAGATTCGTGAGGGTAGGGAGGAATGTACTGTGCTTTCCGTGCTAATTACCGACATCCTTCTGTGCTAATGACTGGCTTCCCTCCGTAGCGATTCTGAGTGTTTAGCTGTTCCTCATTAAACTGGAGGACGAGACAGGAGGAGGAGGGGAACACCAAGACCAGGTAGAGACTGGAAAGAGAGAGAGAGAGAGAGAGAGAGAGAGAGAGAGAGACGTGCCCGTATATACATACATACAGACAGACAGACAGACAGGGAGCTGTGTGTGTGTGTGTGTGTGTGTGTGTGTGTGTGTGTGTGTGTGTGTGTGTGTGTGTGTTCTTACCTAATTGTTCTTACCTAATTGTATCTTTACAGGAATGAGCCAAGCTCGTATTGTCCCGTGTCTTAGACCATATTTATCGTACATATCCTTAAATTTGTGAATTGTTTTGGCACACACTATTTTATTCGGTAGTGCATTCCATTGATCAATTGCTCTGTTTGGGAAACTGAATTTCCTTACGTCTTTATCACCTCTCTTCTTATGCAGTTTTTTGCAGTGTCCTCTTGCTGATGCTTCTCCATATGTTAAGTAATCATTTATGTCTATTTTCTCCTTTCCTGATATGCACTTATATAGCATTATCATGTCACCTCTTTTCCTTCTCTCCTGTAGTGCTGGTAGATTCAGTTTATTTAGTCTTTCTTCGTAGCTTAGGTCCCTTAAGCTTGGTATCCATCTTGTAGCGGCCCTTTGAACTTTTTCAATCTTGTCTATATGCTTTTTGAGATGAGGACTCCAGACTATTGATGCATATTCCAGGGTTGGTCTAATGAATGATGTTATTATCCTTCTTAGCATGTCTTCATTTATGTATGTGAATGCTATTCTCATATTTGCAAGCAGTGTATACATGTTCCGTACCTTCTCGCTGATGTGGTCAGCCGGAGATAGTCTGTTATTGATAATCACACCTAGGTCTTTCTCTCTTTCTGATGTGTATAGGGTTTTATTTCCTAACTTATAATCCCAATCAGGTCTTTTTCCACTTTTACCAAACTTGATTACATAACACTTGTCCACATTGAATTCCATTTGCCATGTACTACTCCATTCATGAAGTTTATTTAATTCTTCTTGTAGCTCCCTACAAGAGTCTGTGCTAGTAATTCTCCTTTGTATTTTTGCATCATCTGCAAACATATTCAGATAGCTCTCATTTCCAGTGTTACTGTTTATATCATTTATGTACACTAGAAACATGATTGGTGCCAGCACCGAACCCTGTGGTACTCCACTAGTCACTTCTTTCCATGATGAGTAGTTTCCTCTTAGTACTGTCCTCATTTCTCTTTTTATGAGAAAGTCTTGCATCCAACAAAACAGTTTGCCTCGAATTCCTCCTTGATGGTATAGCTTCCATAAAAGTCTTTGGTGTGGTACTGTGTCAAAAGCTTTCTTGAAATCTAAATAGATACTGTCCACCCATCCTTCCCTTTCCTGTATTGTGTTTGTTACTCTGTCATAGTAGCTCAACAGATTAGTAACACATGATTTTCCTTTTCTGAAACCAAGCTGTCTTTCTGTTATCATACTGTGTTCTTCTAGATGATTTACCCAAGCTTTTCTTATAAGTTTTTCTAATACCTTGCTTACAACACTGGTCAGTGATACTGGTCGGTAGTTGAGAGGATTTTGTCTATTTCATTTCTTGAATAAGGGGACTATATTTGCTTTTTTCCAAATATCAGGTAGTTTCCCTTGACTCAAGGATTTCTTGAAAATTAAAAATAATGGTTTACTTAACTCCTTTGCACATTCTCATAACACCCAACATGAAATTTCATCAGGACCACTTGCTTTTCCTCTGTCTAATCTACTTAACTCCTCTTGTATTACTTTTTCTGCTATTTGTATATCTGGTAGTATGTGTGGACATGCGTGTTCCACATATTCCCTCTCAAAATTTTTTTCTTCTGTAAAAACTAATTGGAAATTCTTATTTAGTGCTTCACAAATATCTTTCTCTTGTGTATAAGTGATTCCCTCGTCCGTGATGGATTGTATTATATCTTTTACTTTGGTTTTGCTTCTGATATAGCTGTAAAACAGCTTTGGCTGATCACTACTTTTATTTATTATATCCTCCTCAAACTGTTTTTGGGCTTCCCTCCTTATTCTTGTATAGTCGTTTCTTGCCTGTTTGTAATTATTATACGCCCTCTCACTATTGTGTCTTCTGTATCTATTCCACAACAAATCTCTTCTTTCTTTTGATTTTTTACATTCTGTATTGAACCATTTCTGTATTGTCTTATCTGCTTCTTTGTGCTGTGGGATGTACTTCTGGACTCCTATTTCAAAAAATTCACAAAATTTTTTATATACACCATTTAAATCTTGTCCTCTAAGCTCATTTTCCCAATCAACTTCTAAGAAATACTTCTTTAGGTCTTGATAATTTCCCTTTTTATAGTTTAGGCTCTTTTTGTAACTGTCATTGCTGTTTACTATGTCATATGCTATCCTGAAGTTATAATTTAGTACTGCATGATCGCTTTTGCCGAGTGGAGGGTGATATATTAAACTGTCAATGTCATTTTCTTGCCTAGTAAATATTAGATCTAGCACTGAAGGTACATCAAGTCCTCTTTTTCTAGTGGTTTCCCTCACATGTTGCGTTAAGAAAAACTCTTGTACGAGATCCAGGAGCTTTTGGTCCCAACAGCTTTCTTGGCTATTTATATCTAGAGTATTCCAATTTATATTTGTATTGAAATCCCCAGTTAGTATAATTCTTTCCGATTTCTCTTCCATTTTATGTAGCAAGGATCTTATACTCTGAATTGTACTCTCTGCCAGGTCCTCATATTCGTCTCTTTCCCATGTGTTTGATCTGGGTGGCATATACAAATTGGCTACAATTACTTTACCTTCAGATGTGTCGATCTCTACTTACCTCTCCGTTCTGAAGGAGTATGTGTGTGTGTGTGTGTGTGTGTGTGTGTGTGTGTGTGTGTGTGTGTGTGTGTGTGTGTGTAAGCGCAATATGGACAAGAAGGAAAAAGACGAGCACCTCAAATTCGTCTGAAAAGCATCACAAACAAGAGGCCAATCCGGGGACAATCGGCTTATCTGAAGGCGGGGACATCTTGGTTGAAAAATCTGTTCTGTTGCGAAAGTGAAAGAGGGCAAGTGATAAGAACAAGAGACGCATGAATACTGGAAACTGTCGAGAGACAAGGCACTGAGGCCCAAGAAGGCAGATTGATGTAGTGTGTGTGTGTGTGTGTGTGTGTGTGTGTGTGTTTGTGTGTGTGTGTTCTTCAGTATTGTCACGACTACCATATTTTTTTTTACTCCTTCAGAACGGAGACGTAAGTTGTTATTGTGCTCCTGCTCTTTCCACACAAATTTCAAATAAATTAAGCCATACCTTCAGCAGCGAATAAGTTAAAAACTGTCACCCTACACCTGTGCAGTACCATGGCTCCTACGAGAAGAGGACTGTATTATGGGCAAAACCGATTTGTAGAGAAATACTATAGTTATACCAAAGATCTATTAATGAATATGAAACATGAGCGAATGACATAATATCGTCTGGTAATAAGAAGATTATTACGAAGCAACAATATTCGTAGTCATATTTTTGCGAAAGATTGAATGTTTTAGCCTGAAAGAAATACACATGCGACTGGAATATATGATCAGTTTGATCTGAGTTCTGAAAAGAACGCAAAGACCAGGGATTACCACTATGAAGTTTGACATATAAGCATTTTTTTTGTTTGTTTCAATGCGTACTTCAGGCTGGAAACCTACTATTGGTTGTTTTCAAGAAACTTAAATCTCTCTCTCTCTCTCTCTCTCTCTCTCTCTCTCTAATAAATCAGCCTGAGTGTCTGTCTATCAGTTCGCCAGTATCTCAGTGTCGTGTTCGAATTAATGAAATGAATTATGAGCCAGACCTGCTTTTGTCCATCTCCTGCCGCACCTCATGTTTTACACTTCATGACAATCCAGTATTTCTGCATGACTGTCATTCTCACAGCTTCCCCTTTGACGGCTGCATCTTTGAGTCATCCAGTTATAACCTTCCTCACTTTTCCATTTACACCACTGATATACCATCTTCCCCAAATTAAAATTTTGAAATTTTCCTTTATAACCTCTCCCATTTATAGTTATGCCACATTTACGATTTACATATCTCTGACACTATGTCTGATATCTGGTTCTGATCCATCTACATCTCTTTTATCTACGCCTTTGATACCTCCTTTTACAACATTTTTCTAGCAGTACCTTTGATGTGCATACCTTTCATGCGTCCAGTTATTGCCTTACCAACGAACATTAACCTATGATTATTGATAACACTTCTCCTGCTAGCACCTCTGCCTTGAAAATGTTGACATAAATACTGACTTAAGGCACTGTCACCTACATATTTAACAGGTACATTATCATCACCTCTCTCACGTACACTTGCATTATCCCAGCCACTTACAGTGGCATAGCTTCTCCCACATTCACTCTCATCAACTTTCCCACGTACACTGTCATCACTTTTCCCACGCACACTATCATCATCCTTTCCACATGCTGTGCCATGACCTTTCCCACGTACACTGTCATCACCTCTCCCACGTACCCTTTTGTGACCCATTCCAAGTACAGTGCAATAACTTCACCCACGTACACAGTCACCACCTCTCCAAGGTACACTTTCATCTACCCTCCCACATTCATTGTCATAACCTTTCCCACGTACACTGTCATTACCTGCCTCTTCAGGAAACTCACTATCTGTAGTTTAATTTTGTCTTATTACCATAAGCCTCTATGATATGATACCGTGCTCGTTTAATGGTTGAGTTGTTATTATTATTATTATTATTATTATAATTATTATTATTATTATTATTATTATTATCATTTTTTTTACTGAAGGAAGAAAAAACCAGACTGAAAAACTCAAGTCCTCCCTTTCATGTAAAAGTATAAGGGTGTTAGATGGATGAAGGACCATGAGGGCCATAATATTAATGAAGGGTCGCTAAAGTCAGCAGGAGTGAAGCGACTTCATCTGAAGAACTTGTGGGTGTGGAGATACTTTTGTAATTATAAACAAAACAAAAGAGAGTTCGGCGGCATGTAGTGAGAAACTGGATCGTTTAAGTTATCTACCCTGCTCCTGAATTTCTGTCCAGTGAAAGTGGAATTTTCCTCTTGCAGGAAAAGATTACCGTGTCTTATAAACACACAGTTCTGTTATGTAATCAAGTTGTTCCCCAACTTCATAAACGTACACACACACACACACACACACACACACACACACACACACACACACACACACACACACACACACACGCACGCACGCACGCACGCACACACACACACACACACACACACACACACACACACACACACACACACACACACACACACACACACACACACACACACACACACACACACACACACACACACACACACACACACACACACACACCACGTGATTCAATACCTACAAGTCAAAAAAAAAAAAAATAACGACTATAAGTTGGATTTTGAGCAGAGAGAACAGTGGTGGGACGAATATGACATTTTCCAGACACACGGTCATGGGGTCAGCAGCACGTTACTTGTGAACTTGTTTGTCGATCCGTCCATTACTACGTTCCGATGGTGTGTGTTGAACGGTGGTCAAGGTACTGAGCTGGTAGCCCTGATATCCTGGGTTCCAATCATGATGTAACAAGGATAGATACTAGGATTTAACCAGAGGCAGACCTAGAAAAGCCACAGCCACTGAATTGGTTATTGGCATACTGAAGGTCTAATTTGAAGATACCGCTCTCCAGCCCCCTGGAGCCTCCAGCACAGACGCAGGGGCCTTCCTAAAATCCCCTTCGACGATATCCAGAGGACATCACATGAAGAGGCTTTTTTCGGGGGGGGGGGGATTTATTTTAAATGGCCCTTTGAGTCTAGGGAGCCCTGCGAAACGCATATAAATTTTCCTGCATATTTAACTATCTATTACTTTACATTCGTATCTTTTGGGCAATCTCGACAGACTGCACTGACAAGTCGCATCACTAGTGTGTATTACAGACAAAGATGATCGAGTCAGCTTTGTGAATGGAGACAACACTAACACCTTGAATTGCTATTTTATATTTTATATTTTTAAAATTACTAGTCCCCTTAGTACGTTAAACTATAGTTTTAAATATTGTTATATACTTAGCCAAAAATAACGACAGCATGATTTTAGTGCGTGATACACATAAACAATAAACACGTTGTTGCTCAAATGTTTTGTTTTTTTAGTTAATGTACTGTAGGTTTGACTTAGCCCATTTTGCCAAGGGTCTGACAGCAGTCAGCACTGCACACCTTGTTTATGATCCAGAGTTTGGAAATTGCTTCAAGAGCTCATTGAAAGCCATCATCACACAAACATGAGTTAACAAGAAGTATCATAGCACAGGGCATGATATGCATATAATAACAATACTTGTCCACACACAGTGAAAACACGCAAACCTATGAAACTTATAACATGCGATACATCTAATAACGACACGGTGCCTATGTCTAGAGGTTTGAAACATAACATAAAATTAGCACTCTCCAGTTCTGATTTCTGTGTACTTCTTTTTCTGCTAGCTGAGAGAGAGAGAGAGAGAGAGAGAGAGGATTTAGAAAGTCGCCACTTCTAAAAAATCCAAAGAAAATATAAGTCTAGTTAAGACATCGTTAATTTTGAGATGTCTGGTCATATTGTCAGAGGTCTTAGGAACGAGAAAAAACACACGGATTTGAGCAGGTGTATATAGCCTATTGTGTTGTTATGCGGGCGAGGAAGTGGCTTTGTGAGTAACAATGCATTAGTGTGAAGGAGAGATAATTAGTGTGGGTGTGAGAGTCTGGATGTGTGGGCGTAAGGGTGCATGTGTATGTGTGATTGTGGTGAGGGTTTTGGACGGGGAGGTGAACGTGTGAAAGTCTAAGGGCCGCACTATAAAAACTAAATGCCAGTATTGCCGAATGTGAGCTTCGGACTTTCCCGTGCTTCCTACCATAAATAAATTTGCTGTTCACGGCAGACTTTCATCTGCCGGTTATGGCGTAAAATACTGTAGTATTGGAAAATTACAGAAGAAATGCCACAAGAGACACCCCTTTGGTGTAACAAAAATATTCATAAATATGATAGCTTTTTTTTTTTTTTTTTTTAATAAACATTGAGTAATTGGGGAATAATATTTTCCTTGACAGGCTAAAATGTACGTGATATCTAGAGCTGTTCAGAAAACTTTACATGACTAAATATTTCTGTAGCGAATACGAGTAAACAAAACTTGCCATGTGGTAGGGTGGCAACCACTGAGCTCTATAGTATGAAGAAGCTATCTCTGCAGTGAGCATGTAACTTTGGCTACCACACTGAAACACCTGACTCGTCGCCTCCGCCATGGTAATGCAATTGGAACATTGTTCTTAGTTTCCTGTTTCTGTTTCGCTGTTGCTTAGCTGTGCAGTGGGCCATAGCACCATATTTTAGCTGTGCAGTGGACTATGGCACTATATTTTCCGATTTCATCAGATGATTTCAAAAGGCGCAGGCGTCGGGTGTAATGCATAAACATCATCAGCGCCACCCTGTGCCCCTGGCAGCGGGCTCATAAACTACGCGGTGCTACCCTTGAGAAAGCCTCTCCATATTATGGAGCTCAGTGGTGGCAACATACTGCACAGTAAATGTAGTTATAGCAATAAATTGTGCTCTGAAGTTTATTTCAGAGTACCCGTGGAATTTCTCAATAGATTTTTGAAACGGCAGCAATATCAGAGTCTGTGTGTTATCCAGCTCAGTGCCGTAGTTATCACATTTGACGAGAAGCCTGTTAAGTTTCTGCCTCTGTCTAGTTGAATGTGTGACATCTGGCACTGGAAAGTGATTAAATAAATGATTTTTTTTTTTTTTCTGACGACAGGGTGCGTCTTGAAGTACATCACATGCTATTCAAGTGTATAGGGTAGTTGATTAATGCAGCAGCTGCAGTGGTTGCTAAAATAATGAACGTCATTGTACTTAGCTGGGTACAGTACAACTTTCCCCTCCATTATTATTTGAGTCTAAATAAATATATATCTTATAAGCAGGCTATATTTATAATATTATAATTACATGGCAGAAATTACAGATATCAGTTAGGTCAGTGTTGGTAAATGGTTAGTCAGCGGTGTATTTTTTACCAGTTTTAGTGTTCCTTTAGAGAATGGACAAAAAAAATCATTAGTACTAACAAATAATTGTAATCACGTAAGTTATTTATTGAAATATGTAATTCGTTTTTGCACCAAAATAATAATTTGATTTAATTAAGATAAAGTTAGGTAAAATTATCAGATAAGAGTGAATTGGTTGGTTAGGATGAGTGAAATATTTACCTATTTCAATCAAACACTAAATTTTGAGCATAAGTCTTTTGGCTTTAATACAAAATTTGTTAATAAAATAAAGCAGATTATTTCAAATCCTGAGGCATCTTTATCTCAAGAGATTCTCTTACCTGTAAATAGCTGCAGGCCCCAGGAAATGGCCTGTACCATGCATATGGTAAAAAACAAAAAATGGCTTTAGATGAAAAATGTCAGATATATTAATGGAGTGGATGGGTGTAGGAAAGGCGGGGAATATTGGTTTGGGTGAAAGGGTTATATAAAAGCATGAATGAGCAGTTAAAGCAGTGCCTGTGACAAAAAGTGAGATAAATATTTAGTGCAGGGGAGCCACTTCAAGAATGTGAATAGCTGAGGAGAAAGCTAGGAAAACAGAACTGTAAGCAGTCTGAACATGTATAAAACAGACCTGGATATATAGAAGTGAAATGATTTATGAGAAAAGAGGTACAATTTATCTAGAAGATTGAGATAGAAAAAGAAAACCGTACTGTATCAAGTAACTTAAATCACTGCACACTAAAGGGAAAGGTAATAATCAGGAAAGTGAATACAAGAGGAGTATAATTATTAAGCTAGAATGGAAATTTACTTGTAATTACAAGACAGGGAAGGTGGCAGTAATATGGGGAAGACACTATGCCAAGTACATAGAAACTGAATGTACTGTACAACTTTGACTACACACATCTGATAACCTATATTTTTCAACCTGTTCTGCTGGTTATAGCTGGATAACAGATGTGGAAAGAAATTGCTGGAAAAAAAAGTGTTTGTGCATCCCTTCTTATGTGATTGTGTTGAAATGAATGTCACCATTTAACCAGCATGTACAGAGCAAAGCAGCCTGCATGCTGAAAACAATTCTGCAGTAACTATGTATTTACATCTTACAATACAAATTTAGGAACATATTATGATGTACTGCTACATGAGAAGAGGTGCACATATCAGGGTATACTGTAGTGTAGTACCTGACTGGTGAGCTGGCAGGAAACATATCATGGAAGGTTTTGAAGTATATATTAATACTTTCACCTGGCTCAGATAAATTCCAATCTAGATACCTTTAATAACCATTTCCTGCAAATATATGGCAAAGAAAGGTAAATCATAATACATGCTCAGCCTATACAGAATGCCGGTACTGTAACTTGCTCATAAATGCATCCATTGTGCGCATTCTACATTAATTTTCTCACCAATTCTAGAGTATAAATACATATTTCATTCTACATTAATTTTTTACCAAATCTAGCGTATAAATACATATTTCTTACATAAAAACGACAACTTGGTGTGGATTTGTGAAGTGTCTGGTTTATTAAACAGAAGAAACATTTAAAATTCGCCCGCCAAGACTGACGGTCCAGATGTTTAATAGTAAGGATAACTGACGCTCAGGAACGTCGCCGTTGGACTGCCTAACTCTGTTTTTTATTTATTTATTTTTTCTTCTTATATAGTACGGCCCTAAGTGGGTATGAGAGAAAGTTTAAGTGTCGGTGTTTAGATGTGGATTGGTTTCTCGACATGTAAGTGGTGTGTGTGTGTGTGTGTGTGTGTGTGTGTGTGTGTGTGTGTGTGTGTGTGTGTGTGTGTGTGTGTGTGTGTGTGTGTGAACTTGGTGTAGGGGCTGAGACAATAATCACACTAGAGAGAGAAGATGAAAAAATTAGAATGGTGGATAGAGAAAAAGAAAACAGAAGGACTCCGGAACCACACGAGACGGAAGGTAGTTGAAGAACGTGGGAATTTGTATAGTGGAGTTTGTGAGAGGATGATGATGAAAGAGCGTGAGAATGATGGATTAAAAAGAAAAATGGGGCGGTGGAGGAGAGAGAGAAGGTTGCGAGGAATAAGACAGACCTAGTACAGGAAGAAGATAGAACATATTTGGCACAGGATAACTGAGATGGAGAGAGTCCGAGGAAGGACTAAGAAAGAGACAAAATAAAAAAGAGAAAAAGAAGCGTGAAGCTACGGTAGGCAAGACGGAGAGGGAACGAAAAGGAAGAGAGGCATCATTTGTAGTCAGAGAGAGAGAGAGAGAGAGAGAGAGAGAGCAAAAACAACATGGAACAAATCTGCTCAACCGAGTAAGATGTAAAGGGAAGTGAAAGTGGTTAAAAAGTTTCCCTGGGGTGTATTTATATTCTTGGTTCAACAAAACAGTTTTACTCAACTTTGGAGATCTATGCTTTTGCCTCAACTGTTCCAAGACGTCTAGTAGGCTGCATTCTATTTACCAACATGTCGTTTTACTGAGCTTTGATGAGATATATGGTAGTGAAGTGGTTAGAAGCAATCACCATTATTACGATCCATGGGGAGTATTTAACTGTATCTACCCTATGAAGACCCATGGAAAGCAATAAGAAAAGAGAAGGATCATGAACACTATGCAACTAGACAAACTACAGGGTAGATTGATAATGATTTGGTTGATTATTCATTTAATTTAACAAACTAAACATACAATAATTACAACCCTAAACCTAACTAAACCTAAGAAAAAAACAATATAAATACCTAAAGCCATTCACCATCAAAAGATTAATGAACTAATGCAAGGAGAAAACTGATACTCATGGTTTACAGCAAAAGAAGGCGATGAAGATGGGATCACTATAACAAATGCTTCCAGTTAAAGTTCAGGAGTCCTTCACAAAGATATTCCCATGGCACATGATGAGAGTAAACTGAACTTGCGCGTGAAACCAGAAAATCAGGCAACCTCGCTACACAGAAAAAGGAGGGAAAGTCAGGTGACATGTTGGGAAACTAGTAGTATCCAAATCCAGTCAACAGATGGAGCGCTGGTTGCGTGTGGTGGTCGAGTGCTTGACTTCCAGTCAAAGATGGGAGTTCACGAGGATGAGGCGGAGGAGTAATAATTATAGCCGTAACACCTCCCCCACAAAGACCTACGCAGTGGAAGCACGAAGGAGGTAGGTACTCTAGCAACCTCGATGGGGATGTCTCGGCAGAGGTATCGCAGAAGATATTGTCAACACCCTTATATGCTGAACTTGAAGATTAAGTAACGAACAAGCAGGGCCCATCGTAGAATCCGTTGATTGGAATTCTTCATAGTCTGGAGAAATACAAGAGGATTGTGGTCCGTAAAGACAGTAGTAGGATGGTGGTGGCGAGAATGGCCTCGAGAACTTCTTGATTGCTAGCACGGGCTAGAGCCTCTTTCTCAATTGTGGAGTAGCCCCGTTGATGTCCTTTCAGCTTCGACGAATAGTAGGCAATAGGATGGAGAACACCACTCACTGGGTTGGTTTGCAGCAAAACAGCACCAACCCCAACTCCACTAGCATCGATATGAAGATGGAAAGGTTGCAGTGGTCAGGAGTTTCTGAGGACAGGTCTGCTGGCAAGAAAAGAGTTTTCCGAACGTTGAAGGCAGTCTCGCAGGCAGAGGTCCACTTGGGGTTCGAAGTGCGGTGAGATCAGTCAGTGGAGCTGCAACACTGGAGAAGTTCTTACAAAAACGGCGATAGAAACCGGCCATCCCAAAAACCTCATGACTTCCTTTCTGGTGGTTGGAGTTGGGAACACTTCAAGGGAACTGCTTCCACATTGGCCTCCTTAGGTAGAACTTGCCCCTGTCCCACAACATGTCAAGATATGTTACTGTAGAGTCTCAAAAGTAGATTTAGCTAAGTTGTTGGTAAATCCTACTTCTTTTAGTTTGTTGAAGAGGGCATGGAGACGTGTCAGGTGTTCGTCCCCACTGGTCAGCCATCACCACAAGGTCATCCAG
The DNA here is from genome assembly GCF_032717465.1 of Coenobita brevimanus. Taxonomy (NCBI): domain Eukaryota; kingdom Metazoa; phylum Arthropoda; class Malacostraca; order Decapoda; family Coenobitidae; genus Coenobita; species Coenobita brevimanus. The sequence goes on from NC_137058.1 coordinate 18,952,128, forward strand.
ATAAGCTGAAGTCCCAACCAAATCTGTGTGATGAAGTTGATGATCCTCTGGAGGCCTTTGGCCGGAGCATTAGATAACCCAAATGGCATTACAGTGTACTGATATAACCCAAATAGGGTTATGAAAGCAGATATTAATTTAGCTCTGTCTGTCATACCTATCTGGTAATAGCCTTTTTGAAGTCTATTGTGCTAATAAATTCGGAGTTTCCTATGCAATCTATTAAGTCCTCTATGAGTGGTAGGGGATAAGAGTCAGAGACAGTGACCTTATTGACTTTACGATAGTCTGTACAGAACCTGTGGCTTCCATCAGGTTTTGGAACTAAAAGGCATGGGAAGCCAGGAGAAAAACTGGTTCTGCAAGGTGATTAGCAGTTAAGAGAATTCAACTTCCTTTTTCGTACTTTCATTTTAAAGGATTAAGACGATATGCTGGCTGTTTAATTGGACTAGTAGCATCGCTAACCAACCGTATGTCATGTTTTAAGAGACCACTAAAACCCTGGTAAATCAGCAGTAACTTCAGGATAAGACTTCAATAACAATTCTAGGTCATCCTTTTGTATGTTGGTCCAAACTTGATAGGTAATCACATAGAGATTCCATGATCATGCTGTTAGGTAGGTTACCGGACGGTTGGGGTAGGTCCAATTCTGGGTTTGTCAAGTCTGAAGTCTCTGGCTCTGGCTCTGGCTCCGTTCCCACAAACAGTATAGGGTTCATCTCATTTCTCTCTGCATAGTGCTCCTCTGGGCATCCTAGTAAAAATAAGGTTTCATTAAATTCACATGAACAAGTTGAGAGTCTTTACGTCTATCTGGGGTGTGTACTACATAATTCAGCTTTGATAGTTTTTTGGCAACTACATATGGGCCAGTGAATTTACTCTAGGGGACCCACCTGGAATGGGAAGAAAAGAGCAAGACCTTGTCTCCTGAGGGAGTAACTGTGTGCAACAGACGATGGATGTTGAAGTCTTTCCATTTTACACTGAGCCTTTAATAAGGTATCTTTGTAATCGTTCTGACTTCTGATAATCTAGATCTTAAATTATCAATATAGTAGAGATACAGATGGACTTTCTTGAGTAGTGCTGTTAAATACTGATCTTTCAGAAGCTTCAAAGGGACCCCTTATTTGTCATTCATATAATACCTCAAATGGAGAATATCACAAGACTCCTGAGGACACTCCCTTATAGCAAAAAAAGAAGAAGAAAGTCATGCCTTCATCCCATTCCTTGTGGTTTTCCAAGCAATACTTTTCAACATTGATTTAAGGTCTGGTGGAACCTTTCTAAACAGCCCTGGGATTGTGGGTGATAAGCCGAGGAAGTGACATGTTTAACCTCTAGTTCCTCCATAACTTTTTGAAAAGCCTACTATTGAAATTCGTCCCTTGATCCGATTGGATTTCTTTAGGGATGCCAAATGCAGTGAACAAATGAAGCAGGGATTTCATTATAGTTTTAGAGGTGATATTTCTGAGGATAGACTTCAGGGTATCTTGTTGCAGTATCCATGATAGTAAATAAGTACTGGTTACCTTCTTTGTCCTGTTAGAGGTCCCACACAATCAATAACTACCTTTTCAAAAAGGGCACTGTCACTACAGGAATTGCATGAGGTGGAGCAGACTTAAGCTGTTCATTAGGTTTACCAGCCACTTGACAAACATGACAAGTTTTATAAAGTAGAAACATCCTTTCTAAGACCTGACCAATAGTAATGTTGTAGGATTTTTTTGTAAGTTTTAAGACCCCTAGGTGACCAGCTATCCCGTCTTAGGCTTCCAGTTTAAGGATGGATTGTCTGACAGATTTGGGAATCACAACTTGGTGATTTCTGACCAGGTATCAAGATGTTTTAGTTCTGGTGGTCTATAGCTCTCATCAAAACGCCATCGCGGAAGTAAAACAAGGCAATGTATTAAGGTCTATACCTTCGACAGCACCATGTCTAATGGAAGCACGAGATGGATCAGCATTCTGAGCATTAATTAGGTTTTATTTTGAGATAGTATGATCCAGAAGATATTCCTTGGGAGCAGGTGGTGGTTATGGTTTGATTTTTTTCTTTTTATCCTTCTGTGACCTAGTTTCAACACAGGATGGAAATAAGTGGGGAGCAACAGTATATAGAATCTCAGTTGGGCTCTCAGTTAAGGGTTTCAACCACTGAAACCATAGGCACAATGAGTTCTCCTGCCAAATCATTTCCCAATAGCAGATGAGATCCCTTGACAAGGGTCTTCTCTGACAGCTACTTTAACATTTCCAGATAAGGTCACACTGGAGATAAACTTCAGCTAAGGGATAGGAGGGATTAGATGAAAGGTCGATTAAAATCACCTTCTCCCCAGTGAAGGCACTAGATACACAGGAATAGCATTTCTGACCAAAATTGATTGAGATGCTCCAGTATCTCTCAAGATGGTAATGGGATATGACTCATCATCTTTATTCAGTGAGACTGTACCCTGAAACATAAAAGGAAGGAAGGAATTCTGATAGGCTTATTTGAATCATAAGTCACTACTGGCTTTTCAATTTCATGAGGAAATTTTTTTCTTTGGGGTTAAACATGTTTTTGAAGTTTTACAATTAGGGTCTGCAGGACTGGATAGAATGACCTGGCTTTTTGCAATAACTACAGGATATATTGGAGATATTTTTGAGTCCAAGGCATCAAGTGTGAAGAGCTCTGCTTACCACCCACCATACCGGAGCTTACACCAGAGGAGTACTTAACACCTGAGATGGAACCCTCCTGTTATTTAAGTCCCATCAATAAATCATAGGCGTCAGCCAACTCCGCTGCTTTCCTTGAGATCCTTCTGTCCTTGCTCCTCCACATGCTTCAGGATGGTGAATAGCAGCCTCTTCCACTTTTCCAAAACCATGAGATTAACCAGGTCTGAAAATGTTGAGGTGTTAGTTGTTTCAAGCCATTTCTTAAAATGTCTTAATTTATCATTGCAAACTCCACATAAGTATGAGAAATTGATTTTACATGTTTTCTGAACTTCTGTCGATATCCATCAGGAGAATTGAATATGCACGAAGAATACTAGTCTTTAAACCATTATAATCATTTTTATCATCAAAACCTTATAAACTCTCTGAGCTTTTCCGATCAACTTTGGGACCAAGACTGATATCCCGAGTGTTGTTCAGGCCCACTCATTTTCTTGGCAATGTGCTCAAATGTTTAAAAAAATCCATCCACATCCATTCTCATCAAACTGAGGCAATAAAAGCAGCTTCCTTATTGTGGTTTAAACACCAGTTAATTTCTCTCTCAATTCAATTTCCTTTTCCCTAAGGTTTGAATTTGCATTTGCTTCAAGCTCTCTTATTTGTAATTCTTTCATTTTTACTCTCTCTTCTTGAGCTAATTGTTCTGTTCTCATTCTCTCTTCTTGAGCTAATTGTTCTGTTCTCATTCTTTCTTCTTGAGCTTCTCTTATTTGTAATTTTTTCATTTTTACTCTCTCTTCTTGAGCTAATTGTTCTGTTCTCATTCTCTCTTCTTGAGCTAATTGTTCTGTTCTCATTATCTTTTCTTGAGCTAATTGTTCTATCTTAAGCTGATATTCTAATCCCCAATCTTTCCATACTCCACTGGGTCACTGTGTCCTTGTTTAGTATGAGTTGAATAAGGATTATCAACCCTAGTAGGGAAAGGAATAACTCATAGGAGTCAAAACATCAATAGCCTCTGTCCCCAGGACTTCCCTTTGAACTAAAGACTCTATAATTGTGTTTTTTAAGACCTCTTTTGTCATACGAGTTCAATTTCTATTTGGAAGTAGGTAGCAATGCTTTCCACTCATCTTTCTTTAAGTCTTTTAATTGCTCATGGCTGGGATTTTCAACAAATCTTTGAAGGTCAAACATGATTAAAATGTATGAAAAATTATGGTAAGTTATATTTTAGACACAGATTAGGAAGAAAACTCTTTTTGAAGTCCTGAAACTTCCAGAATATGACCAAAATATTAACTTACGAAAGTCGTTGTCCTATGATTAAGAGCAGAGGATGACGGCTTTTGGCATGATCCGGATTACCCCTGATTATAGGATAAGACAAAATAACTTTGATTCTTGAATAATCTGGGACTTGGAAGAGTGAGTGTATCAAACTAGCCACTTGCCCGATCGCAACTAGCAGATGTAGACCTCACTGGAGCGTGGGATACGGCATTATAAACGATCCGGATATATTCCCCACATTTGATAGAATATAACGACCCTGTATTTCGTTAAAAATGAAAGATAAGTTCTATGAAGACTCTGAACCTATAAACCTATGTGCTGACAAGTTCACACAAATACCAAAATGTTTATTGCATCAAGGATTTTTAAATCGAATGAAACAAGTTTCACACTAATACCAATGCTAAATACATCACTGAAAATTTAAAATCTATAGGAACAAGCAAAAGCAACCCCACAACACACCATTACTGTAAATGTCTGTCTAGCTGAAATAGGTCCTGTCACGGTCGCCATTTATTACGATCCATGGGGAGTATTTAACTGTATCTACCCTATGAAGACCCATGGAAAGCAATAAGAAAAGAAGGATCATAGGGGTACACTATGCAACTAGACAAACTACAGGGTAGATTGATAATGATTTGGTTGATTATTCATTTAATTTAACAAACTAAACATACAATAATTACAACCCTAAACTAACTAAACCTAAAGAAAAAACAATATAAATACCTAAAGCCATTCACCATCAAAAAGATTAATGAACTAATGCAAGGAGAAAACTGATACTCATGGTTTACAGCAAAAGAGGCGTTGAAGATGGGTTCCCTATAACACAGGCTTCCAGGTAAAAAGGTCAGGAGTGGTTCACTAAGATATTCCCAGGGCCCAGAGGATGAGTGTAAACTGAACTTGCGCGGGAAACCAGATAATCAGGCAACCTCGCTTCACACAGAAAAAGGGAGGGAAAGTCAGGTGACATGTTGGGAAACTAGTAGTATCAAATCCAGTCAACAGATGGAGCGCTGGTAGCGTGAGGTGGACGAGTGCTTGACTTCAGTCAAAAGATGGGAGTTCACGAGGGATGAGGCGGAGGAGTAATAATTATAGCCGTAACACCATTCACTACAGCATTTTTTTTTTTTTTATCGTTGCCGCAAAGATGCTCCATTACCATTAAACACTGTCTACTGAAGAGGAGGACGTTTTTATTTTTATTTTTTCCTGGTAAAGCCAAGTGTTTCGTTCTGTTTAGGAAAAAATAAGTGATATACTGTACAGCAAGCCGAAAGATCGCGCTTCCCTGCAGTTTGTATTCTTATTAGAACTTAATTTTTCACTCAGATGACTTTTCTTCTGTTTTAATTAGACGACCATTATTAGATTAGGAAGGATTTCAGATAAAGACGAGGTCAGTGAAAGCTGTATCTAACTACTCCAGTACGAAAAGTCTCATATAAATTAAATGTATTGGCCTCCAGATTATACGAATTAAATTATAATATACTCAAGATGAAGTGGTTGAGTTGAAAAGAAAAAACTATGACCCGAGGTTATATTCCCGTGGTCCTGGAATTTGTTACCCAAATCTTTAGTAGCACAAAATGACAGTTCACATCAGCAGAGAAGCTCCTTTTACTCAAGTTTAGCGCTAAAGGTGGACAGACAGCAATTTTAGGCTAAGTTGTACGAATAGATAAATATTAGAATACGATGTTAATCACAAGTAAATGCTATGGATACGATGCAGGGCCACACTATTGCTTTCATCTGCCACGCTGCGTGAAATAAACTGCAAAAAGACGGAAATCTTTGCCAAGTTAAGGTGAAAGGAGTACAGTAATTCTGCATTTATCAGTTGTACTTCGGCAGTCACTCCACCACCTCCACCCTTCCTTCCCACCACCGCCAGCCTTTCTTTTCCCCACAACCAACCTCTTACTTTACAACCTTACCTCTAATTAGGGGGAGGCGGTGGCTCAGTCGGTAGAGAGGTGGCCTGCAGTCCTGACGGACCCAGGTTCGAATCCTGGCTGGGGCAGGGAACAGTTTAAGGATTTGAATTTCATCAAATCTGGTTTTACTGATCTACCAGAAGACCCGCCGACATGTCGTAAAATACCCCCGCTAATACCAATACACCAGTCCTGTATGAGACAGCTCTAGCATGTATTCAATATGGACGGTGGGTGTTAGCGCCGAAGTGGTGACATGTAGAGGTGTATGGTATGTAGGTGGACTGCTGGGCCTTGATAGCAGGCTGTGAAGCCTATGCCCAGAGTCGGACACATAAAAAAAAAAAAAAATCCATCCTGCCTCCCGTCCACTTTATTTGTCCTTCATAAACCTTCGTCACCACCACCGTCCATCTCCACCATCAGCTTGTCTTTCTTTGACTGCCCTTACCCTCCTCCTCCACCCTATCTTTCCTTTTCCATGCAGCTTTCCTCAACATTACCCCACTTTCACTACCTTGTTGTATCAGCACCACTCGTCTCCGCCGTCACCGGCTTTGCTTTACAACAGTGTCCATTTTCCTCTACCCTGTCTTTCTTTTTCCATTCACCTTCTTCACCAAGCTTCCCCTCCACTTACCAGCTTCCCCTCCTTTACCTTCATCCTACCCCTCCTCCATCCTGCCTCTGCTTCACTAGCTTGTCTGCGCCATCTTTGCCCTGTCTCTCCTCAACACCCTGTTTCCCAGAACTACATCTCCACCGCCCTCATAGTACCTCACCCACACCTCCAGGCTGCCTCTCTTTCCCTCCCTTCCACCATTCAACTTTTACTTCACCCCAACCTCCCCACTTTCACTTTCTCCTAGCGCTCAACCTTTACTCCACTCCAACCTCCTCTCTTTCACACTCTCCAACTACTAGTACTTGACTCCACTCCGACCTCCGCTCAGTTATTCTCCGCTTTCATCCCGGATCAGCGCAGGAAATCGTGGCCAATTAAAAGCTTGTAAACAACAGTGCACGACAAGCACGTGGTGATGATCGTGGTGGTCGTGGTCCTCATTACATCCACTTTTAGGAGGGAATTTGTGGCTCTCCTCGGCTGGAGCACGGTATCACTAGAATATGCAGCACTGCCCTGCCCCTATATATATGTACCTCTGATACTAGACCAAACTGCTGCCACTGAGTAAATTGCACCGATGGCACTAAGAAATGAAATTACTGACATTTTCTCATGCAGAGGTGCCGCTAGAACAAATTTCTCCCACTAAAACACATTAGAAAATGCACTGTTATCAGCAGAATGCACACCACTGCCAATATAAAAACAGCTGTGTTGGCACTGGCACACATGTTGTTTGCACGGAAACGGGCATCGCTGATAACAAAACAAACATTATGGGCAATAAAAGACTGATGAATGGAACTGAAGAGAATGAATATGACATCGACATGAAAATTCTGTTATCCACAACTCCCAGACATACCAGTTTTAACTGAGAAACCTCGTCCAAGCCTGATGCAGTGGTTTGTTTGCTCACTGTACCGTAGGCTACATTCTAATCCCGACCCGCTTGCTTGGTCAGGCTGGCCTGTGTTAAGCAACAACATCTGTACGTAATGATCATGCAAACAAATGAATGCTTGAGGGTGGATGATGATATGTAACCTACAGTGTGGATAGCTAGTTGTATTATTGCAAGTGACCGATGCTTCTCAACTTTGTATCTTTGCTTCTATATTATTTGGTAAGGACGATGTGCCCTGGTGCCAAAGGACCACTTGACATGGGCTCTGAGGCCTGCATTTTTAGTAAATGCAACAGATGGAGGTATCGTGGGCCGATTATGCTTGCACATCGGGTGACTTTATTGAACCTAGGCCAGGCCTCTCGTTGATTAGAATTTAAAAAACCTTCTGTAATCAGTGTCCGAATCAGCAGACAATTTTATTATAGTAAGAGTGACCTTAGTATTAATGGAGTTAGTCTCCAATGATCTGTTAAGTACGATGACTTTAATGCTTCTTCCTACTGCCATACGCTTTTTTATCGGTCTAACAGGAGACCTGAGAAAGGATGGGAATTCAAGATTGCCAAATCGTTAGTATTAAGTGCTAAAATTAACCTTAGAATGTGCTAGACAAGCACTAGACTTGAAATGTGCGGACTTCTCTGAGTACTTCACCTCGGTTTGATATTGTATAGGCTAATAACTGCTTTTTCAAAAGGTAAAAAACATAAATAATATACGTAGGCTACACAACAGAACGTTACTCTCAACGGTTACTAAAGATCAGAAACATCCCAGACTTCTTCCAAATCAGAGGCCGCACTGTGGGCAGGTTGTTGTTCTGGCCCAAGTTGACTGTGTTGCTGAAGAGCTGCCATATGCCTTCATGGTGCCAGCTTTCTTGACAACGCCATCTGGTAATTCAAAAGTAGCAAAACATTTTCATTATTTTTTTTTTTTCAACCCATACTTCCCCATCTTATGTTCCCTTCAACAGTCAGGCCTTTACTGAACCTCCTTGATTCAGCACCGTGGAACGACTGACAAACGGGCAGAACACATATGTTCGTACCGTTTCTGTGCGTGAACTTGCTGGTCATTACAGGCCAGCATCCAGTTTAATGAAATAACAATTATTTTGCCTTACACAAAAAAAAGGGTTGGATTTGGTGCTAGATGTAAAAAGTGCTAGCGTAGCGGCACCGCCTAAAATGACATTATTTGGCATTAGATGAAACTAACACACTCCACATCCAACGCGAAAAACGATAAACTTGGAACTCTAGTTGGGATATATTGTACTGCTGAGTGAAAGTCCAGAGGTACTATTTTGATTAGTTTACAAAACCAAATGGAAAATTTCTTAACATGGGAAAAAAAAAGTGTACTGTAATAAGTTAGCTGCTATTACGCAAAGCAACAGCCCTTATGACGCACGAAGTTACGGTAAACAAAGCCGTGGATCACACACACTATAATATAACCGTGTTGGGGCCAAAGTGAATTCGACGTTCCCATATTAAGGCGTGGCCCCTCGTCGCAAACATCCAGTGGCAACACTGTTTTGACAGGGTAGGCAGCAAGTATTTAACTCGTTAGGAACACAGTGTCCCGAACATGTTGGTACTACTGTGTGTCGAATATATGTTGGTGGCTGTGATGCAGACGAGGTGAGGAAGGGGGGGGGGGGCTGGTATCTTGGTGGACACACCCACACAGACAGGTGGGTCGACAGGACGTACAATAAAAATAACTATTTAGTGGACACTGGACCAAGAGCAACAACTAATAAAATTGTATCACGAACATACACTGCAATGGGACCCAATGGAAAGAATGCCCCAAAACAAAACTAAGAGGGCAGGCATATGGAGACACATTGCTGACGTGTTGCAGGTGGAGAAACGGGAGGGGAAGAAAAAGATGAAGAAACTGATCTCACAGTTCATGAGAGAATTAGAAAAGAGCATAAAACGGAAATCCGGGGATGTGTGCAGGAGTCAGTGGTTCGCTTAAAAAATCATGTGGTAATTGTTTGACAAACACGTACAACACACTACATACGAAGCTGGACGTGAGGTAGTTTTATACACACACACACACACACACACACACACACACACACATATAGATAGATAGATAGATATATATATACTGTATATATATATATATATATATATATATATATATATATATATATATATATATATATATATATACATATATATATATATATATATATAGTATATATATATATATATATATATATATATATATATATATATATATATATATATATATATATAGTACATATATATATATATATATATATATATATATATATATATATATATATCATAAAAGACTTTGTAGTAACTTGTAGAGAAGTTATATATATATTAGACTTGTGGACGAGCGATTGTTATACGTGAGTAGCTTTGTAAGTAGATAATCTTCGTTCCCATTTGTCATGCAATGACAGGAGAGGTAAAGAATAGTATGGGACTATTTTTATTTGTCTTGGAAATATTAACAAAGTCTCTCACACACGAGTGAAGTTAAGTAGAGTCCTGCGAGCTACCTCCCTGTCTCGCTGTCTCTGTCTCTCTCTTCCATGTTGCTAAGCTCATTCTCCCTACTACCTGTCGATTCTATGGCCTGTCTCCTTCCGCCGCTCTGCTTCCTAAATTCTGGTGTAGCAGGGGTCGTGTCACGTGTGTTACACTGTTGTTGGAAAGTTCTAGAAGCCTGTGTGTATGTGTGTGTATGGTCACAAGGCGCTGTCGTGTGCCTATAAAGCATTCCTTGAGTTAAGAGTGTGTAAGCATGTTTAGCATTGCTCGATTCTCACAGACACAATACCTTCTCATCATCTGACTTCCTGCTTCTATCTGTCTCTCTATCTATCTATTTATCTATTTATCAATTATGATTTGTAATTATAATATGGAGTCCTAACATATGCTCGGCCACGCCGCTGATGGTCCTCCGACAGCAATTATCATTGACATATGCTAATCTGTTAGTACATAATATTGATTATAATATTGTATACATATAATATAGTAAATTGCAATGATCTAGTAATATTACATTTTAAACAAGTTGTATACATATTTGAATAAATGCCATGGTTGTTGTATGACATTTTGTAAGATGTGTATGTATAACAGACATACGCATATAATTGTGCAATGGTAATACTGCTAGGTTATTACATTACATATTGAGTTATCCCTTTAGGAATGTCTAATATTTCACCTAACTTGTAAGATGATTCTGGTAATACAGAATTGTGGTATAATTGTATGACTTATAATATTGTAACATTGTGGTAATACATAACTGTAGCTGTGAATTGTTACATAATCGTATAGTAATTGTTACATTGTAGTAATACATAATTGTTACATAATATTGTGGTAATGCATAATTGTGTTGACCTTATAATTGTAATTACATTTTGTTAATGCAACTGTTACATAATTGTTGGCCTTATAATTGTAGTTAAAGTTACATAAAAGTTACATCTTGCTAATGCAACTGTTACATAATTGTTACATATTGTTTGTAGTTACATAATTGTAGTTAAAGTTACATAAAAGTTACATCTTGTTAATGCAACTGTTACATAATTGTTACATATTGTTTGTAGTTACATAATTATAGTTAAAGTTACATGAAAGTTACATCTTGTTAATGCAACTGTTACATAATTGTTACATATTGTTTGTAGTTACATAATTGTAGTTAAAGTTACATAAAAGTTACATCTTGTTAATGCAACTGTTACATAATTGTTACATATTGCAGTTACATAATTGTAGTTAAAGTTACATAAAAGTTACATCTTCTTAATGCAACTGTTACATAATTGTTACATATTGTTTGTAATTACATAATTGTAGCAAGTGTAATATAATGCAATCGTTTGTCGTTACATAATTGTTACATATCGTTTGTAGTTACATAATTGTAATAATTGCAGTCCTGACATTGAATCCGGTCATGCTGCGGTCAGTGATATGATGTGCCATGCCACTAGCTTGTGGACACAACAATTTGCTTTTTTGTTTGTAGTTTATGTGGTATTTTGGCATTTGTAGTAACACTTACACTTATTTCCATTTGTTTGTTATGTGATCTTACTCAATTTCTTTTTCTTTCTTTCTTTCTTTCTTTTTTTTTTTTTTTTGTATGTATTGATTTTCTATAGTTTGTTTTTCTTCGTTTGTCTACGCTTTTTCGGTGCTGTTCGTGGTTGCATAATTGCTGGTTAAATCCCTTGGGACCCTTCTTTAAGGTTTAGTTTATATTGCATAGATATTACTGAAAATGATATATAGTCCCATATTTTGTTATTTTATATAAAAAAAATATATATACACTATATACAGTATTAACTATATACACTGACTTGTAGTTCACTTGTACCTATCGTGGGCAATATATGTGTCAGCACTGTATGGAAATCTTTGTCTTCACGATTGTGTTGAAGATGTTCATTCTTGCTAACGTCATTTGTGTTGGCCATTTTTTTTTTTTCTGGTCTTCCTTGTAACTTAATTTGTTTGTTTCCACTAGGTAGCTTTAATTAATGTTTAATACAATTCTTTTAATCGCTCACTGAGTAACTGTGATGGTATATTTTCTTTATTACTTTGTAGATGTAATAATGTATAGCTGTATGTATGAAACACGTATTTTATGTAGGTATAAATGGTAACACTCGATGGTAGTAAATAAATGCTATAATAAATGAATGAATATAAACAGTGTAGAATATTTATTGTTGGTGATTATTTAGTAATTGAAATATGAAGATAACTGAAGTAGGTATATGTATTTAAGTTGTAACTATACAGCAGGTTTTATATGTTTGTGCAAAATGTGTCGTCTATCACTGTGTATCGTATAAATGAAGTAACTCACTAATTTTTACCGTGGTGGAAATGATGTGAGTGGTGTTGCACGTGGTGACAGCGTTGTTCTTCACAGGTTGATTGACGTGTTGTGGGGTGTCAGACACACGTTGATAGGCTTGGAGTCGTGTCAGCAAACACGTATGGTAACGTCGACTTCCCACACCGGTAGCTGTGGTGAGTAAATGAGTAGCGATCAGTAACTTGAGTGAAGATGAGTGA
>NC_137058.1:18969745-19013034 GCF_032717465.1 Coenobita brevimanus
TCCCCTATTCCTCTACAAGATGCCAAGCAGGGACAATGCCTTACACCGCATAACCTCTCCCCCCCCCCTGCACGCCATTGTCTCGGCGATTCACCTGTTTCCAGTGACTTGGCCAATAAAGACATTCAGGGCCAGAGTAATTCCCCAATCGATGACAATGTGGAGGACAAAGTTTACATAGCATTAGAGGAAGAAACAGTCAGAAATGATGATCAGGTAATGTGGGAAAAAAAGGTCATTAATGGTGATGAGTTAGTGAGTGAAACAATGCTTATAATGCCTATATTACTGTTTGAAAACCAATATACTCTTGTACTACATATAAATTCGTACCAAGTAAATAAATAAATACTGTTTATGAGTGGATAAAATAGTTACCCTCCCATAGATCTCGTTTTCTTTGGTGCCAGCCTGTTAGAAAACCCAGTCAGGTAAGGAGGTACTCGTACCTGGATTGAGTATTTTAAACCTCAGGTGAGCGATTTCTCTATGAATTTTCGATGTTTCTCACCAAAAGCGAATGTTTGAGCCTAAAAAAAAAAAAGGTCCAAAAATGTCGGGACTGGGGCGTACCACTGTCCAGAAAACGTCAGGATGGGGCGGGTTAAACTAACTCTACACTTACGATTAACATTAGGAAGCTGAGAATCCCTACGCAATCTCAGGCTGGTCACATTTTAACACCCACCGTGGGTGTGAACACTCATGTGGATAATGTGCATTCTCCGGGAATCCTCTGAGAGGTCCACAGCTCGAGACATTCCACAAGGTAATTCATACACAGCCTCAGACTGTCTCTGTGGGGTTCTCGAACTTCCCCCTTAACTTACGGTACATATGTATGTACAGACCCTGGACATACTGAGTCCTGTGGGGCGAACGGGTGAGACATCAGGTCTGCACCCAGTTCACCACTGCCCTGTCTCTCAACTGACTCAGAGATTATGGGTGTGGTTTCAAACGGCACAGGAAGGACATGTCCCTGATTAGTGGTACGTGGACACACATTGCAGGAACGCACAAGACTATCTATCTCTCGTCCCATCCCTGGCCAGGAAAAGTCAGCACGGATATGGCCCTGGGTCTTCCTTTTGCCCATGTGACCTCCTGAAGCAAAACAATGACCCCATTCTAACACTGCTTGGCGGTACTTAGCGGGAATGACAAAGTGCAGTCGAACCTCGACCTGGGGTGTTCATGACTCACGGTACAGCCGTCCTTGTTTGCAAAGGAACTTGGTATGACCTCCCCGTGAATACTTGATCACTCTACCCTTTTGTTTCCTTTGCATGGCAGCAAGTATCAGGTCAGAATGTTGTTCTTGAACAACAACTTGGCTACACATCAGATCTTGTGGTGCTTCAATGGTCACCAGGGTGACACAGTTTGGAGCCTCAGCCATGGCTCGCATTACTGTAGCCAAAGTCTGAGTAGCATCATCTTCGGTGCAACTATCCTTGGCACCGAGAATATTGCCTATGATAAGATCATATAAGGGTTCTGGCATGAAAACTGCAACTGTCGTACCAGTGTAGAATGGAGATGCCACCTGGATACGTGCCTCAGGGAACAATCTCACTGATCCATCAATAAGGTTAGCTTGGATCTGTCGACCTGTGTACTCCTCAGGCCGAACTAGACTCTGCCTGACAGAGCAACCTGAGGACCCATTGTCTCTCAGGACCTTCACAGGAATGTCTCCCACAAACCCTGGCTGAACAAGGAAGGCATTGTCACCTGTGGGAGGGCCTGTGGAGGGAGCAGCTAGCCACTGATTAGGCTGCTGAATAAATGATGCAGCAAACATGGTGCCCTGAGAATTAGATACTTGAGGGTTCGTACTCACTGTCAGGGGAGATGGAGCATTGACCTCCTGTGGCAGAGTGTTCACTGTCGCTGTGGGACTAGAGAACTGTGGGGTAGTATCCGTACTGGTAGGGACGTGACCACCATGCTGCTGCTGAGGAATGAAGGCTGCGTTTGCCTCCTGCCTCCTATTCACTTGAGCTGGTGCTGAAAAGTACAGTCCTGACGGTCGGTTGTGTGGCTGATACTGCTGCTGGTTAGGGTACCTTTTGTACCCCTTCCACTCAGGTTTCTGGGTGTTTTGCCACTGGTCCTTCCTCTGCGGTTATGGACCTTGGCCATTATTCTAAGAATGGCCTCGTTGCTGGGCTTCAGTCTGAGATTGTTTCCCAGATTTATCAGCTTTCCTGTTCCAGGTATACTGCTTGCGAGTATGATACCTGTATGCAGTGAAGAATGGATCAGCCTTCTCCACCATTTGCCTGGCATCCTTTACCTGGCAGATCTTAAGGTGAGCCATAAGTTCAGTAGGCCACGACTTTTCTAGCTGAGTGCACAGCATAAGGTCGATTATGCCCTCACGCATGGAAGGAGTTTCATCTTTCTCCATCCACTCATCTAAGTAAGCAGTAAGCCGGTCAAGAAACTGAACGGCAGTCTCCTTTTCCTGTAAACACGCCCTCATGAACTGACTCTTGGCGTCGTCAATTGTGAGACCATACGCTTTGACGAGTGCGACCTTCATCATCTCATACGTGAGATTGTCTCCACGAATTCTGTGGAGAATATCGAGGGCAGAGCCCTCATACAGGCTAAGAAACTGAAGCCACTTAGCTACCTCATCCAGCTGGTAAAGTTGAGCCATGTCTTCAAAACGAGCTATGTATGGCTCGATTCGCACGCCTTCCTTGTATGGAGGAAGCTTGATGTGTGGGGTTGCCATAATATGTGCAGGGATAGCGCTTGTGGAGCTTGGGCCAGCTGCACCAGATGTGTCTGAAGCCAAGGAATCTCGCTTGAGCTTCAACATTTCAAGTTCATGTTTTTCGCATGCTTCTCACTTGGCACGTTCGTGTTCTCATTCTCTCTCTCGTTGTTCACGCTCGTATTCACGTTGTTCTCGCTCGTGTTCTAACTCGAGTTCGCGTTGTTTTCATTCATGTTCACGTTCTCTCTCACGTTCCTCACGCTGAATTCGATGCTCTTCGCGAGCATCATTCTCACATTGCTGCTTGTGACTAAGCCAAGAGAGGACATACTCTTTAACTTCTTTGGGGTCGCTAATCCCCATATCTTTAGCTTTCTGAACATAGACGTCGGTAGACATGATCCTAACTCAGCCTGAGTAAACTAGAGACCAAGCACTGACTGCTATTTTGCGGAGAAAGATGCCAATAATCGAGAATAAAGAACATAGGCACAGGTTAGTGGTGACCATTTTTATATAGTTAAACTGGTAAAGAAAGAAAATTAAACAAGTGACTATGAAAACTATTATGTAAAATTAATAGAACTGAATCAATAATCACCAGTAAGATAGTGCCTATAGACTTTAATGATAAATACCTAAGTATGAGTGAGTGAGTATTATCTCGTGAATAACTTTAGAGCTAGGAGTTAATATCCTGGAATGAGGTCGCCAGGTGTCATGGGGTTTTTGTGAATCTTATATTAAATAATACTTTAAATGTTAACTTGTCAATATTAACAAAGAATTGACTTGCAAGAATCAAGCAATGATTGATACTTTATGCCGGCTTACTTCGCCGATTCTCTAAGGACAAGAATTTATTTACTTTCTCAGCAGTACAGAGCAGAGACTAATTACTCACAAATGTTGTTTGTTAGTACTGTTGGCCTCTGGAGAAAGTGATTCCACCCCTGACAATCAATAACTAATACTAATAGTAATAAGCAAGTTTTTGCCGATGCATTAACTCATAGTTGCACAACGGATTTAAGTTAATAAAAAGGACTGGCCTAAGTACCAGTTATGAATAATGCAAAGCGTTCATGCAAACTAGGAGCGATAAGTGAAATAAGCTTAATGTGGAGAAATAAAACACGCGTTTACATTACATTAAGCTCAAGAAAAAGAACTGTTAATTTATTGATTACAATGAGTTAAATTTACGTTACATGTTTCAAAATGAATTCAAAATAAGGAGAACACACTCACTCGCTCACTCAAAAGCTAAACTCTTAAGCCTAGGAAAAACGAAAGGAAAATACTAGTCAGAAAAGGGGCTAGGCGGGATAACTGGGCGTCGTTGCTGAGGAAGGACACTGCCACACACGCTGAACCTCTACGCCGGATCACACTGAGTGGAGACTTCAGGAACCCGCTGAAGAATGACCTAGTCTCACAGCGCTTCAATCCTAACTGAATTCAAACAAGCGAGGCGAGGGCTGAGGCCAGCTGCTGACTGGTAACGGCTAATGGAAAGAGAGTGAGCAAAACACGCCCATAATAAATCACTCAGCGAAAGCGCTAATGTCGCGCACAAGGATGATCACCTATGAAACAGTGAAAAATGTTCTGAAAACACTCCCGATCGGGTGAATATGTGGCGGTTGACTGAGTGATATGGGAATTCACTAGAATTCATGGCTTCCTACCAAAGTTCAATGTCACGAGTTTATTTAGATAGAGAATCGCGCCAACTCGTGACAGTATATACTGTCATGGGGGTATATATTACAGTACACTCTTAACCCATAATTAAGCATGGACCACATAATCAGCTGAGTCTTGATTGGAATACCATCAAGAGGCAATGCCAATTTTTCACCCTGAAACATTCCGTATTGACCTACAAACTTGGGGTTGCTTGGCCCATGTACGTGAAGAAATGACAACATGAATATGCAATTACTTTCACATAATCCGAGATACTTTGAGGGAACGCATCAGTCATTGCACACTGACTCGAACAGTGATAAATGAATTTATTTATTTATTTATTTATTTATTTATTTATTTTGTGCGTTGGGGGGATTCAACAATATTGCTGTAAGTTCTCTACGGCTGCTATACTTCAGTTTCCAACAGAAATTTTTGCATGGCCATTATGTGAAAAGGATGATGTTACTGGAGTTTGCTTAAAAATAACCTCAAGAATTCATCCTAATATTTACGAAAGACATTTACGAATCACCCTGTATAGGGAGGGAACACAATGATAAGCGAGGGAGGAGAAAACAGAAAATGTAATGGAAAACACACACACACACACACACACACACACACACTCAACTACCGACCAGTATCACTGACCAGTGTTGTAAGCAAGGTATTAGAAAAGATTATAAGAAAAGCTTGGGTAAACCATCTAGAAGAACACAGTATGATAACAGAAACACAGTTTGGTTTCAGAAAAGGAAAATCATGTGTTACTAATCTGTTGAGCTACTATGACAGAGTAACAAACACAATACAGGAAAGGGAAGGATAGGTGGACAGTATCTATTTAGATTTCAAGAAAGCTTTTGACACAGTACCACACCAAAGACTTTTATGGAAACTATACCATCAAGGAGGAATTCGAGGCAAACTGTTTTGTTGGATGCAAGACTTTCTCATAAAAAGAGAAATGAGAACAGTACTAAGACGAAACTACTCATCATGGAAAGAAGTGACTAGTGGAGTACCACAGGGTTCAGTGCTGGCACCAATCATGTTTTTAGTGTATATAAATGATATAAACAGTAACACTGGAAATGAGAGCTATCTGAATATGTTTGCAGATGATGCAAAAATACAAAGGAGAATTACTAGCACAGACTCTTGTAAAGAGCTACAAGAAGAATTAAATAAACTTCATGAATGGAGTAGTACATGGCAAATGGAATTCAATGTGGACAAGTGTCATGTAATCAAGTTTGGTAAAAGTGGAAAAAGACCTGATTGGGATTATCTATCTATCTATTGCCAGACGCCTCAATCCCGTTTGGGGTGGCCACAAACAAATCGCCTCCAAGTCGCCCTGTCCCCCGCCATTTCACTGCCCTGCTCCCAACTCACACCCCCCTCTCTCATATACCTCTCCACCCCATCCCTCCATCTCATCCTTGGCCTCCCCCTCCCTCTTCCCCCCTCCACCTCACTCACATACACTCTCTTCGTCAGTCTTTCACCCTCCATCCTCTCCACATGGCCAAACCACCTCAGTGTGTTCCTCATAACGCTTCCTATCACATCCACATCCACTCCACAACGCTCCTTTATATCCTCATTCGTCAGCCTGTCTCTCCACGTGACTCCACAGGCTTCTCTTAAATAACTCATTTCCACTGCTCTCACTCTTGACTTGTGTCCTTCCAACAATGTCCAAGCTTCACTTCCGTACGTTAGAGTTGGTATCACAATACTGTCATGTAGTAACTTTTTCACTTCCATGCTCACTTCCCTGTTTCTTATCACTGCTTTCAAGGAACCAGCAACCTTTCTTCCCTGCTGTACCCTTTCAAGCACTTCACCCTCCAAACCTCCATCCTTACTCATAACACTACCCAAATACTTAAACGTACTCACATTTTCCAATTCCTCACCATCCAACCTCGCTGTACATTCACTAACTTCACCTCTCTCAAAGACCATCACTTTATTCTTCCCTACATTCACCTTTAGGTTCCGTTTCTTACACACTCTCTCAAACTCATCCACCAAGCCTTGCAGCTCCCCTTCATCTTCACTCAACAACACAGTATCATCTGCAAACAACAGTACAGGGAGTTTCCAAACACTATCCTCTCTCACCAGGGCCACTCCAACATCCACTACCCTACCTTGTACCTCTTTTATTACCCCATCCATGTACAGATTGAACAACCATGGAGACATGACACATCCCTGTTTCAACCCAACTTTCAAAGAGAAAAACTCACTTAGTTCACCATCCACACGCACTGCAGCCTTCGCACCATCGTACATATTCTTCACAGCATTCAACAACTTCCCATCTACTCCATATATTCTTAACACTTTCCACAATCCTTGTCTATCCACCCTGTCATATGCTTTCTCCAAATCCATGAAAGCCACATACAACTTCTTTCCCTTCTCTAGAAACTTTTCCACTAAAGATCTAAGAATGAATATCTGATCTACACAACCTCTTCCCTTCCTAGAGCCTCCCTGTTCTTCTCCAACTAATTTCTCTGTTCTTTCTCTAACTCTGTCTATAAGTATCCTACCATACACTTTTCCTATTATACTAAGAAGACAAATGCCCCTATGATTACCACACACTTCTTTTTCCCCTTTTCTTTTGTACAAGGGAATAATTATACCTGACTTCCAATCCTCCGGGACTCTACCTTCCTCCCAGGCCAATCTGCACATCTTCCACATCCATTCTACTACTATCTCTCCCCCATGCTTCAGCATTTCACCACACACTCCATCAATTCCTGGGGCTTTCCCCGATTTAACTTTCTTCATTGCTTCCACAACTTCTATCCTACTGATTTCTTCCTGTCTTCTCACCTCCCTCCTTCTCCCAGCCATTCCCCAGCCACTTATACTCGCATTACTTCCATCCTCTACGTTCAACAATTCCTTAAAGTGTTCTCTCCATCTGCTCACTTTTTCTCCCTTCTCCACTAGTAATCTACCATTTTTATCTTTCACTCCCCTGCTAACTTCACTTCCACCCTGTCTTACTCATTTCACTTCTATCCAGAACATTTTCTTACAGTCCCTCCACTTTACACTCAAATTCCTTCCAAATTCCTCATCCACTCTCTTCTTTCTCTTACTAATCTTTTCACCTCTCTCTTCCTTTCCACATATAATTCTCTCTTCCGCCTCTCAACTTCTTCCACGCCCCTATTTCTCATCCATTCATTGTATGCTTTCTTCTTTTGTGCCACAGCCTGTTTCACCTCTTCAGTCCACCACGCTGTTCCTTGCACCCCCCTCCGTCTTCTCTTCCTTCCACACACCACATCACGTGCTGCACATATTTCTTCTGTAAATATCTTACACACACCTTCCACGTCTCCGATCTTCTCCAATTCATATTTGCCCAATCGTTCCTCCACTTCTCTCTTATACTCTGCCTTTTTCTCATCCTCTTGTAACCTTTCCACTCTCCTTGCAACTACTCCTTCCTCTCGTCTTTCCCTTCTTCTATTCCTCCATCTTACTTGCATCCTAATTCTGGCCACCACCAAGTAGTGGTCAGAAAGTCCACTCCCCCAACTTCTATACACTCTTGCATCCTTTACACATCTTCGCATCCTTTCATCCACACACACATAATCAATCATTGCCTTCCTTTCATTCAGTTCACCACCCACCCTTCTCATCACTCGCCATGTATACCTGTGGATCATTTTATGCCTGAAGAGGGTATTGGCTATCACCAACCCCCTCCCAGCACAAATGTCCACTAACGCACTCCCATTCTCATCTATCTGAGCAGGCACACCCCGCTCACCAACTATTCCATCCACCTTCACATTACCAACTTTACCATTCATATCACCAATCAAAAACACTCTCTCATTATAAGTTAGGAAATAAAACCCTATACACATCAGAAAGAGAGAAAGACCTAGGTGTGATCATCAATAACAGACTATCTCCGGCTGACCACATCAGCGAGAAGGTACGGAACATGTATACACTACTTGCAAATATGAGAATAGCATTCACATACATAAATGAAGACATGCTAAGAAGGATAATAACATCATTCATTAGACCAACCCTGGAGTATGCATCAGTAGTCTGGAGTCCTCATCTCAAAAAAAACATAGACAAGATTGAAAAAGTTCAAAGGGCTGCTACAAGATAGGTACCAAGCTTAAGGGATCTAAGCTATGAAGAAAGACTAAATAAACTGAATCTACCAACACTACAGGAGCGAAGGAAAAGAGGTGACATGATAATGCTATATAAGTGTATATCAGGGAAGGAGAAAATAGACATAAATGATTACTTAACACATGGAGAAGCATCAGCAAGAGGACACTGCAAAAAACTGCATAAGAAGAGAGGTGATAAAGACGTAAGGAAATTCAGTTTCCCAAACAGAGCAATTGACCAATGGAATGCACTACCGAATGAAATAGTGTGTGCCAAAACAATTCACAAATTTAAGGATATGTACGATAAATATGGTTTAAGACACGGGACAGTACGAGCTTGACTCATTCGTGTAAAGATACAATTAGGTAAGAACAATTAGGTAAGAACACACACACACACACACACACACACACACACACACACACACACACACACACACACACACACACACACACACACACACACACACACACACACACATACACACAGGAGCATTAACTGACACAAAACGATCAGTGGGTGCAAAACCAGGAAGTGAATGGAGGTGGAAATAAATATTTTATTGTTACTGGAATGAAATAATAAGTGGAACAAAAAAATTAAAATATTTTCAAAGCTTTTAACACCACCACCTCCACAGTCATCACAACCACCATTATCACCCCATCATTGCTATCTTCGTCATCATCTAATCCTAGTTGTCTGCATTGTACTTGTATGCGGGTAGGTAGATTCCGAAGGACACAAACGAAATGTAGGCAGTTATGAGGACTTGTAAGAAAAGAAGCCTGGTGATTTAATTAATCTGAGACACCAGACGAATCATGGCTTTGCACGCACCGTTTCCTGTTCCCAAAGGCCCTTCCCATCCACACGATCAATGGGTACGTGTGATGTTGGTGTGGTAACAAAGAAATGAGTGGAAAATAATGGTGCAGACGTGATGAACTCATACGTCATCCTTGCTTCTGATCCAGTTTTTGTAGTGTTTCGTCACCATCCTACGAAACTGATGAGTAGCGAACTCGAACTCTTCAGGCGCTCACTGACCGTGTGGAAGGAACTTATGAGGTAGCGAGAGGTTTCCACTAATGTAACGCCGGCAGGTGCGTAGGCTGGTCTCCTGTCTAAATATTCTTAACAACGATAGCATAGCCACTAGTCTCCATACTTCACAATAGGTTCACATGGGCTGGATTTTCTATATTCAGTGAAATGGGCCAAACCCCCATTCACAGGCCCATAAGACATCTGTCTACCAGCCTATTACCAGACGTCTTAAACCAACAAGGGATGGCTACAAGCAAATCGCCTTAATGTCGCCCTTGTCCCCTGCCATTTCCTTGCCCTGCTCCCAGTTCACACACCCCTCTCTCATATACCTCTCCACTCCATCCCTCCATCTCATCCTTGGCCTCCCACTCCCTCTCCCCCTTCCACCTCACTCACATACACTCTCCTCGTCAGTCTCTAACTCTCCATCCTCTCCACATAGCCAAACTACCTCATTGTGTTTCTCCCAACGCTTCCTATCACATCCACTTCCACACTACAGCGCTCCTTCACTGCCTCATTTGTCAGTCTGTCTCGCCATGTGACCCCACAGGCTCCTCTCAAATAACTCATTTCCACTGCTCTCACTCTTGACTTCTGCTCCTCCAGCAAGGTCTAGGCTTCACTTCCATGCGTTAGAATTGGTACCGGTATCACAATACTGTCATGTAGTAACTTTTTTACTTACATGCTCATGAAATTGCAAGGATAGTACGGTATCAGGCCAGTATTCACTGTTACAGAGGCATTTCGTTGGTGTGGATTTGCTCGGAAAATTGCGTAGTCTAGCCGTGTTTGTGCATGGGTCCAGTACTGCAAGTGGCCAATCCAGATCCATGTTAACACAGTAGATGACGTCTGCAACTTTTGTGTGTGATAAACGGACATATAACGAACTGCAGTACTGGCAACATTATGTGCGTGGTGCTACTGGGACAGTGTAAAATTGCGTATGGTCTACGCGTGTTTATGCAGGGAGTCTGGTAATACACTTCACCGACTTATTCGCACTCTTGCCAAGATAGCAGCCAAAGTCGCGGTTTTGGTGACAATACTAACTGACCATTGAACACTCTATCACCTCCCAGCAATCTGAATGAGGTCCTGTTGTCAACCAATAGAAACATTATGTAGTGCAGCGAATAATGACTTTTATATGAAAAGTAAGGAGTGGTTTATGCACCGTGTCATCATACAGGCTTATGCAGTATAACACAGCCAAGGATATGCTGGAACTACGGTATGATGAAGGTTATGTGCTGCTAGAGGGTCCAAGTAAACGCAAGTAACATTGGTGCACCAGCACCTGGATGGTAAAACCCATCCATCGAGCTTTACACAAAATACTCCCGGGTTCTGAAGCTACCCCACGTCATCCAGCAGATTTGCACAAGGTCATTGATAAGGCTGCAATCTCGTCGTAGTGATGAGATATAAGGAAGTCAATATCATGTCTCGTTACCCATTGTACGAGGAAGGATCGGAATTTTGAGTGAGTGTGTGTGTGTGTGTGTGTGTGTGTGTGTGTGAGAGAGAGAGAGAGAGAGAGAGAGAGAGAGAGACTGTTTCATTCATTGTGTCATTTCAAGCTGCTACAGTACGACATAATAGACCCAGGGAAAGATAGGGTGGTCCTTGTCTCCTTGGGTGGCTTTCTACAGTGACGGTAGCCTCATATCACCCACCTATGACAGTGTAAGCATAACAAACCTCCTTGTTTACAGGCTATTTGAGAGAGAGAGAGAGAGAGAGAGAGACAGAGAGACAGACAGACAGACAGACAGACAGACAGAGACTCTCTCTCTCTCTCTCTCTCTCTCTCTCTCTCTCTCTCTCTACACACACACACACACACACACACACACACACACACACACATATCTATCTATCTATCTATCTGTCTATCTATATAGATATATATATATATATATATATATATATATATATATATATATATATATATATATATATATATAATGAAAGAGAGAGACCTCTCTCTCTCTCTCTCTCTCTCTCTCTCTCTCTCTCTCTCTCTCTCTCTCTCCGGACGCATTATACTATTTAATCGTGTGTCTACACTCACACACTGTTCATCCAGAGGGAGCAATACTGTATTTCCCGTACCAACACCAAACATCATTTACAGTATGTTGGTGATGACACTGATCTCACCTGCCCACCTCCTCACTCGCTCCTACTCCACAACAGTCAACTTCCACACACACCTTGCCACCAAGCAGGGTGATCAAGCCCTCCCACTATCTCTATTCCTGCAACATTTCCTTCGACTCCTACTACCCGTCCCACTGACCCGCCTCTCCTGAAGTCCCCTCTTACCTACCAAATATTCTGTTTCTAACTGCTTTGGGAATATCGTTTTCAGTCTTCAGCGCCATCGGACACGGCATCACAGATATCCGTAGTATCAAAATCTTTCGTCGAACTTGAGGTTATTATGAATCTCACATGATGGCTCTAAACAACAGTACCATAACGACGTTTAGCTTCCCATCTACAGTGAAAACCACCACAGTGCCCGGCACATTACACGTCATGATATTGTAGGTCCTGCTTCCCTTTGTCCAGCGACTGACATACTATGTGTCCAGTTCTGTTACTGAAACTGTAAAGATGGTATCGGGCCAGTATTCACTGTTACACAGACAACGACCCAGTATCCTTCCCTGGGTCTATTATTATATCGTACTGTAGCAATCTGTATTGACACAATGAATGCACCAGTGTCTCTCTCTCTCTCTCTCTCTCTCTCTCTCTCTCTCTCTTTTTCACAAAATTCCGACCCTTCCTTGTATAATAGGTAACGAGACATGATAGTGACACCCTTATCATATCACATCATTAAGACGAGATTGCAGCCTTATCAATGACCTTGTGTAATTCTACTGGATGACGTGGGGTAGCTTCAGAACCCGGGAGTATTTTGTGTAAAGCGCGGTAGTTGGATTTTACCATCAAGGTGCTGGTGCACCAATGTTGCTTGCGTTTACTTGGACGCTGTAGCAGCACATGACCTTTATCCTACAGTAGGTCCAGCATATCCTTGGCTGTGTTATACACTATAGCCTGTATGATGGCACGGTCCATAAAACCCTCCTTACTTTTCATATAAAATTACATTGTTCGCTGCACTACTTAATGTTTCTATTGCTTGAAAACAGTATCTCATTAAGACTGGTGGGAGGTGAAAGAGTGTTCAATGGTCAGTCAGTATGTCACCAAAACCGCGACTTTGGCTGCTGTCTTGGCAGGAATGTGAATAAATCGGTGAAATGTATTACCAGACTCCCTGCACAAACATAAGTATATTATACGCAGTTTTACTCTCTGCAGCAGCATTACGCCACCGATATATTTTGTGTAGCCGTGACCACATACCCACGTACTAAATTCTTTTGTTATAATGGCAGGCAACGGAGACATGCATGCTAAAGGAAATGGTGCTTCCTCTGGATGAACAGTGTGTGAGTGTAGACACACGATTAAATAGTAAAATTCGTTTGGAGCTAAGGAGGGCCTGATTGTGTAATAGTTGTATGAAAACTAATGTATGAATGTTTTAAAGAGAGTATAATATACGATGATCAATGTTTGTGGATGTTGTGTTACAGCTATCCAAACTAATGAAACAGCGCCTCGAAGAAAGCGACATCATTTGTGGACTCGACACACAGAACGCCGTTATTTCGATTATTATAATGCAAGATATGCATTCATTATGCAAATTCAGTATGTCATTACCTCCGCGTGATCCATCAGTATGATGACTGCACAACATTTTCGGACAATAAGCCAATAGCTGTCCTACACTCAAAGTAGCTATAATCCTATGCAACAGAACATCCACTTATACCATGGTTTGAGAATATAATGATTGTTTTTCCTCACAATAAAACAGACTGGATGATGCACAATATGGCATGACCGTTGTGCCCCATGCTTAATCATGAATCAATTATGGCCACCCTGGTTCAGCCACAAAAATGTTACAGCAGTTGAGTCACACACACACACAAGACGCAGGTGAACCACGTTTCGAGACACTGCACATCACACCTCCTAACATTTATGTTCAACTACACTTTTTCTCCACATTGTATGACGAATATTAAGACTCCAACATTCATCCAATACACTTTACTGCATACGGAGTTACAGATCACCTCAGAACATCTATATAATCACACCCTTCATCTTTCAAAACAAAACACGACAAAGTTTCGATATGTATGCTCCCCCACCACCTGTCCCCCCTCCCCTCCGTTCCACTTCGCCTCACAGTCATCTGTCAGGGAAGCAATGGGATCCAATGGTATTACTAATTGTTTTTCTCCCTACTTTCCACTCTACATTCATGGCAAACCCTTGGATTTGCAGACAGAGTATGACTTGATAGAACATTGTTTCTGTGGGTAGTAGATACCGTTGCGGAGGGGAAGCTCTGCCGGGTCAGCCCATTCAGTTACTAATACTATGATGTAAACAAACACAGTGCTGCCACATTTCACCAAACACGCCACCCGCTGTACTCGTTAGAGGTGGAGGTAACTGTACATTCAGTAACTTCATTTCCCCCGAAGACCATAACTTCACTCTTCCCTACATTCACCTTTAGAGTTCATTTCCTACACACTCTCCTAGTCTCATCCACCAAGTCTTGCGGTTCCTTTTTGTCTTCACTTAACAGTACAGTATCATATGCAAACAAATGTACAGGAAGTTTCCAAACGCTGGCCTCTCTCATTAAGGCTGCTCCAACATCCACTTCCCTACCTTGTATCTCTTTTATAACCCCGTCCATATACAGACTTAACATCCATGAAGATAAGACACATCTCTGTTTCAGTCGAACATTAAGACAGAAAAATTCACCCAGTTCGCTATCCACAAGCAATGCAGCCCTAGCACCCTCATACATACTCTTCACTGTATTCATTAACTTCCCATTTACTCTTTATGTTCTTAATGTTTTCCACATTCCTTGTCTATCCACTCTGTCAAATGCTTTCTCCAAATCCATGTAGGCTGCGTACAACTTCATCCCCTTCTCTTGAAACTTTTCCACTAAAGATTGAAGGATGAATATCTGGTGTGCACAACCTCTTCCCTTCCTAAAACCTCCCTGTTCTTCTCAAACAAATTCCTGTGTTTTTTCCCCCACTCAGTCAGTAAGTATCCTGCCATATACGTTTACTATTACACTAAGAAGACAAATGCCCCTATGATTACCACACACTTCTCTTTCCTTCACTGAGGTGGTTTGGCCATGTGGAGAGGATGGAGGGTCAAAGACTGACGAAGAGAGTGTATGTGAGTGAGGTGGAGGGGGGGAAGAGGGAGGGGGAGGCCGAGGATGAGATGGAGAGATGGGGTGGAGAGGTATATGAGAGAGGGGGGTGTGAGTTGGGAGCAGGGGAGTGAAATGGCGGGGGACAGGGCGACTTGGAGGCGATTTGTTTGTGGCCACCCCAAACGGGATTGAGGCGTCTGGCAATAGATAGATAGATAGATTCTCTTTCCCTTTTCCTTTTGTACAGGGGAACAATAATACATGACTTCAAATCTTCCTGGACTCTACCTTCCTCCAAGGCCAATCTGCACATCCTCCATATCTATTCTACTTCTCTCTCTTCCTCATGGTTCAGCATTTCATCACACACTCCATCACTTCCTGGGGCTTTCCCCAGTTTGACTTTCTTCATTGCTTCCCCTACATCCATACTACTGAACTCATCCTCCCTTCTCACCTCCCTCCTTCTCTCAGCCCTTCCCCAGCCATATATTTTCGCTTTACTTTCATTCTCCATGCTTAACAGTTCTATGAAGGGTACTTCATCTGCTCACTTTTACTCCCCTTTCCACCATCAATCTACCATTTTCTTTCACTCTCTTATTAACTTCTTTATCACCTTGTCTAACTCTCTTTACCCTCTTCCAGAACATTTTCTTACATTCCCTCCATTTAACACTCAAATTCCTTCCAAATTTTTCATCCATTCTCTTCTTACTCTCTCTTAGCAATATTTTCAGTTCTCTTCCTCTCTACATATAACTGTCTCTTCTGTCTCTCAAAATCCTCCATGCCTCTGCTTCCCATCCACTCACTACATGCTTCTTTCTTCTGCGTCATAGCTTGTCTCACCTCATCATTCCACTATGCTGTTCCTTACACCCCCTTTCGTCCTCTCTTCACCCCACACAGCACCTCACATGCAGCACAGATTTCTTCTGTGAATATCTTGCACACACTTTCCACATCCTCCATCTCCTCGAACTCGTACTGACCCAGTCGCTCCTTCACTTCACTCTTATATTCTGCCTTTTTTCCATCCTCATACAATCTTTCTGTCCTACATGTACGGCCTACTTCCTCTTGTCCTTCCACCCTTCTATTCATCCATTGCATTTGAGCCTTGACTAATACCACCAAGTGGTGGCCAGAAAGTCCACTCCCCCAACTTCTGTGTGCTCGATTCCATTCCATACCTTCTCATTCTCTCATTCACAAACACATAATCATTCATTGGCTTCCATTCTCTCAGTTCACCATCCACTCATCTCATCATCTGCCACATATACCTGTGGATCATTTTCTGCCTGAAAAGGTCATTGGCTATCACCAACCCCCTCCCCACACAAATGTCCACTAAAGCACTACCATCCACATCCACTTCTGCAGGCACACCCCACTCACCAACTACTTCATCCACCTTTATATTCCCTACTTTTCCATTCATATCTCTAATCAAAAACACTCTTATTTCTCTCAACCTTTACCTTGCACGCTTCCACATTTGCTCAGAACTCTTCTTTTACTCTGCTTGCACTATCTTGCGTTGACACACACACACACACACACACACACAATCGCCCATGTATGTATTCCTGCTTTCAGTCTTACTCACACAATCCTTGACCCAACCGATCCCTACTCACTTTTATTCTCCTTCCACCTCTTGCACACAATACATACAATCTCTTTTGTCCTTTCACACCTACTCCCTTTCATATGCCCCTATCCATACTCTCACTCTCCAACACCCTCACCTCACTATTTAGTCTCAGGTAATCCACATATGTCGACTTTTGCACCCTATGCACCTGGACAATCTCTCTTTCGATCTAATGGGCCACAGGTTAAGATCGTGTTGAAAAAGGACACCTTTTCTTAGTGGCACCGATGTAACGCATTGGCTCTATTGTCTGGTTATACAAAAGTCTCACTTATCTCCCTTTCCCACGAAAGGATTGCAGTGAAAGAGCAATTTAAACCTACAATTAATCGATGTAAGGGATATATATTATATAAACAAAATAGATAGGTAGGTGAAGTTGCGATGCTGATATGAGCACGCCTAGAGAATGCGTTGTCTATGATAACATCAAAAACGTAATAGCACGTCATTTACAGTAACTATCTTCTTTACTATCATTACCTCATTCTAGTAGTTTAGTTGCTCTTTTAGGACCTCCTTAGCATGGCCAGTTTTCCTACTGCAGTTATCCTCGCTTCCTATATTCTTTTAATATCGGTTCCACATTCAATTGAGCCTGGGATTACAACAAGCAGAAACAGCACAATAAGATTCAGTCCAATCATTATTAATATTTAATCCTGAGCTGAAATTATTCCTCTGGAAGTATAGATAATATATTGAAAAACATTTGTCTCAAGAGTCACTTTATGGCGATTTAACCCAAGACGTCCCGTCGACTTATGGGTACTTTGCAACATTTTGCATTTGCCAGTCCCGTCGATGTACTGGTACGTTTTGCAATTGCAAGGTCCCTAATTTGCACAATTTTCAATTTCCGCGCGTGATTTTTTGTACGTATACACGGGACACCTTCCGCTATTCCTCTACAAGATGCCAAGCAGGGACAATGCCTTACACTGCATAACCTCACCCCCCCCCGCATGCCATTGTTTCGGCAATTCACCTGTTACCAGTGACCTGGCCAATAAAGACATTCAGGGCCAGAGTGATTCCCCAATCGATGACAATGTGGAGGACAAAGTTTACATAGCATTAGAGGAAGAAACAGTCAGAAATGATGATCAGGTAATGTGGCAAAAGAAGGTCAGGAATGGTGATGAGTTAGTGAGTGAAACAATTCTTATAATGCCTATATTACTGTTTGAAAACCAATATACTCTCATACTACATATAAATTCATATCAAATAAATACCGTTTAGGAGTGGTGTGGAATAGTTATCCTCCCATAGAACTCGTTTTCTTTGCAGCCAACCTGATAGAAAACCCTGTAAGGTAAGGAGGTACTCCTACCTGTATCGAGTTTTTTAAACCTCAGGTGAGCGATTTCTCTATGAATTTTCGATGTTTCTCACCAAAAGCGGAGGTTTTAGCCAAAAAAAAAAAAAAAATCCAAAAATGGTCGGGACTGGGGGGTGTCGGAGGTGCGAAAGTGGTCGGGACGTGACGGGTTAATGTCTTAGCCACAAGATATCTTTCCTGACTTGAATAAAATCGCCTGGAAGTGGCAATAATAGGAGTAAAATTGTCCTACACTTGAAGGCAGTAAAAGAGAATGGTTCTCTAAAGTAGCATAATACTTATTGACACTCCCAGCAGGGTGTAGATGAAAAATTAATATTTAAAGCAATTCCTCCTCACAGTGACTAGTTTTACAAAATCTACTCTATGTTAACAATGCAGGCAAAGGTTTTAGGATGGAAGTGAGCAAGAATAAAACAGGTAAACTCATATGGCGAACCATAACATCACATATTTCAGGCCCTAAGGTTTGACTTGGTTCTGCACTGTTGTCCCTCACTTGGGACGACCGCCACCCAACTACTCTAACTTTTAGCGGCCTGACTGTGTGTGTGTGTGTGTGTGTGTGTGTGTGTGTGTGTGTGTGTGTGTGTAGACAGACACCCGTATTTCTGCGGAAAGGAGTGGGGATAGGAACGTGTACAGTATATGTATGGGTTAGTAAATTTATATTTAGTGCGGAGGATGAAGTAGTTAGGTGTTAAGAATAAGTCTGCTAAACCGAGCTAAGTCCTGCCTAACAGAAAATGATACTAATATTTAAAGGTTGAAATCCAAAAGAAAAACATTTGTCACTAATTTTTGTAGATTTTTTTTTGTAGTACTGTATTTCAAAGAGTACCAACTAACTTTAATTCTTCTTCAGATTTTACATATGCTAAATACAGTTAGTCTTTAATACGCAGAATGATTCATTTTTTATCTTGCTTGTTCCTCATATGTACTATCATGAGGTTGGACAGTTTCAGTACAAGTAATTAGGTTGGACAGTTTCTTTAATGCAGTAAATTATTCCTTGTTATATAATTCACGAATTACAGGAACGCTATAAAAAGTGGACATTGATACTCCTGTCAAGGTAGGAGGGGGAGTTGGGTTCCTCCCAGGCTGCAGGTCTTTTGTCTCAATAAATGTTCAAATATCGTGTAGCGTCGTAACAGGTATGTACCGTTCTAATCTTTGTATTACAGTGTTAATTTAATTGGATGCTATGAAACAGTCATATGAAGTGGTAATGAACATATCTGTTGACTCATTTTTACAGTTTCACTTTCTTAACCACCGAACAAGGAGGAATAAAGGTAAACGGCAGACAGGAACCCGGACATATCGTAAATTCAACAGTGTTGCACTAACAACAACAAAATCCCGAGTGAAGCACAACATCCCCCTGCTGCTCCCGATGTTTTATATGAGGTGAGCTGAGCAGAATCGTGCAGTGTTTCCCCCAGGCACCAGCGGGAGAGCCAGACCATATCACATACTAGGATGGAAATGAGATTCCTTGCCACAGTAATGTATGTGGCAGATGGGTATGTCACCTGCGAGGCAAAAGTATATAAAACGACTCACGGTTACCGTTGTCTCTTATTATTCCGTTTAGGAGGAAACTTCTGCTTAAATCGTTCTATGCTTATACACCTCCGATCCTAGACTAGTCAGGCCATTTCTTACCCCTCACCCAACCTTCACCCTGCCCTTTGACATCAAATTTTTAGGAGAATTTTTTGTCCAAGACCATCCCACCAATGATATCCCCCCCACTCCCCAGCGTTCAATGTCCATCTTTTCTTACCTCATCCCATCATTACTTTCCCAGCAAGTCTTTCCCACTCTAGTCTGCCGAACCCACCTTTGTTCTCGTGCTTGGCATTCCACCAGTGTTCCCTGCCTGTCATAATCTACTTCACTGTACTGTTTTACATTGCATTCTTGAGCCATAATATCTGTTCACCATCTTTACTACTACCGGCTGGAGAGAAGTTAGAGCGAGGGTTTCATGTTGAACGATGACCTGTGCCCAGTATTAAGTTGGTAGTTCAAAGCTTTTGCTAAGGAAAGGAAGGAACAGTTCTTGAGATACCAACACTTGTGCAGTTCAGGAAACTGTAGTAGGTGTTAGTGTATACTACATGTAGCATTTCTGAGGAATTTAGTAATCTGCAGTGTTATGATTTTGGTACTGTGGTGTTATTCTGGTGTTATGCTACGGGTAACTAATTAATTGTGCCGGCACGTTATCATTTTCAAATATGTGCATATATATCAATAATACAAGGCAAACAAGCGTTGACCCCTTCGCATTTCTACGTGTCATACATAAAAAAGAAACGCGGAGCGACGAGCTGACTACGATGCTGTATAGTATAAATGCGTGCGGTCAGCTGTGAGCGAGCCATGGACACTTTCGTGCCTGATTTTTCACAAGGCATTGGGAGCTCCCTATAGGTCATACCGCCGGGTGGAATGGTCTCTGAAATTTGGCTTGGGCATGCCCTGTATAGCACAACAGGTCGATGTTAAATTTGGTGTCAGTGCCTGTCTCGGGAGCAAGCGCCTAGCAACCCGAAATGGCCGCAAAGCGCTTGCACTTAACCTTTGATCTTACCATGTGACTTTGACCTTTGACTGATTGTTCTCAAGATCGAATTCATTTATCCTTGCCACCAACTTGGATAAAATCACTGTCAACCTCGACTTTTGACCTATTGTTCTCAAAAACAAAAGAGCAACCATTTGTTTGATCTGTAGCCCTTCCTGCGAGTTTGGTTCAGATCAGATAAAAATTATTTTAGTTATTTGTATCACACAGACAGATGGAAGAACTCAAACTGTATCCTGTGATCTTGATAATTTCAAGCATTCAGTAGGCTAGATTAGCATATGACAAGAAAGGATTAGATGAGAAAAATCACCTAATAGCCAGTGCTAATCATCCTTTTTCTTTTTCGGGCTACACTATTATAGTCTCTTTTCTCCTTTGGTACCTTCCTATTAAATGTCCTTGTCCACTTGTTCTATATTTTGGTGTTCCTTCTGACTTTTCCCTGCTGGCTTTAGTTGGAGGGTTTGGAGGGTGGGGGAGAGCCCTCTTCTTTACTATCCTTGATTCATTCTAGTAGTTTCTTTACCCTTGTAGAAGCTGCCTATAATGGGCCTATTTGCCTACTGAAGTCATCCCCCTTTTTTATGTTCTCATCTTCACTTTTGCTGATTGTTCTCAAAATCTAAGCCCTTCGCTCATGCCTCACACTCGACCCTTCCTCCAACTTTGATTTAAACTGGACAAAAAAGAAATTCAGCTGACCTTGCCAGGTAAAATTTTTACCTCGACTTGCGATCTTCATTTTTGATATACTATTCTCAAAAATAATAGTCAGTCCCTTGAGTATCCTTCAACCCTGCAACGGTTTAGTTAAAATAGGATAATGCCTGAGTTATTTTGTTCACACACACACACACACACACACACACACACACACACACACACACACCGACTAAAGCAACACCCATTCTCCCGTGGCAATGAGGGGTGTAATACAGTGTTCTGGCACCAGTAAAAATGTAAAAAATAAGTCGTCTGACTGATAATGTACAAGGTATGACCGCAAATTGTACAAGATGTCCTGCGATTTTTTTTTACCTCGCCCGGACAGAGTCCGACGAGGTATTGTTTTTGGTTGTTTCTTTATTTCTTTGTTTGTTAGTAACATTACCGAAAAATGGCTGAATGAAATTATATGAAACTCTCAGGATATGTGGGCACTGGTCCCAAAAGAAAGTGGGTAAATTTTGGAGGTAATCGAATGACCCTGAA
Organism: Coenobita brevimanus; assembly: GCF_032717465.1. NCBI lineage: Eukaryota > Metazoa > Arthropoda > Malacostraca > Decapoda > Coenobitidae > Coenobita > Coenobita brevimanus. The sequence goes on from NC_137058.1 coordinate 18,991,555, forward strand.
AGGTCAAACTCAAGGTATCGGATTTTCAGCAAGATATAACTTGAAACCGGTTGAAGACAGAGATATTTACTATTATGAACATACAAGAACTCGTAATATGGCACCCTGACCTTTAACCTTGAGTGACCTTGATGGGTCAAACTCAAGGTCACGGATATTCAGGGGGCTGTAACTAGAAAGTGGTTGCGGACAGAAATTCACCATTATCAAAATACAGGAAGTTCCATAAGGGATTTTAATTGGTACCATGACCTTTGACCTTAAATGACCTTGAAAGGTCAAACTCAAGGTTTTGGTTATTCAGAGGGCTACAACTCATAACTGGTTGAAGATAGAGATATTTACTACTATAGAAATATAGGAAGTCTCACAAGGGCTTTCATTTGGCACCATGACCTTTGACCTGGAGTGACCTTGAAAGGTCAAATGCAAGATCACGGATTTTCAGAGGGCCTTAACCCGAAAACAGTTGAAAATGAAATATCTGCTGTCGGGCGAGGTTTGTTGTGCTTGGCACCACTTGTTTTTTCTGTAAAAACTTAGAGAAACAATTGTCATGCTGATTATCAGTACAAATGCTCCATCAGCACCCATCTAATTCTCAGTCATTATGGTGCTGCAGTTACTGATGATCTTATGCATTAACCCCTTACGACTTATGGCTGTTGAATGAGAGTTACAGAAAAGTTGCATTCAAATGGCTGTCGATGGTACAGATGCTACCAAAAACTGGCTGTAGGTAGCACCGCCTCTTTTATGACATATATGGGACCTGCCCAATGGGAACTATGAGGTCGGGTGGTGGGAGGTATGACCCAGACCCCTCCCCGGAACCCCCCCCCTCCCTAGGCCATCTCTCCACCTCCCTTTGTCCTATTAGACCCTGCCTTTTGTGTCCCCTCCCACCCAAATAGCCCTCATACCGCCTCAAGACCATATTGGGTGTGTGTGGCATACATATCTCCTCCCATTCCCACCTCTTGATGCCCCCTCACACTATAAAAAAAAAAAAGTCGCGACAGCGAGAGGTGGCGGAGAAGCTCATCCCACTCTCTTCCCACTGGAATGTCTGTGATTGGTGGCTGGTGGGGTGGGAGGTGCGTGAGTGAGGTTAGGAGTCCATTTGATGACCAGTACAGGTGTATCGTCTAATCTGGAAAGACATCTTCACCTGTCTGGTGCTACTCTCTCTCTCTCTATATATATATATCTCTCTCTCTCTCTCTCTCTCTGTATGTATGTACGTTTTTTCTAACATTTTGTTGTGATGTGTTTTCATTATTTTTTTTAATCTTTTTTTTTCATGGTCTTGAAATACAAAGGAAAATACTGTATTTGTCATGCTGTACTTATGCAGTCAGTATCCCATTATAAGGCTCATCAAGTCATCCGTAATTCATCGCCGTATTTAATAACCTTAAATGTACTGCACCAGCCTCTCCCCTTCAACCCATCTCTGTCTGTCTGTCTGTCTGTCTGTCTGTCTCTCTCTCTCTCTCTCTCTCTCTCTCTCTCTCTCTCTCTCTCTCTCTCTCTCGAGTGAAAAAAAGAAATATAAGAGGGGTATTGATAAAGGATTTGATGTAGAGATAAGTTTCATAATACAAAAGGAAGAAGGAAGTTAAAATGAAAGGCAGCCAAGAGTGTGTGTGACCTGAGGAGGGAGGCTAATTCTCAAGGGACAATATACTCTGGTGTGTGTGTGTGTGTGTGTGTGTGTGTGTGTGTGTGTGTGTGTGTGTGTGTGTGTGTGTGTGTGTGTGTGCGCGCGCGCGCCCCCCTCACTATCATACTCCAGGACTTGTACACTGTTCCACGTCAATAAAGTCATTACCGGTATATGCAATCCCTCCACGTATATATATATATATATATATATATAATATATATATATATATATATATATATATATATATATATATACTATTTTGCTTACATTTTGTTGTGGTGTGTTTCGAGAGAGAGAGAGAGAGCAACATAGGGAAGAAAGGGTTAAGGAGTGGCAAGTATGGACAGGTGGATCTTGTGACCTGTGATTCCCTTCAGCCCTCCATGACAATCCCCAGGGACGTGAGCGCAGTGTGAGCCTCAGAGAATGTTTGCCTTTGTTTCCTCTGTATTTTGCATCTTGACTCTTCACCTCACCTTCCAGCTGCTTTGTCTGCTTATCCGACGGAATGCATTGCTTTTGGCTTGAGATGTATATTGTATGGCCATTCTAATGCTTTATTCTAAAATATAAACTTAGCAGACCTGCGTTCAATCGATCAAAAAAAAAAAAAAATCTTGACACAGGTGAACAATGTTTTCACAATGAGTGATGCTCCTGTTCGTGTTGGTTTAAGACAGTTTATTCTGAATGAATATTTCCCAACCATATGGTACATAAATCCTTCTTTATGGTTTTTCTGAGAGAAATAGCTAAGGTTCACAAGCATGAGAATTTTACTAAAGAATTATTTCAAAAGTTTCGTCCAGTGCTTTAAAGTGACAAGACAAAGCTTACATAGATTATTTTATGATTGTGTACACTCATTGCTTAATTCCCATATATATATATATATATATATACACACACTGTATGTATAAATATATGTCTGAATGCATGCATGTACGCCCTCCGGAGCGACGGGGTAGGGGAGAGAAGAAAGGGGCTTAGGATTGACAAGTATGTCCCGGTGGACCTGATCTTGTCATTACCACTCCCTCAAAGCACACGTGTTTCTCTTTCTGTACTCTTCTCTCTCTCTCTCTCTCTCTCTCTCTCTTTCCTCTCACTCTCCTCACTCACTCCACTCTACTCACTCACTCACTCACTCCACTCTACTCACTCACTCACTCACTCACTCACTCACTCACTCTCTCTCTCTCTCTCTCTCCTTCCCTGATTTTGGCTTATGGTGAGTATTATCTTGTCCTTTCTAATGTTTTACTCCTTAAATGTTTTTGGCTGGACTTTCATATTCTAGAATATCAACATGCACACCTGTATGTATTGTGATATACCACAGGTAATAGTCTGTGTACACATATTAACTGCTGTAGCAATAAATAAAGCTTCGAACCATGGCGATCAATTTGGTGACGGTACTATGAGGGAAATATAAGCGCTCTCACACCTCCCCATTCTGCCCATCACCGTAGACCAATCAGGGACGAGAGAAGGAAAGCCTTTTCCTCAGTCCTCCCTGAGGGAGGCGCTTCTCCGCCACCTCTCGCTGTCGCGACTATACCTTCACCTCCCTATTCACCCATATTTGTCGTGGACGTCCCTCTTTCGCTTATAGTGTGGAGTGACTTTCTTTGTTTGTTTGTTTGTTTTTTGACGGTCGATTGTGCGGTAACCATTAGACATATGAGAGTGAAATATACATTTCCTGGTGTGTAAAATCAAACTCTTCAAATCAGTAAGACCAAAATTTACTTTGGTGCAATTATTTTCTCTCTCTATACACGAGGGGTAACAATTTTTATTCCTGACGTTCTTTGACAGTTGATATTGCCGTAACCGTAAGTCATACAAGAGTGAAACATAGGTTTTCAGGTGTGGAAATTCAAGCCCTTGATATCTTTAAGCAAAAAATTTACCTTGGTGAAAATTCAATAATCGGACCCTTTCTGCGGTTCTGGGGACAGGGTGGCTGGGAGATTTGCGGTCTTTAGGGTTAAGCGTGAGGGAGACCATTTTCACACATAAGGACATCAGTAACTGTAACTCCTTGACGGTTGAGAGTTGGATTCATGATGACATAGAATCATTTACTCCAAATTACCTCTTGAATAAACCCCTGAATTCTATTAAAAAAAAAAAAAAAAAAAAAAAGTCGCGGGGAAACCCAGTATATTTCTTTAAGAAAGACTACACGTATTTCATCTTGAGACCGAAAATAAATAAAATAGTAACTTCAGCCGTGATCTATGTATCTTTCCCACCTATTTGCTGTGTGTGTTTGTGATGTGGGTGAGTCTGTATCTAGACTGTGTCAAGATACCTCAGGAATATCATTAATTAATCTTGACTATTCTAGTTAAATCGGGGAAAGCCCCAGGAATTGATGGAGTGTGTGGTGAGATGCTGAAGCATGGGGGAGAGATAGTAGTAGAATGGATGTGGAAGATGTGCAGATTGGCCTGGGAGGAAGGTAGAGTCCCGGAGGATTGGAAGTCAGGTATAATTATTCCCTTGTACAAAGGAAAAGGGGAAAAAGAAGTGTGTGGTAATCATAGGGGCATTTGTCTTCTTAGTATAATAGGAAAAGTGTATGGTAGGATACTTATAGACAGAGTTAGAGAAAGAACAGAGAAATTAGTTGGAGAAGAACAGGGAGGCTTTAGGAAGGGAAGAGGTTGTGTAGATCAGATATTCATTCTTAGATCTTTAGTGGAAAAGTTTCTAGAGAAGGGAAAGAAGTTGTATGCGGCTTTCATGGATTTGGAGAAAGCATATGACAGGGTGGATAGACAAGGATTGTGGAAAGTGTTAAGAATATATGGAGTAGATGGGAAGTTGTTGAATGCTGTGAAGAGTATGTATGATGGTGCTAAGGCTGCAGTGCGTGTGGATGGTGAACTAAGTGAATTTTTCTCTTTGAAAGTTGGTTTGAAACAGGGATGTGTCATGTCTCCATGGTTGTTCAATCTGTACATGGATGGGGTAATAAAAGAGGTACAAGGTAGGGTAGTGGATGTTGGAGTGGCCCTGGTGAGAGAGGATAGTGTTTGGAAACTCCCTGTACTGTTGTTTGCAGATGATACTGTGTTGTTGAGTGAAGATGAAGGGGAGCTGCAAGGCTTGGTGGATGAGTTTGAGAGAGTGTGTAAGAAACGGAACCTAAAAGGTGAATGTAGGGAAGAGTAAAGTGATGGTCTTTGAGAGAGGTGAAGTCAGTGAATGTATAGCGAGGTTGGATGGTGAGGAATTGGAAAATGTGAGTACGTTTAAGTATTTGGGTAGTGTGATGAGTAAGGATGGAGGTTTGGAGGGTGAAGTGCTTGAAAGGGTACAGCAGGGAAGAAAGGTTGCTGGTTCCTTGAAAGCAGTGATAAGAAACAGGGAAGTGAGCATGGAAGTAAAAAAGTTACTACATGACAGTATTGTGATACCAACTCTAACGTACGGAAGTGAAGCTTGGACGTTGTTGGAAGGACACAAGTCAAGAGTGAGAGCAGTGGAAATGAGTTATTTAAGAGGAGCTTGTGGAGTCACGTGGAGAGACAGGCTGACGAATGAGGATATAAAGGAGCGTTGTGGTGTTGATGTGGATGTGATAGGAAGCGTTCTGAGGAACACACTGAGGTGGTTTGGCCATGTGGAGAGGATGGAGGGTGAAAGACTGACGAAGAGAGTGTATGTGAGTGAGGTGGAGGGTGGAAGAGGGAGGGGGAGACCGAGGATGAGATGGAGGGATGGGGTGGAGAGGTATATGAGAGAGGGGGGTGTGAGTTGGGAGCAGGGTAGTGAAATGGCGGGGGACAGGGCGACTTGGAGGCGATTTGTTTGTGGCCACCCCAAACGGGATTGAGGCGTCTGGCAATAGATAGATAGATAGACTATTCTTGACATGGATTCATTTTCGTATTGAATATATATCGGTGCTGCCCAAACGGTTATCAGCACGATAACCAGAATGCGGGATAAAAGATTTATCAACATATTCTGGCTCTTAAAGTCGCGATAACCCGTCTGTGTTTGCATAGTATAATGAAGCAGCTTTGTTGCATCGAGTTGCTGGGAGGTTCGTTATGGCGGTTTATCGTCAAGACGGTACAACGGGCTATCCTCTCACCGTCCCCGGTGTACGGAGATTTCATGGCTCAGTAGTACACTACGCAGTGGGATTCAAGGAGTTAACCCCTTTCCTTCGAGGATGTATTTTTTTCTATCATCCATATACCACTACACGATTTTAAATATTTATCTATTTATTCATTTATATTCAAGTGGAGACATCTTCCAGCGAAGGAGCTAATGAAAGCTATTTCTAACTTCTCCAGTTTGAAAAGTTCACTCCAAAGCTTATATATATCTGTGTGAAGGTATCAAGAATGTAAGATAATACACATCACCGGACTGAAGGGGCTTCGTAATGCCACGTAAACGACGACTGGTAAACAAGGCTGCTGGAATGTGAGGCAGGCAATTCGGGGTGTTGTGTGTGGTTCAACAGCGAACACAAGATGACGAGGTTTGTTGGGTTAGGAGTCGAGGTTAGTGTTGTCACGGCTGTGTTGGAAAAGGGACGGTAAAAGAAAAACATTCCTTAATAGAAAAGATAAAGGGAGAGGCTGTTCGTATTCTAAGTACATAAGAATGTAAGTAGAAAGGATAACTGCAGTAAGGCGGTTGGGCCATGCTAGACAGCTATTACAAGAGTAATTGAATTACTGCAATGAGATAAGGACAGCAAAGAAGAAAGCTCTCCCCCGCCCTCCTAACCCGCCAGCTGAAGCCGGCAGGAAAAAGTCAGAAGGAACACAGTGCAGTATAGAAAAACTGGCGTGAACATATTATAGGAAAGTATGAAAGGAGAAAAATGAGACTATCATAGAGTCTGTCCTTACACTACGCCTATCTAGTGAGTGCTGATTTAGTCGTGTGTCTTCATATGAGAGGTTCCGAACATCATGTATCATTTTTGTCCTTCTTTCTGTACATTTTCTAAGGAATATATAATTATCCATGCTATAGTACGGACACCATAATGGCACGGCGTAGTCTAAATGTGGCCTTACTAATTCTACATAAATTTTGCAATATTACTTTAGATATCATATTGCTAACTCTTCGCGAATATAATCGTAAGACCCTATTTGCTTTACTTTTTGCAGTGATACACTGTTGCCTTGGTTTCAGGTGTCTACTGTCCATAACTCTAGATCTCTCATGCAATCCGATTTACACATTTTTTTGTTATCTAAGTGTTATTTAGTATCTCCAGTGGTCTTGCCTTCGTTAGGTACTTTACATTTTTCAGCGTTAACTTCTATTTGTCAATTGTTAGACCATTTTGACAATATACGGAGGTCATTTTGTAAGTTTAGGCAATCGTTAGTCGAGTTAATGATGCGTCCTATTTTTGTATCGTCGGCAAATCTGATGATACTGCTAGTGATTTCTAAGTCTATATCATATGTATACAGTATATAACAAATAATAAGGGATCGACTACTGATCCATGTGGTACACCGCTAGTTACTAATTCCCATTCCGACTTTAGAAAATATAAATATAAAAAGAGAGCATAACTGCAGTAGGCATGTTGACCCATGCTAAGCAGCTCCTAGACGAGTAACTGAACTACTACAAAGAGATAGGGATAGCAAAGACGAAGGCTTTCCCCCCGCCCTCCAAACCGTCCAGCCGAAGATGGCAGGAAAAAAGTCAAAGAACACCACGCAGTATAGAACAATTAGCGTGAACATTGTAGAGGAATGTGTGAAGGAGAAAGCGAGACTATCATAGTGTAACCTGAAGAGGAAAAAGACTGAATTAGTACAGGTTGAGTTTTTTTACCCGCCCATTATTTGTCATATGCATATCTAGCCTATGCTTGAAACTCTCAATGGAACTGGCAGTAAGCTCATTACTAGGTAACTTATTCCATTCCTCTGCTACACTATTGCTAAACCAATTTCTACCTATTTCCTTATAAAAACGGAATTTCTCTAGTTTGAAACCATTGCTTTTTGTCCTGTCCTGTAGGCTTATTTTAAGTACAGTCACTCATAAAAGAAAAGACCCCCCCTGCCTTAGAGGCAATATAACTCGGGGTATTCAGTGTTGGTAACAGTGTATATGACGTCAGCCATATGGGGGGATGAGGAGGGGTGTTTGAGAGGAGGGCGGAGTTAATCTGCACGAAACACTGCTTCAATCCACATTTCGAGTCAAACATACTTTATATCTGACTTATGTTGTCCTTCACACAAAATTAACTTTATGCTACAAGAACAAAGAACTTTCAGGTGATAACACAATCCCATACCCGAACATTTATGCATTAATGCCGCACATGATGCAAATGAAACCCCCGGCCTCAAGGGTTAAATGAATGGGCTCGACACACTTAGAATGAACTTTGAATGAATTTCCCCCAAACGCAGCTGCACACCCAGACACCTGACGTCATTAACAGTATTACCAGGACCGATATCATATTGGTTGAAAGGTGTCTTGGCCGGGGGGATCGTTTCTTTTATGAGTGACTGTACCTTTCTAATATCTCCCTTATTTATCCCATCATCTATTTAAGCACATCAATTATGTCTCCCCTTACTACGCGCCTCTTTAGTGAGTGCAGATTTAGTATTCTCAGTCTGTCTTCATGTGAAAGGGTTCGAACATAATGAATCATTTGTCATTCTGTTCTGCACGTATTCTAACGAATTTTAGATTCACCAAAATTGCGCGGCGTAGTCTAAATATGGCCTTACTAATGCTAGATAAAGTTGCACTACTACTTTTGATGTCCTACTGCTCTCTTCTCTAAATACATCCTGGGACCCTAATTACTTTATTTCTCGCATTAATACACTGTTGCCTTGGTTCGAGGTCTTTATTACCATAACTCCTAGATCTCTCTCGCATTCCGATTTACTGATGTCTTTGTTATTTAAGTTGTATCTAGTATCTCTAATGGTCTTGCCTACGTTAAGTACTTTAAATTTTTAAATGTTGAAATCCATTTGCCAATTTTTTGACAATTTAGACAATATATCGAGATCCTTTTGTAGGTTATTACTCAGTTCCATTTATTAACTCTCTGCTTTCGCCCCTTCAGCCACGATCCTATCCATTTTAAGATTTCGTCGTCAATACCGTGTGTTCGAACCATTCTATCTAACCTTTCGTGTGGGACCCTATCAAATCCTTTGCTAAAGTCCAGATGAATACTACCGCAAGCTTTATCGCCATCTATTGTCTTATTGACCTCCGAGAAGAATGACAGGCTTGTGAAGCAGAATCATCTTTGCCTGAATCCATGGTGACTCATTTATAAGATTAAATCTTTCTAAGTGTTCCCTGTTTTTATTTGCCAAAATTTACTCTAGCATTATTCCTACTATTGATGTTAGACTTATCAGACGATAATTCGACGCAGATGTCTCATCTCCCTTTTCAAAAATGGGCACTACGTTTGCGGTCTTCGAATCCTCTGGAACTTCTGAATTTAAAGAAGCATTAAATAACGATAAAAGTGGCTGACATATCTTTTCTTTGGTTTCTTTTTATAATTTTTGCATATATATCGTCCGGACTTGGCGATTTTTGATATTTTAACTTTTATTTCTTTCTTTCAATAGGTCCTCCTAACTAATGGTTATTTTACTAAGAAAAAAATTGTCAGCATAACCATCGTAAATGTTTGCTGCTTGAGGGACAAGTAGATTTTCCTTGGCAAATACTGATACGAATTATTTTTTTTTAGGATAGAGCACATTTATTTATTTTCAATGGTAATGTTACCTGATTCTGTTCTGAGAAGTTCTACCCTATATTTTTCGTACATTTCATTTGGTAAAAACCCTTGTGGTTTTCTTTCGATTCATTAGCAACTTTAATTTCATAACCTCGCTTTGCTTTCCGTATCCTTCTCGTTACATCCCTGTTCAAAATCACGTTCCGGTTACATGAGTGTTCCTCTCCACATTGAATTTGTCTATAATTGTGTTTTTCCTTTGGCCTATGAGAAATTTTAATATGTTGTTTAACCATCTTGGTCCTGAATTATTCGTTTTAAACGGTTTTGAAGGGATATATCTATCATGGCTTCTGTGTATTATATGTATATAAACTGCTTGGCACCGGACCTGAGTTAATCTGTCACCTGAACTACACTGCCGCCTAAAGCCTGTCCCTCGCCTATGACCTGAACTTCCCCAGTGACCTCGTGCACATTCCCACCCATTTCCTGCCCCTCGCCTAAAACCAGAGGTTCCCCACTGACCTGACTCTCCCCAAAGTAACTAGCCTTCCCATGGTATACGGTTTTAAAATAAACAATTAATCCATAGAAATCTAGAGAAATATTAGGAACGGTCGAGGGGTTTTCAGTAGAACACGCGTCCCAGATGAATTTGAACTTAATTTCTTCAGGATCTCTATTACCAAGTCGTCCACCAACTTCTGTATCGCTAATGACCTTTTCTTTTTTAGATAAAACCAAATCTTGTATATTATGACCTCTGGTGGCCTTCATGATATACTGATGAAGGATATTATCGTGCACTACCTCTAGAAATTCCTCTGGCTCTGCATCCCGTCTTTCGCCATTCTATCCTTGGCAGGTTAAGATCCCCTGCAATTATTTCTAAGCTGGACTGTGACACTTTCCTAATACCCTCTCAAAAGTATTTACTAGCTGCTCTAATTAATTTTGGAGACTTGTAAATAGCTCGTAAGACTAATTTCTCCTTGTTACTAATTTCAACCCATACACTTTCCGTGTCCCTATTTGCTTTTTTGTCGGCTTTATTGTAATAGTTTAATGAATCCTTTACATAAATAGCTACCCCGGCCCCCTTTCTTCCCAGACGGTTTGACACAAAAATTATAGCCCTTTATTTGATTTTCTTCTAAAAATTCTTGAATGTCTGTATTCACCAAAGTTTCACTAATAACGGCAATGTCTATTTTCTCTGTACAAATTAAAGCCCTCAGTTCACCCATTTTATTACGTAAACTCCTGATGTTTGTGTCGTACACTTTGATTATTACGAGTAGTTATACCTCTACTTTGGTACTTAATTATTTTTTTCTTAACTGGGAAACTCTTTACTAATGTTTTTTTTGTTTTTGTAATATCACTTATCGCTCCTCTTTCATCTTTTATTCTGTTCTCAATCATCGCTGGCTCATTTTGAAGTGCCTGAGTGGATGTATTTACCCTAGTAGTTAAACTGTTCTTATATTTGCAAGTCACTATGCGTCTATCCAAACCTGATGATATTGATTTCTGAGTGGAGTTCTTAAAACATCCTGGACTTCAAACTTTCAACCTCGGGGAAAAAAAAAAAAATCCAACTCATTATCTATCATTCCAGCTAAATCAATAACTCCCTACCTAATAAGGTGAGTCCCATCCCAACCATACATGGCACTCCGTCCATAAATCCGGTCACAGTTGTCTATGAAAGTTATTGCATTAACTTGCAATAATTTTCAAGGCGGCATTTAAAACCTATCGCCCTGCTCAGTCATTCCCTCCCACAGAAGGCTTCGTAGCAAGTTTACTATGAAATTTATTTTGCATGTTACACCTGAAGAGTTTCCTGTGCACCGTTCACATAGTTTTTCATACCGACAATACTTGCCATCATTGACGTACAAGGCATACGAATATAAAAAGGGAGGATAAGGAGCAAAGCAAACCGCCGAGTGTAAGCTGCTACGAAGCCTAAAATGCCATTTGGAGCACAGTCAGATAAGTAGTTTGTTCCTGACTGTTACTTGACCCCTTACGCTGGTACACACAACGGAGCATCTTGTGTGAGGTCCAGTCAACATATACAGCCCCAGTGGTACAGGTAGAACACTTGGAAAGGTGAATAGTAATAGCGAAAATTTCAGTTTGGAATTCCTGCTTCAAATGTTATTGTTTTAGCCATCTATAATCAGATACTTTTTATATTTTTCATTTTTCTGTGTGTGTGTGTGTGTGTGTGTGTGTGTGTGTGTGTGTGTCCTCGAATAAGGAGGGAAGTGACTTCTGTTTTCTTTTTGGTCACGAAACATACTTAAAAATTCATTTGCTTGTTAACACTCGCGATGGAGGTTTGATAGAGAAGTGGAGTCGTAAACTCGTGGTGTTGGGGGGCTCCCTGACACCTATTCCTTGTCTAATGGGATTTAGTGGGTTTTATTCCCGTGGTGTTGAGACTCCCACACAGCTTAATCGCATATGTCTCGTATTCTCTTGGTATTTGGAGGCTCACTGGCACCTTTTCTTTACCATTGTAATATCCTATAATGAATCTTATACTCTTGCTGCTGGGAGGGTTTATTGCATATCTTACATGCCAAATTAATGGAATACAGTTGGTGGTGTTCATATGGTAGTTCGCTTTCTCTCCTTTCACACTTTCCTACAAAACGTCCCCGCCAGTTTTTCTATACTGCGTGGTGTTCCTTCAGATGTTTTTCTGCCAGCTTCGACTGAAGGGTTTGGAGGGCGGGGGAGAGCCTTCTTCTTTGCTATCCGTATCTCATTCTAGTAGTTCTGTATCGCAGTCACCACATGGGCCATGTGTGCTACTGCAGTTATCCTCTCTTATTATGATGTTCTTTTGTTCCTTATCAAATAAATAAGCTCTAATGCGACATATTTCGTGTATTAGGAGGTTCTGGTTCTCGGGCACCTCTTACTGCCCAGATGATACTGATTTCGTAGTACTGATCCCTGTGGTTCGCCAATGGTTACTAATCCTCAATCCGACTTAGAGCCATTTATTAAAACTCTCATCTTTCTCTTTCAGCCAGGATTCTAGCCATTTTAAGAAATTAACGTCTACACCGTGTGCTCGAAACTTCCAAATTATCCTTTCTGTAGAACCCTATCAAAGTCTAACTGAAGTCCAGATAAATAAACTTTATCGCAGATCTCCCAGAATAATTATAGGTTTGTGAGGCATAATCGTCCTTTGATAAACCAGTGTTGACTCCAATTGATGAGAATAAATTTTCTAAGTGTTCTTTAATTCTATTTGCTAAGACTGAATCAAGCATTTTACCAACTGTTGATGTTAGACTTACCGCACGATAATTCGACGAAACTGATTTTTTAATCTTAAAAAAAAAAAAAAAAAAAAAAAAAGACTGCGTTCGCTCCCCTATGGTACTTCTGAAATTAAATCTCATGGGGCAAAGAAAAGAAATATATAGAGAAAATAAATGGAGAAAGCAAACGTTACGTAAATTTAACTCAATTATGAATATGAAAATAGAGGGAGATAAGAAAGGAAAAGAAAGGGTATGACAATGTTGCGCGAAAATCGTAAGAAAGCCTCAATGGTTTTTATCAACCTACCTTACGAAATAATGATAGGATAGAACCTTTCAGAACAGAATTAGGTAACGTTACCAGTGAAGAAAGACATGTGATGTCAATTATTTCGGATCAATATATACCGAGAAAACTCAAAGATCTAAAGACTGAAGGTCAGATCAGTTGTGCCTCAAAGCGTGACAATACGACGCATGACTTCACGAGGTTGCATCCCGCTCGGTTCATCTGGACAGACGGGCTCTGTCGTATCCTGACATTGCCTGAGTCAAGACCTCACCCAGTGACAAACCAAGGAGCAGGGAGCTCCACAAGATTTAGGGAAGGATTAAGTGTCGAGGTCAAGTACGGATTAAGGTGCGGCACGTTGAAGAGAGGTACACACACACACACACACACACAGTGTATGTGTGTGTTATTGGTTATGGTGTGCGCGCGTGTGTGTGTGTGTGTGTGTGTGTGTGTGTGTTGAATCACAGACAGACAGTAATATGAAAACGTATAAATATATACGTATAGGAGAGAGAGAGAGAGAGAGAGAGAGAGAGAGAGAGAGAGAGAGAGAATTAGTGTAGTTTCCTCTTTTCATTGCTGTTTTCTTTGTATCGTAACCCTTTTTTCACCCCCCTGCAGCCTCGTGATGTCACTGACTTGCCTACTGTAAGGAACTGAGTAGACCTGTTAGACTTTATAATACTGGGGAAAACCTAGACCTGGTCGCTGAGTCAGGAAATATATACGATAATATATAAAAACAACAATATTAAGGATAAATGCCGTTTTAGTAAGGAGATGGGTTGAAACCGGTTTGGTAATAGTGGACGAATGGCATGAGGTACACTCGCTCCAGAAAGTATCGGTGCACTGTGGGTCCGATACCATCCGGAATGTATTCAGCCATGTGGCAGTGACAGCCCGTTAATACCTGTATATATCATAACATTTACGGCCATTCCCTACCCATTATGAAGGACACAAGAGGTGACTGATATAGCAGTCATTTATCGTCTGGGATGCCTGCGTGTGGGAGGACAGAACCACAATTTCCAGTTTCCTTTGTTCCGTGTGTCATAATATTTAACACATATTCTGCACCGATACTTTATAGAGCAAGTGTACCAATATATAGTGCTATACTTCCTGCCTCTTCCATTGAGAGTTTTAAGCATAGGCTAGTTAAGCACATGTATATGAAAAGTGGGCGTTGAGTTAAAAAAAAAAAAAAAACTTATTACCAGTACTAATTAATCCTTTTCGCTTTTCAGTTCTCTTTCTGGCAGACTTTTCTCCTTTCTCACTGCTCTTTAAAACGTCCACGCCAGTTTTTCTCTACTGCTTGATGTTCTTTCTCACATTTTCCCGTCGGTTTCGGCTGGACGGTTTGGTCGGAGGGGTGCAGCGTTCTTCTTAGCTATGCTCGTCTTGTTTTAGTACATAAGAACATAAGAGAGGATAACTGCAGTAGGCCGGTTGGCCCATGCTAGGCAGCTCCTAGAAGAGTAACTGAACTACTAGAATGAGATAAGGATAGCAAAGAAGAAGGCTCTCCCCCGCCCTCCAAACCATCCAGCCGAAGCCGGCAGGAAAAAGTCAGAAAGAACACCACGCCGTATAGAAAAACTGGCGTGGACATTTTACAGGAAAGTGTGAAAGGAGAATAGAGACTATCATAGTGTAACCTGAAATTTTTTTTTTTTTTTTTGAATTAGTATTGGTTATAAGATTTTCTTTAGTCTATATACACCCCTTATTTGTCATATTCTATATCCACCCCTTATTTGTCATATGCTTATCTAGCCTATGCTTGAAACTCTCAATGGAAGAAATGACTTAGCAAAACTACTTTTGCCTAGGTAGCTTACTTCCATTCGTCTACTACTCTATTCTACCAAACCAGTTTACTACCGATTTCCAACTTCTGAAACTGAATTTTTCTAGTTTGAAACCATTATTTCTAGTTCTATCCTGTATGCTCACTTTAAGTACCTTGCTAATATCTCCCTTATTTATACCATTCATCCACTTACACACCTCAATTAAGTCTCCCCTTACTCTACGCCTCTCTAGCTAATGCAGACTTAGTCTTTACTTACTCTTCTTTTAGCTTCCTAACATGGGTCATCTGGCGTACTTCGGTTATCCTCTCTTCTTATTTTCTTATGTTCATAAATTCTCAGAATATAAATTATCTTCCACTCTTTATTAGAAGGCAATGAAAAGATAAACGGGTCTCTCGCTGCTAATCTCTTTTTTCTTTTCTTTTTTCTCCCTTGTCTTTTTCTTTTCTTTAGTCTTTAGTGTTCTCTCCTTTTTTTTTCTTTAATATATTTCTCCCTACCGTTCTCCTTCCGCCCCTCTCCCTGACTTATCTTTGTTCTCCTCTATGGGTCGGTTAATCCAGGTTTTAGCTCGGTATCGGTGTGGCTGAGTAAGCGAGATTAGTGTGTTGTATGCGGGTTACACCCTGGGTAAGTATACTCATACACTGGTATATTTATTGTAACGGATACAGGAATAAAAAAAAAAAAAAAAAGGATTAGAAAAACGCATTAATTTATGCTATTCATGTTCTATTCTGGTAGCTTAATCACTCTTCTGGTTGGATGATGGTGAGGTGGGTAAAGCCTGGAGTAGTGGTGGTGGGGTGGATTCAGGGTGGACTATGGTGGTGGGGTGGATTCAGGGTGGACTATGGTGGTGGGGTGGATTCAGGGTGGACTATGGTGGTGGGGTGGATTCAGGGTGGACTATGGTGGTGGGGTGGATTCAGGGTGGACTATGGTGGTGGGGTGGATTCAGGGTGGACTATGGTGGTGGGGTGGATTCAGGGTGGACTATGGTGGTGGGGTGGATTCAGGGTGGACTATGGTGGTGGGGTGGATTCAGGGTGGACTATGGTGGTGGGGTGGATTCAGGGTTGTTTGTAGTGGTGGGATGGATAAGGCTACATGATGGCCTGTGGTGTTAAGGTGGATAAGGGTGGGTTGTGGTGGTGAGGTGCTGTAATCTTTTTACTTAATGTTATCCCTGATTTTCGTCCATTGCAGCTTAATTATTCACGTAGCTCACCGGTACTACTGCGCTTCATCCTTTTTCATCCCGCTTCCTCGTGACAAACGTCATATTATGGTGTTGATCTACTATTACATTGTAGATAGAAGTGGAAGCTTTTATCAAAGTTAGAGTAAAAGGAGGATAGTAGGTTGATGTGTAAATGATGAGGCTGTGGAGGTGGGAGGGGTTAGTGGGGTGATGGAGGGAGATAATGGAGGGGTGATAGGGAATGGGGTGGGGGGGAGGAGGGAGGAAGAGGGACAGAAAATGACTTACTGAGAAGGATCAACCTGACCTGACCAGTTCTGCCCTACCCTGACGGCTTCACACACCGCCTCCACCCCCCTCCCCATCTGCTGGCACCCGCACAGTGTTTATATGTATGCATGCATGTATGTATGTTTGTTTGTATGTCTTGTACGTATGTTCTCTCTTCGATCTCCTGTTATCTTCCTTCTTTTCCAGCCTTCATCCTGTTTGGTGACCCCTTCCTCTCTCTCTCTCTCTCTCTCTCTCTTGGTTAGTAAAGATCTCAAAACAAAGCAATAGAGTGTTAATGCGAGTAATAAAGTTAATAGGGTCCTAAAATTTATTTCGAGAAGAGTGAGCACTAGGTCATCAAAAGTAATATTGCAAATTTATCTTGCATTAGTAAGGCATCATTCAGACTACACTGTGCAATTTTGGTATCTTTACTATAGAATGCATATAAATTCGTTAGAAAATGTACCGAGAATAATGACAAAAATGATACATGATGCTGGGAACATGTCATATGATGACAGACTGACTAAATCTGCACTCGCTATAGAGGCGTAGAGTATGGAGAGACTTAAATAAGGTGTTTAAATGGATGAAAGGAATAAATAGGGGAGATATTAACAATGTACTAAAAGTATGCATACAGGATAGAACTGGAAAAAATTATTTCAAACTATAAAAATTTCGTCTTGGTAAGGTAATTGGTAGAAATTGGTTTGGCAATGGCAATAGAGTAGTAGACGAATGGAATAAATTACGTATATATAGCAAAGTAGTTGCTGCCCCTGCAGTTGTGAGTTCCAGGCATAGGCTAGATAAGCGCATGACATGAGAGGTAGGTATAGAAAAAAAAAAAAGCGTAACCAGTACTTGTTCACTCATTCTGCTTTTCAGGTTACGCAATTGTTAGTGTCTTTCTCTTTTCACACTTTCCTATAAAATGTCCACGCCATTTTTTTCAATACTGCGTGGTCTCTCTGACTTCTTCCCGCCGGCTTCGGCAACATGGTTTGGAGGGTGGGGGGAAAGCCTTCTTCTTTGTTATCCTTATCTCATTACAGTGGTTCAGTTATTCTTCTAGGAGCTGCCTAGCATGGACCAACTGACCTACTGCAGTTATCCTCTCTCTCTCTCTCTCTCTCTCTCTCTCTCTCTCTCTGTTACTCACTCACTCACACACACTCATTGTATTGTGCGATTCACGCTTTCACCTTTCCTTCACCTCTTCCCTCCCCTCTCCTCCCCCAGCTTATCCCCCTCCCCCATCGCACACATCTATTCTACCCATGGAGGTACCCATCTCTCTCTAATGCTCAGTCTCTAGGGCATGTGCAGTCTTCAGTGAGGTGAGGTTAAGCAGGGCTGGTCGGGTTAGGATAAGTTAAGGCAGGGTCGGATCGGGTCTTGTACGGTAGGGTAGGGTAGGGTAGGACAAGGTACTGTAAACCATGGGCATTCATTATATCTGTACATGAGTGAGGAACATGGTAGGGTTATGTATGAAAAGTACAAAGGAAAGCAAATAGCAACAAGCTTAATAGTAGAAGTGGAAGAGTTGTACGAGAAGTATGAGCTAGTTAAGCGAATGACATGTAATGGCTTGATATAAAGATTTAGTTAATAATTAATATTTTATTTTTTTCATATTTCACTACCATTTTACTCTCCTCTGTTTGTTCTAAGAAAATATATCCAAGTCGGTTTTTCAATACTTTGCGGTATTATTCATCATCTATTTTTCTGTTGCCGGTTACGGCTGTGGGGGAAGGGGGAGCTGAATTCTTTATCCTTGTCTTACTATAATGGTTAAGTCACACTTTTATTAATGGGCCACCCGTTGTACTGGAGGTATCATGTCTCCGTATGTTCTTATCACGCCTCCGAACGATTATTATTTATGAGATATCGCCGATACTTTTGAATAGTTATTGTTTTCATCAGTACGTTCAGATCTATCAGCTCCCCGCCCCCTCTGTTTAATGTATCCCGCTTAAAATGAATACCATAGTCTGCGTGTAGCAAGAGGCCAAAAGAGAAGATAATTGCAGAAGACTTGTTGGCCCATGCTATGGACAGTGTGAATAGACCACAGGAATAAGACAAGGAAAAAAACATAACATTCGTGATACATTAATATCAGCTTATAATAACTGCGTTTAGTAGCGAAGATACAATAGTCCTGGGGAGAAAATATCGTAACTTGACTATTTACATTACGTGGATACATTTCTTTAAAAAAATATATATATATTCTCAGTGACGGGATAGGCGAGAAGAGTAATTGAGAGAGAGGCGGGGTCAGGGAACTGACCTCTCACAAGGGGTCAAAGGGAGTAGTGGAGGGTTCAGAGGTCAGGGATTGGGACAAAGGTCGAGGGGGCGGGGTCACGGGGGGGTGAGAGATCAAGGGATTGGTCATGGAGCAGCGTGGTGGGAGGGGTTTTGTGAGGCAGGAGGGTTTAAAAGGCGGCCCAAATGCTATCACTGGAGTAGTTTCACAAGTTGTAGAGTTTGTAGTGGTGTGCCCGGGAGCGAGTACTGAAGTCTCCAGAAATATAGAGCTCCTCTTGGGTTTCATAAAACTCTCGAGAAGCTCGATAGCTTTTCTACTGTCTTGACGTTTCACGAATGGGGGTAATACTGGCTTAGGCTTCGATTACCTTAATGTAAACTTGCATAGTGCGAAAGTCCTCGGACCCTGATTGTCTTAAAATTCTCTTTAACTTTACATGGACTAGCCATCTTAATGCTTTAAAATCTACAAGAACATTTCCAAGCTTAAGGAGCCTAAACATAAAATTATAAACATAACTGTGCCGATCATCGCCCGTCAAGATGGGGATAGTACGGTTCTGCATCGTCCTGAGCTGCATTTTGGGCTTCATGGTGCTGCTGTATGTCTGTCTGCAAGTTGGGGTGAGTGTTGACCTTTTTATAACTGTACAGTATTGTGGGCATCAGGAGTCCTATCACCATTCATTGTTTCTCTCTCTCTCTCTCTCTCTCTCTCTCTCTCTCTCTCTCTCTCTCTCTCTCTCTCTCTCTCTCTCTCTCTCTCTCTCTCTTTCTCTCTCTCTCTCTCTCTCTCTCATTCTATTTGCTAAAACTGAATCTAGCAATTTGCCAACTGTTGATGTTAGATTTATCGCATGATACTTCGGCGAAACTGATTTATTAACTTTTTAAATAAACGGATACTGCGATCCCTCTCTCATATGGTACTTTTGAAATAAAATATCTCGTGGGCCAAAGAAAAGACATAAATAGAAAAAATAAAAGGGGAAAGGAACAGCTATGTAATATTAACAAAATTTTTAATACGAAGGTAAAGAGGGAGATCCAGAAGGAAAAGACATGTTATGCAATTTAGGCTGCTCGAAAATCGAAAGAAAACCTCATTGGTTTTTATCAACCGTACCTTACGAAATATTAAGATAGGATAGAACCTCTTAGAACAGAACCGGGTACCATTGCTAGTTGAGGTAAAGACATGGGGTGTGGTAAACAGTTTTTCGTATCAGTATTTACCAATAAAAATCAAACATTTAAAGACTGGAGAGGTCAGATCAGTTGTGCCTCAAAACATGATAACCCAACACCCAGCATCACGTGGTTGCATCCCGCTCGATTCACCTGGACAGACGAGCTCGGTCGTATCCTGACATTCCACGAGTCAAAATCTCCCCCAGTGACAAACCAAGGAGCAAGGAGCTCCACAAGATTTAGGGAAGGATTGTGTGTGTGTGTGTGTGTGTGTGTGTGTGGAGAGAGAGAGATTAGTGTAGTCTTCCATTTTCACTGCTATTTTCTTTGTATGGTAACCCTTTTTTCACTCACACGCAGCTCGTGACGTCCCTGACCTCCGTACTATAGTCAGACCAGAATATGAAGAGCTCTGGAGTGGAGTGGGGGATTAAGTACAGCTCTGCCGTATCTTGACCAAAACAACGTTTTCTATAATATTTTAAATGGGATAATTCCGACAAAAATATGCTACCGTACTTTAGTTACGTTTAGTCTTTTTGGTTCCATTATGGCTATTGTCGGCTATTATAGTCTAAAAATACAAGCTATAAACAGTCCATGGTGGGTGGCAGGCGAGTGGCCGTGACTGACCCAAACACGCGGGTCACCGGAAACGTGGCAGTGTTGTCTAAACAACGTCACATGTTGTATAGAGTAGTTGTTTATATTCTTATAAAGGAAATAAATCTTTACTATGAATTTTTTTTTTTTGTAATATATTGTATCTGGAGTATTTCAAGGTAATATAAAATTGTTAATATCTTGACATTCGACAATGTAAAGTTGAAGGTTTAAATGTTTGGCAGTTGCACTTTTCTTATCTGCCACACCTCGGAGCCCTTCATATTCTGGTTTGACTATAAGAGGAACTGAGCGGACCTGTTAGTCTTTAGATACCGGGGAAAACCTAGACCTGATCCTCAAGCAGGAAATAGTTACGATAAAAAGTAAAAACAACAATAATAAGGATAAATTCCATTTTAATAAGGAAGGGTAGAAATTGATTTGGTAATAGATTAGTGGACGAATGGTATGAGGTACCAATATACTGTATAGTGCTATACTTCCTGCATGTTTCATTGAGAGTTTTAAGCATAAGCTAGATAAGCATATGCATATGACAAGTAAGGGTTGAATACAAGAAAAAAAAAAATCTAATTACAGGTACGAGTTAATTCTTTTCCCTTTTCAGTTTTCATTGTGGCTGGCTTTTCTCCTTTCACACTGTTCTTCTTAAGGTCCAGTTTTTCTATACTGCTTGATGTTTTTTCTCATTTTCCTGCCGGTTTCGGCTGGATTGTTTGGTGGGTCGGACACAGCGTCCTTCTTAGCTATGCTTGTCTTGTTTTAGTAGTTTAATTACTCTTGTTTTAGCTTCCTGCAGTAGGCCGGTTGACCCATGCTAGGCAGCTCCTAGAAGAGTAACTGAACTACTAGAATGAGATAAGGACGGCCCTGAAAAGATAAACGGGTCTCTTGCTGCTAGTCTGTTTTTTTTTTCCTTTTTTTCTTTTATTTTGTCTTTTTGTCCTGAGTTTCTTCTTTTCCCTTCCCTTTTTTATATTTCACCCTACCTTCCCCCTTCCTTCCCCTCTCCCTGTCCATTCTTTGTTTCACCTCTATGGGTCAGATAATCCAG
>NC_137058.1:19013134-19043134 GCF_032717465.1 Coenobita brevimanus
CATTTCTTTTTTTATTTATTTACTTTATAATTTATTTCTAATTAGCACATGTACAGTGATTTGACGATACTAAATTCTGGATCATTACTGTACAGGGTATAAGGTACATACTGTAAACCTTGTACAGTCATGGAAAAATGGACAGGTGAGGCGAGGAAATGTTAGTGTCCGTCACTCTAGACTCCTTTCTAAATAGCTCTTCTGTACCTGAATATGAACACGCAAAGAACATAAGAACATAAGAAGAGAGGATAACTGCAGTAGGCCGGTTGTGCCTATGCTAGGCAGCTCCCTAGAAGAGTAACTGAACTACTAGAATGAGATAAGGACAGCAAAGAAGTTAAAGGCTTTCTCCCCCGCCCTCCAAACCCTCCAGCCGAAGCCGGCAGGAAAAAGTCCAGAAAGAACACCACGCCGTATAGAAAAACTGGCGTGGACATTTTACTAGGGAAAGTGTGAAAAGGAGAATAGAGACTATCATAGTGTAACCTGAAAAGAAAAAATTTTTTGATTAGTATTGGTTATAAGGTTTTTTATTCTATATCCACCCCTTATTTGTCATATGGTTATCTAGCCTTTCATGTACTTGGAAACTCTCAATGGAAGAGGCAGCAACTACTTTACTAGGTAGCTTATTCCATTCGTCTACTACTCTATTACCAAACCAATTTCTACCGATTTCCTTACTGAAACGGAATTTGTCTAGTTTGAAACCATTATTTCTAGTTCTATCCTGTATGCTCACTTTAAGTACCTTGCTAATATCTCCCTTATTTATACCCTTCATCCACTTAAACACCTCAATTAAGTCTCCCCTTACTCTACGCCTCTCTAGCGAATGCAGACTTAGTCTTTTCAGTCTGTCTTCATATGACAGGTTCCGGACGTCATGTATCATTTTAGTCATTCTTCTCTGTACATTTTCTAACGAATTAATATCCATTCTATAGTAAGGACACCAGAATTGTACTACGTAGTCTAAATGTGGCCTTACTAATGCTAGATAAAGTTTTAGTATTACTTTAGATGATCTATTGCTCACGCTTCTCGAAATAAATCCTAGGACCCTATTTGCTTTATTTCTCGCATTAATACACTGTTGCCTAGGTTTAAGGTCGTTACTAATCATAACTCCTAGATCTCTATCGCATTCCGATTTGCTAATTTCTTTGTTATCTAAGCTGTATTTAGTATCTCCAATGGTCTTGCCTACGTTAAGTACTTTACATTTTTCAACGTTAAATTCCATTTGCCAAGTTTTAGACCATTTGGACAATGTATCGAGGTCTTTCTGTAAGTTATGGCAATCGTCAGTCGAGTTAATGATACGCCCTATTTTTGTATCGTCGGCAAATTTGCTGATGCTACTATTGACTCCTAAGTCTAGATCATTTATATATATGATAAATAATAAGGGACCGAGTACTGAACCCTGTGGTACACCGCTAGTTACTAATCCCCAGTCCGACTTAGTTCCATTTATTAATACTCTCTGCTTTCGTCCTTTCAGCCAGGATTCTATCCATTTTAAGATATCGCCGTCTATACCGTGTGCTCGAACCTTTCTAACTAACCTTTCGTGTGGGACCCTATCAAAAGCTTTACTAAAGTCCAGATAAATAACATCGTAAGCTTTATCGCTATCTACTGCCTCATAGACCTCCGAGTAGAATGACAACAAATTTGTGAGGCAGGATCGTCCTTGCCTGAATCCGTGCTGACTTTCGTTTATAAGATTAAATTTTTCTAAGTGTTCTCTAATCTTATTTGCCAAAATTGACTCTAACATTTTTCCTACTATTGACGTTAGACTTATCGGACGATAATTCGACGCAGCTGATTTATCACCCTTTTTAAAGATGGGCACTACGTTTGCGCTTTTCCACGCCTCTGGAACTTCTCCTGAACTTAAAGAGTCATTAAATAACGTTAAAAATGGCTGACATAATTCTTCTTTGGTTTCTTTTATAATTTTTGCATATATATCGTCCGGACCTGGCGATTTTTGAGGTTTTAACTTATTAATTTCTTTCAATACGTCCTCCTTACTAATGGTTATTTTACTAAGAATATTTTCCGTATTCTCATGGTAAATATTTGCTGCTTGAGGGACCAGGCTTAGATTTTCCTTGGTGAATACTGATATGAAATAATTATTTAGGATGGAGCACATTTCTTTATCTTCACTGGTAATGTCACCTGATTCTGTTCTGAGTGGTCCTATCCTGTCTTTATTTTTCGTTCGGTACATTTGATAAAAACCCTTGGGGTTTTCTTTTGATTCACTGGCAACCTTAATTTCATAACTTCTCTTTGCTTTTCTTATCTCCCTCTTTACTTCTCTATTTAAAATTGTGTACCGGTTACGTAAGTGTTCCTCTCCACGTTTTATTTTTCTATATATTCCTTTCCTTTGGCCTATGAGAGATTTTAATCTGTTGTTTAACCATCTAGGTTCCGAATTATTAGTTCTAAACGGCTTTGAAGGAATATATCTATCTTGGCCTCCGTGTATTATATTTATTAACTCGTTATACTTCTCACTGGTTGAACGTCTGTTTGGTACTGTAGCTGAGTTAATTTCCGTCACCTGGACTACATTCCTATCCCCCAGGTGTTTCCTGCGCCTGACCTATGACCTGGATTCACACTGACCTGGCATTCCCTCCAATAGCTAATCTCCCTGTGGAATACCGTTCGAAAATAAGCTCTTAAGCCATCAGAAATCTCCTAGACGAAAATTAGGAACGGTGGAGGTATTTTCAGTGGAACAGACATCCCAAATAAATTTGAACTTAATTTCTTCATGATCGCTATTACCAAGTCGTCCACCAACCTCTATATCGCTAATGATATTTTCTTTATTAGCTAAAACCAAATCTAGTATATTATTACCTCTGGTGGGCTCCCTGATATACTGATAAAGGAAATTATCCTGTACTACCTCTAGAAATTCCTCTGACTCTGCATCTCCTGTCTGATTTCTCCAATCTATCCTTGGCAGATTAAGGTCCCGAATACAATTATTACTAAGCTGGACTGTGATGCTTTCCTAATTTCCTCCCAGAGGTATTTACTATCAGCTCGACTTAATTTTGGAGATCTGTAAATTGCTCCTAAGACTAATTTCTCCTTATTGTTACTAATTTCAACCCAGACACTTTCTGTGTCCCTATTTACTTTAATGTCTGCTTTATTGTAACAGTTTAATGAATCCTTTACATAAATAGCTACCCCTCCCCCCTTTCTTCCCTGACGGTTTGACACAAAAATATTATAGCCTTTTATCTGATATTCTGCTAAAAATTCTCGAGTGTCTGTATTCATCCAAGTTTCACTAATAACGGCAATGTCTATTTTCTCTGTACAAATTAAAGCCCTCAGTTCATCCATTTTATTACGTATACTCCGGCTGTTTGTGTAGTACACTTTCAGATTATTACGAGTAGTTATGCCTTTACCTTGGCATTTACTGTTATTTATTTTATTACTAACTGGGAAACTCTTTACTTTACTAATATAACAATTTTTTGTACTATCTCTTTCGCCCTTCTATCATCGCTTGTTCTATCATCTATCATCGCCTGCTCAATTTGAGGTGCCTGAGTGGATGTATCTACACTATTGGTTGAACTTTTGTTCTTAATTTTGCAAGTATCGATGCATCTATCCAAACATGGTAATAATGATTTCTGACTGTAGTTGCTGCATCTTCCTGTACACCTACTTCTCAATCTCGAAAAAATCCCTCCAACTCCCTATCTATCATTCCAGCTAAAACAGTAACTCCTTGCCTGCTAAGATGAGTCCCATCCCAACTATACAAGGCACTTCGTCCATAAAACCGGTCCCAGCTGTCTATGAAAGGTATTGCATTATCTTTGCAATACCTTTCAAGGCGGCAATTAAACCCTATTGCCCTGCTCAACCATTCCCTTCCAACCCGCAACCTTGGTAAAACACCAAGCACTACAGGGGTTCCTCCCCTCTCCCTAACCTTTTCTAACATCAACTTGTACCTTTTCCACAGTACCTTCACTCTTACGGCTACTAATATCATTGCCTCCTACACTGAGGCACACAGTGGGTTTGTCACCACTTTCCTTTACGATATTTGAAATTTTATCTACCACATTAGCCACCCTGGCCCCTGGAAGACACACATGTTTAGCGAGTGGAGTATACATGGCCCTGTTCAGATATCTCACCTGGGAGTCTCCAACAACAACAACATTTTTCTTACCTTTCTTGTTCTGTTTATACTTACCTGTACTGGAAGTTCTCTCACCGTCCTTCTCCTCTACTTCCCTCTCTGCCTTCCCTTCACATTCGTCCCGTAGTGTGTCGAATGTATTAGTTGTCTTAATTTCCGTTTGCTTTTTAAGAGTGAACTTCGTTGCACCCTTGTTAACAAGTGTCCAACCTTAGCCTTTTTCTTTCTCCTCCAACATCTCCTCCAACAATTCCCTCATTTGTGCCTTCTCCTGCCTGAGAATTTGTACCTCCCGCTTCAGTTCGAGAAGTTCCTCCTTTAATTCAAGGTAATCCTTTTCAGTACCTGCAGTGGGGACACAGCTCTCTGCCGAGGAAGCCATTACGCACTAGTTCACACAAGGTAGCACACACTATCACGGGTCACTACGGGTCACCACAACACACACACTCACGGATCACTAGCACAGCACTATCGCTGATCACTACAACACACTAACACAACCACTATCACAGATCACTAAAGCACACTAGCACAACACTACCACAGGTCTCTAGCACGTCTGAGCTGACTGGCCTCACGAGAGCGACCTTGAACCGTGTGTGTGTGTGTGTGTTGTGGGTGTGTGTGTGTGTGTGTGTGTGGTGTGTGTGTGGTGTGTGTGTGGTGTGTGTGTGGTGTGTGTGGTGTGTGTGTGTGTGTGTGTGGTGTGTGTGTGTGTGTGGTGTGTGTGTGTGTGTGTGTGGTGTGTGTGTGTGTGTGTGTGTGTGTGTGTGTGTGTGTGTGTGTGTGTGTGTGTGTGTGTGTGTGTGTGTGGTGTGTGTGTGTGTGTGGGTGTGGTGTGGTGGGTGTGGGTGGGTGTGGGTGGGTGTGGGTGTGGGTGGGTGTGGGTGGGTGTGGGTGTGTGGGTGTGGGTGTGTGGGTGTGGTGTGTGGGTGTGGTGTGTGGGTGTGTGTGTGGGTGTGTGTGGGTGTGGGTGTGTGTGTGTGTGTGTGTGTGTGTGTGTGTGTTTGTGCGCATCCTTGACACAAGCAATTCCCTACATTTTTTTATCACAACCCATCCCTCCCTCTTCCCTGCGGCTACTCTGCTAACACACACACACACACACACACACACACACACACACACACACACACACACACACACACACACACACACACACATGAGAAGCTCGTCTTCATTCTTCATATACGCAGCTGCTCTCTCTCTGTTTTTCAAGATTCTGTAGGAGTGAATAGTAATGTCAGTGCAAAGTATCCCTTTATTATTGTGATAAAAGTATTATGAAATAAAACTTAGGAGTATATTAAAGAAAACAACTGCAGTAGGCTGGTTGGCCCATGCAAGGCAACTCCTCATGATTTTGGAGCTGCATACGAGACAGAGAGAAAGAGACAGAGAGAGAGAGGTGAGGAGTAACCACTTGTCCCCCCATCTCTCTCTCTCTCTCTCTCTCTCTCTCTCTCTCTCTCTCTCAATATTCTCAATATTCTGTAGGAGTGAATAATAATGTCAGTGCAAAGTATGCATTTACTGTGATATAAGCATTACAAATAAAAACACGAACATATTTAGACGGAACAACTGCAGAAAATCCTCTCGAGACATCAGCATTAAAATTTCTCATACAGATTAAAATCTCTCATAGGTCAAAAGAAAAGGAAAGGAATATATAGAAAAATAAAACTTGGAGAGGAACACTTACGTAACCGGTACACAATTTTAAATAGAGAAGTAAAGAGGGAGATAAGAAAAGCAAAGAGAAGTTATGAAATTAAGGTTGCCAGTGAATCAAAAGAAAACCCCAAGGGTTTTTATCAAATGTACCGAACGAAAAATAAAGATAGGATAGGACCACTCAGAACAGAATCAGGTGACATTACCAGTGAAGATAAAGAAATGTGCTTCATCCTAAATAATTATTTCATATCAGTATTCACCAAGGAAAATCTTAGCCTGGTCCCTCAAGCAGCAAATATTTACCATGAGAATACGGAAAATATTCTTAGTAAAATAACCATTAGTAAGGAGGACGTATTGAAAGAAATTAATAAGTTAAAACCTCAAAAATCGCCAGGTCAGGACGATATATATGCAAAAATTATAAAGGAAACCAAAGAAGAATTATGTCAGCCACTTTTAACGTTATTTAATGACTAATTTCTGGAGAAGTTCCAGAGGCGTGGAAAACCGCAAACGTAGTGCCCATCTTTAAAAAGGGTGATAAATCAGCTGCGTCGAATTATCGTCCGATAAGTCTAACGTCAATAGTAGGAAAAATGTTAGAGTCAATTTTGGCAAATAAGATTAGAGAACACTTAGAAAAATTTAATCTTATAAACGACAGTCAGCACGGATTCAGGCAAGGACGATCCTGCCTCACAAATTTGTTGTCATTCTACTCGGAGGTCTATGAGGCAGTAGATAGCGATAAAGCTTACGATGTTATTTATCTGGACTTTAGTAAAGCTTTTGATAGGGGTCCCACACGAAAGGTTAGTTAGAAAGGTTCGAGCACACGGTATAGACGGCGATATCTTAAAATGGATAGAATCCTGGCTGAAAGGACGAAAGCAGAGAGTATTAATAAATGGAACTAAGTCGGACTGGGGATTAGTAACTAGCGGTGTACCACAGGGTTCAGTACTCGGTCCCTTATTATTTATCATATATATAAATGATCTAGACTTAGGAGTCAATAGCAGCATCAGCAAATTTGCCGACGATACAAAAATAGGGCGTATCATTAACTCTACTGACGATTGCTATAACTTACAAAAAGACCTCGATACATTGTCCAAATGGTCTAAAACTTGGCAAATGGAATTTAACGTTGAAAAATGTAAAGTACTTAACGTAGGCAAGACCATTGGAGATACTAAATACAGCTTAGATAACAAAGAAATTAGCAAATCGGAATGCGAGAGAGATCTAGGAGTTATGATTAGTAACGACCTTAAACCAAGGCAACAGTGCATTAATGCGAGGAATAAAGCAAATAGGGTCCTAGGATTTATTTCGAGAAGCGTGAGCAATAGATCATCTAAAGTAATACTAAAACTTTATCTAGCATTAGTAAGGCCACATTTAGACTACGCAGTACAATTTTGGTGTCCTTACTATAGAATGGATATTAATTCGTTAGAAAATGTACAGAGAAGAATGACTAAAATGATACATGACGTCCGGAACCTGTCATATGAAGACAGACTGAAAAGACTAAGTCTGCATTCGCTAGAGAGGCGTAGAGTAAGGGAAGACTTAATTGAGGTGTTTAAGTGGATGAATGGTATAAATAAGGGAGATATTAGCAAGGTACTTAAAGTGAGCATACAGGATAGAACTAGAAATAATGGTTTCAAACTAGAAAATTTCCGTTTCAGTAAGGAAATCGGTAGAAATTGGTTTGGTAATAAAGTAGTAGACGAATGGAATAAGCTACCTAGTAAAGTAGTTGCTGGCTCTTCCATTGAGAGTTTCAAGCATAGGCTAGATAAGCATATGACAAATAAGGGGTGGATATAGGATATTGGATAAAGAAAATCTTATAACCAATACTAATTCAAAAAAAAATTCTTTTCAGGTTACACTATGATAGTCTCTATTCTCCTTTCACACTTTCCTGTAAAATGTCCACGCCAGTTTTTCTATACGGCGTGGTGTTCTTTCTGACTTTTTCCTGCCGGTTTCGGCTGGATGGTTTGGAGGGCGGGGGAGAGCCTTCTTCTTTGCTATCCTTATCTCAATCTAGTAGTTTAGTTACTCTTCTAGGAGCTGCCTAGCATGGGCCAACCGGCCTACTGCAGTTATCCTCTCTTCTTATGTTCTTAACTGTCATTATTTCCATGCGGGCCAATTAACGTCCACGTTCATACTTGCCTACTCCCTTCTACCACCATTTTCGCCAGTTCTCATCTTTTCTTTCCAATTCACAGCATGCCATTCGTTATGATAATAATTGCTCACACACACACACACACACACACACACACACACATATATATATATATATATATATATATATATATGGTAGTGATGGTTTGCGTTATGTTCTCCTCGCTCAGGAGATTGTGCATGTATCTAAAGGCACCTGGTGAAGAAAACGCAACACTATATTTTGACGTCAAGAGATTGTCTTCCTCGCTTTCTTTTGGGATTATATGCATGGTTCAGTTAATATCTGCGCCTTTTCTGCCAAAGTAATGGAACGAAGTGTGGAATGTTTCCGGGTACAGTACGTACTTTGGCAGTCTGGCACCCTCATCGGTAACATGGCCGTATTCTAAGCCACACAGGAAGCTTTGTAGCACGTCTTCCAAAGCGATTCATTTTGCTTGTGACACTTCCTGTGCTGTTTACTCCGTTTCTCTACCGCTGTACTTTGCACTAATGACATGCATGAAAATCCTGAGGTGTGAGGAGCAAAACAAAGAGCTTTGTGGAAGGGTCTGTGAAGGCTATAATGCTACTTACAGTGCAACTGGGGATTTGATCATCCATGCTGATGTGCCTCGATAGTGACGAGTGATGCTCGACTGAGTGACTCATTTATGATCGATTATGAATTAAGTGTTAGTGATGGGTTATGTTCACCTGACCGAACATAACCCCTCACTAACTAACACTAAGTATCTGCCAAGTCGCCTGGGTGCCTGTACTGTGTACCAAGTCACCGGGTGGCTATTATCTTGTCACTTTCGATACCATCGTCTTGCTAACTTTATGGTAATATGTAGCTTCAGCCGTTGTCCTTCAGCTGTATCGTTAGTGATGGTCAGTGTTAAACTGGATGGCTGCATTTAACACAAACCCCAAGGGTTTTTATCAAATGTACCGTACGAACAATAAAGATAGGATAGGACCACTCAGAACAGAATCAGGTGACATTACCAGTGAAGATAAAGAAATTTGCTCCATCCTAAATAATTATTTCGTATCAGTATTCACCAAGGATAATCTAGGCCAGGTCCCTCAAGCAGCAAATATTTACGATGAGAATACGGAAAATATTCTTAGTAAAATAACCATTAGTAAGGAGGACGTATTGAAAGAAATTAATAAGTTAAAACCTCAAAAATCGCCAGGTCCGGACGATATATATGCAAAAATTATAAAAGAAACCAAAGAAGAATTATGTCAACCACTTTTAACGTTATTTAATGACTCTTTAAGTTCAGGAGAAGTTCCAGAGGCGTGGAAGACCGCAAACGTAGTGCCCATCTTTAAAAAGGGTGATATAATCAGCTGCGTCGAATTATCGTCCGATAAGTCTAACGTCAATAGTAGGAAAAATGTTAGTCAATTTTGGCAAATAAGATTAGAGAACACTTAGAAATATTTAATCTTATAAACGAAAGTCAGCACGGATTCAGGCAAGGACGATCCTGCCTCACAAACTTCTTGTCATTCTACTCGGAGGTCTAAGAGGCAGTAGATAGCGGTAAAGCTTACGATGTTATTTATCTGGACTTTAGTAAAGCTTTTGATAGGGTCCCACACGAAAGGTTAGTTAGAAAGGTTCGAGCACACGGTATAGACGGCGATATCTTAAAATGGATAGAATCCTAGCTGAAAGGACGAAAGCAGAGAGTATTAATAAATGGAACTAAGTCGGACTGGGGATTAGTAACTAGCGGTGTACCACAGGGTTCAGTACTCGGTCCCTTATTATTTATCATATATATAAATGATCTAGACTTAGGAGTCAATAGCAGCATCAGCAAATTTGCCGACGATACAAAAATAGGGCGTATCATTAACTCTACTGACGATTGCCATCAGGACCCATATACATACAGGGTCTAACCATACCGACCCCAAAACGCGTCGCGTTTGCGCATGACGTCATGGCGAACAGGACCCATATACATATAGGGTCTT
This sequence comes from Coenobita brevimanus, assembly GCF_032717465.1. Taxonomy (NCBI): domain Eukaryota; kingdom Metazoa; phylum Arthropoda; class Malacostraca; order Decapoda; family Coenobitidae; genus Coenobita; species Coenobita brevimanus. The sequence continues at coordinate 19,023,231 of NC_137058.1, forward strand.
CTCACACCTTTCTACTACGCAGATTTACTGACGTCACGCTTGAGACAGGGCACTCCTCCCATTTCTCCCCACCCACCAACTCCCTTGGGACCTCGGAGGGAGGCCCCAAGTCGCGGTGAGGTGTAGCTGTCTGTCATCCTCCATATCCACCCCTCCCACACACAACTCTGTTCCCCACACACATTTTCTAAATCCAAATGATTGTTTAACCTCTCCCTTCTCATATTTAAAGGTACATGATTTACAAATAAACACAATATACTCTAATAGTGACATTTATTAGGATACATGGATATCATCTTGTTATAAATGATACCGGATGTTTATTGGTACTGCTACCGGTATTGACTATGTTACTATGCAGGCTTCATTTCCTTAACTTCGACATCTTGCTCTGCAGCTTTCGTGTCGAGTTAGCCAAATTTTTGTTTAATACCCGCATCCTGAAAAATACTCGGTATCGAACAAAAAGGCTAATTACTTCAGTAGGAAGAGACGCATGCCTATATATTAGTACTGACAATGCCTTGCCAGTTGTCTTTTAAATTATCGTTAGTAAGGCTTAGGTTTTATGCTGGTTTTAAGCCACAGGATGTCAAATGTATATATTCCGCATATATCATGGAGAGAGAGAGAGAGAGAGAGAGAGAGAGACTGCGTAGATACCAAATCGTTAATTATAAATAACAAATCTCTTAATCCGAGCTATTAAATATATGTGAATGTATTTCATATACTCTTTGTGGCTTCATGTACATAAAAAAGCTATATAGTTTTTACGAATTATTCACTCTTTGAGAACGAAAAGTGGCTGTATAAATCATTTCCAACGACCTGGCACCGTTGTTTTTGGGACCTGGAAGGGAGGGAGGGAAGGAAGGGGGGGGGATGATAACATACTTCTTGCCAAACGCTTCCAGATGGAATTACTACGTTACGAACCTGCTTTAAACAAATACATTCTGCGATATACCGTACTTAATTTTCAACACTACTGCTTTCTTGCTAAGGTACTCAGTAATGGTTACCTACAGTACGTGGGTAGAACAGAATAATGGTGGGTAAAAATGAATACTAGCAACTCATACTAGTGCGGTGGCCAGTTGCCTCAGTTTATTTTACTTGGGCTGGTAAATGCAATGCACCACGTGCTTTTCCACATTTCTGCAAGCACTAACCCCGTGAGGGGAGATATACTGTACAGCTTATAAAGAGCAAAGCCCACCATATCAGGGATATGCACCTACGCAGAGAGAGAGAGAGAGAGAGAGAGAAAGGGACTTAACATTTAATGAAGCTGGTGGCAGATTCAGCGCTGGCAGGGCATGCTCTTCAAGGCGTATTTGATTTTTTGGAATATGCAGTTTGAGAAATTCATATTTTAGATTTCTTTTATAAGCACTTTGATCAAAGTGAAGGCTACAGATGCGAGCAGTATTCGGATTAATTGTGTCTTTCCTCTTGCACAAATGAATCCACTTACGTTTAATCTCTTCATCTTTGGGGAAAATATGGAAAGTTATATCTCCACCTTTCTACAGTAAAGAGTTACAGCCAAACAATGCACAATTGGTAGGCATTATTTCACTGGGCACATACAATGGAATAAAGTGCATGTGACAGAGGTGACCTGTTTGGCGCCGTGACCTCTGAGCAACTGAGTCTACTTCTCACTATATGGCAACCCCTTCTCAGAAGACATCACCCGGTGTCTTCGCCATGACGTCATGCGCAAACGCGACGCGTTTTGGGGTCGGTATGGTTAGACCCTGTATGTATATGGGTCCTGATGGCGAAGACACCAGGTGAGGTCTTCCGAGAAGGGGTTGCCATATAGTGAGAAGTAGACTCAGTTGCTCAGAGGTCACGGCGCCAAACAGGTCACCTCTGTCACCTGCACTTTATTCCATTGTATGTGCCCAGTGAAATACTGCCTACCAATTGTGCATTGTTTGGCTGTAAGTCTTTACTGAAGAAAGGTGGGGATATAACTTTCCATATTTTCCCCAAAGATGAAGAGATTAGACGTAAGTGGATTCATCTGTGCAAGAGGAAAGACACAATTAGTCCGTATACTGCTCGCATCTGCAGCCTCCACCTTGATCAAAGTGCTTATAAAAAAAATCTAAAATATGAACTTCTCAAACTGCTTATTCCAAAAAATCAAATACGCCTTGAAGAGCATGCCCTGCCAACGCTGAATCTGCCATCAGCTTCATTGAATGTTAAGTCCCTTCCCCTTTCTCTCTCTCTCTCTCTCTCTCTCTCTGCGTAGGTGCATATCCCTGTATATGGTGGGCTTTGCTCTTTATAAGCTGTACAGTATATCTCCCCTCACGGGGTTAGTGCTTGCAGAAATGTGGAAAAGCACGTGGTGCATTGCATTTACCAGCCCAAGTAAAATAAACTGAGGCAACTGGCCACCGCACTATAGTAGCCGCAGTGAGAAATGAACGCTGTGGTGGGGCAGGCGGGATGACCTGGGATTCCCCCATTGTTGCCATATCCACATGTCACCGACCATAGAGGTAGGATGTCACCGACCATCGGCCACCGCTGCAGCCCCGCTCCATGATCCTTACCCTGTGTCTCTGGCTTTCTCTTTCTCTCTCGGTTTCTATATAAACTGGTGTATTTCCGAAACTAATTATGAAATTATTATGACTTTTGTTCCACACCACCACTGAGGTAAAAATCAAGGAGAGTTTTCTGTATAAAGGTTTCCCCCCCCTCCTAAATGTGGCATATGAGCGGGGGAGTGCGGCCTTGCCGATACCTCCGCCTGACCTATAATTATACACTCGCCAGAACTGACCTGCCCTCAGACAAGGGGGGGGAAACCTTTATACAGAAAACTCTCCTTGATTTTTACCTCAGTGGTGGTGTGGAACAAAAGTCATAATAATTTCATAATTAGTTTCGGAAATACAGCAGTTTATATAGAAACCGAGAGAGAAAGAGAAAGCCAGAGACACAGGGTAAGGATCATGGAGCGGGGCTGCAGCGGTGGCCGATGGTCGGTGACATCCTACCTCTATGGTCGGTGACATGTGGATATGGCATCAATGGGGGAATCCCAGGTCATCCCGCCTGCCCCACCACAGCGTTCATTTCTCGCTGCGGCTACTATAGTATGAGTTGCTAGTATTCATATTTACCCACCATTATTTTGTTCTACCCACGTACTGTAGGTAACCATTACTGAGTACCCTAGCAAGAAAGCAGCAGTGTTGAAAATTAAGTACGGTATATCGCAGAATGTATTTGTTTAAAGCAGGTTCTTAACGTAGTAATCCCATCTGGAAGCGTTTGGCAAGAAGTACGTTATCATCCCCCCCCCCTTCCTTCCCTCCCTCCCTCCCTTCCAGGTCGCAAAAACAACGGTGCCAGGTCGTTGGAAATGATTTATACAGCCACTTTTCGTTCTCAAAGAGTGAATAATTCATAAAAACTATATAGCGTTTTATGTACAAGAAGCCACAAAGAGTATATGAAATACATTCACATATATTTAGTAGCTCGGATTAAGAGGTTTGTTATTTATAATTAACGATTTGGTATCTACGCAGTCTCTCTCTCTCTCTCTCTCTCTCTCTCTCTCTCTCCATGATATATGCGGAATATATACATTTGACATAACTGTGGCTTAAAACCAGCATAAAACCTAAGCCTTACCAACGGTAATTTAAAAGACAACTGGCAAGGCATTGTCAGTACTAATATATAGGCATGCGTCTCTTCCTACTGAAGTAATTAGCCTTTTTGTTCGATACAGAGTATTTTTCGGGATGCGGGTATTAAACAGAAATTTGGCTAACTCGACACGAAAGCTGCAGAGCAAGATGTCGAAGTTAAGGAAATGAAGCCTGCATAGTAACATAGTCAATACCGGTAGCAGTACCAATAAACATCCGGTATCATTTATAACAAGATGATATCCATGTATCCTAATAAATGTCACTATTAGAGTATATTGTGTTTATTTGTAAATCATGTACCTTTAAATATGAGAAGGGAGAGGTTAAACAATCATTTGAATTGAGGAAATGTGTGTGGGGAACAGAGTTGTGTAAAGGAAGCAAGGTGGGAGGGGTGGGTATGGAGGATGACAGACAGCTGCACCTCACCGCGACTTGAGGCCTCCCTCTGATGTCCCAAGGGAGATGGTGGGAGGGGAGAAATGGGGGGAGTGCCCTGTCTCAAGCGTGACGTCAGTAAATCTGCGTAGTGGAAAGGTGTGAGAAGACCCTATATGTATATGGGTCCTGATTGCCATAACCTACAAAAAGACCTCGATACATTGTCCAAATGGTCTAAAACTTGGCAAATGGAATTTAACGTTGAAAAATGTAAAGTATTTAACGTAGGTAAGACCATTGGAGATACTAAATACAGCTTAGATAACAAAGAAATTGGCAAATCGGAATGCGAGAGAGATCTAGGAGTTATGATTAGCAACGACCTTAAACCAAGGCAACAGTGTATTAATGTGAGAAATAAAGCAAATAGGGTCCTAGGATTTATTTCGAGAAGCGTGAGCAATAGATCATCTAAAGTAATACTGAAACTTTTTCTAGCATTAGTAAGGCCACATTTAGACTACGCAGTACAATTTTGGTGTCCTTACTATAGAATGGATATTAATTCGTCAGAAAATGTACAGAGAAGAATGACAAAAATGATACATGACGTCCGGAACCTGTCATATAAAGACAGACTGAAAAGATTGTCTGCATTCGCTAGAGAGGCGTAGAGTAAGGGGAGACTTAATTAAGGTGTTTAAGTGGATGAATGGTATAAATAAGGGAGATATTAGCAAGGTACTTAAAGTGAGCATACAGGATAGAACTAGAAATAATGGTTTCAAACTAGAAAAATTCCGTTTCAGTAAGGAAATCGGTAGAAATTGGTTTGGTAATAGAGTAGTAGACGAATGGAATAAGCTACCTAATAAAGTAGTTGCCGCCTCTTCCACTGAGAGTTTCAAGCATAGGCTAGATAAGCATATGATAAATAAGGGGTGGATGTAGAATAAAGAAAATCCTATAACCAATACTAATTCATAATTTTTTTTTTTTACAGGTTACACTATGATAGTCTCTATTCTCCTTTCACACTTTCCTGTAAAATGTCCACGCCAGTTTTTCTATACGGCGTGGTGTTCTTTTTGACTTTTTCCTGCCGGTTTCGGCTGGATGGTTTGGAGGGCGGGGGAGAGCCTTCTTCTTTGCTATCCTTATCTCATTCTAGTAGTTCAGTTACTCTTCTAGGAGCTGCCTAGCATGGGCTAACCGGCCTACTGCAGTTATCCTCTCTTCTTATGGTCTTATGTTCTTACCACCTTACAAACACTATGGCAATATTCAATAACTGTCATTCACCTACCACTCTTGAATTAGTCGTTAGTGATTAGTGTTTTCTCAGGTGACAGAATTTAGCACAAAGGCACCGGGATATACATTTACCCACCTGTTGAATGTGTCGTAAGTGATAATCAGTGTTAACTCAGGTGACTATTTAGTACAACGTCATCGGGAAAACACTGTTCACTTTCGTTACCATCATCTTCCTGTTATGACGATGCTGTATAATAATGATAATACAGATAATAATAAGAATAAGAATAATAATAATTAATAATAATAATAATAATTAATAATAATAATAAAAAAATAATAATAATGATGATATTGATCATAATCATGATAATGATAATGGTAGTAGTAGTAGTAGTAGTAGTAGTAGTAGTAATAGTAGTAAAAATAGTAAAAGCAGTAAAATAATACCCGGTAATTATAATAATAATAATAATAACAATACTCCATTCATCCATCCACCATACAATCCAACGTTGCCCCATAAGCGGCGTAGGAGCCCGGGGTAAGGCAAGTTGGTTTTAACATTTAAGATGAGAGTGACCAGCCTCACTCATCTCTGAGTGGCATTACGTGAGCAATAAACCCCAACCTTCCCTTGGATATAAACCTTCACCGACTCAATCCGATTGGAACGCAGTAATAGCCCACTAAATCACCAAGCGTCATAATATGGTTACCACCCAGCGTAGTAAATAGTTTCCTGGTTTACAGGGAACCATTTGGCTTGTCACTAAGTGTAGAGTCACCCAAAGGCAGAAGAAACAGGAAGAATGAAGGAAAAAAAAAAGGCAGAAGAGGGAGTGTAAAGTCACCCGTAGGCAGAAGGACGAGGAAAGAATGAATTAAAGATGATAGAAGTGGAAGAAAGGAAAGAAGGAGGGAGGAGAGGAAACTGCAGACACCCGAGAGCATCAGCACTACATCGAGTGAGTGGATGGTGAGCGCCCCCACCTACAACAAAGCGCCCCCACTTACCACAAAATAAGAATAATGTTAATATTTTATTATTATTTATTATTATTATTTATTATTATTATATTTATTATATTATTATTATATTATTATTATTATATTATTATATTATTATTATTATATTATTATTATTATTATATTATTAGTATTATTATTATATTATTAGTATTATTATTATATTATTAGTATTATTATTATATTATTAGTATTATTATTATATTATTAGTATTATTATTATATTATTAGTATTATTATTATATTATTAGTATTATTATTATATTATTAGTATTATTATTATATTATTAGTATTATTATTATATTATTAGTATTATTATTATATTATTAGTATTATTATTATATTATTAGTATTATATTATTATTTATTATTATTATTATTATTATAATAAAAACTTGAAGCCATCTCGCGATGGGATCTCACCACCCGCGTGCTAGCAGGAAAGATTTTCCTCGGTATATAATTTTGTACTTCCCTGTCTGATTTGCCGCAAATCCGGGATGTAAAACACAAAGTCAGCCAGTGAGTCTCACAACTGAAAACATTACCACTCTGCTCGCTTCGCAACGCGGGTGGTAAGCGAGCGGAGTGCTAATGTTTTCAGTTGTGAGGTTGGCTGGCTGCCTTTTTTCGTGTGTGAGTAAACAAGATCTCATGAACGGCTTTAGCTATCAACACGAAATTTTCAGGATATCAAGATATGACAAAAATCTTGGACGAGTTCGAAAATGGGCACTCGAGGTCAAGGTCAATGTCACCAAAGGTCAACTACTTGACCTTTGGTAGCCATTTTGGTGATCTTTACCTTGACCCCGAGTGCCCATTTTCGAACTCGTCCCAGATTTTGGCCATACCTTGATACGCTGAAAGTTTCATGTTGATAGCTTAAGCCGTTCATGAACTATCATGTTTACCCACATACAAACGAAGCCAGCCAGCCAACCTCACAACTGAAAACATTACCATTCAGCTTGCTTCGCAACGCGGGTGGTAATAATAATAATAACAAATTAAGCACACACAGAGACCGCATACCTCCGCCTACACGTATACCAGACAACTCTGATCACCACCAAAATTTATTTCACTCTTCCTAAACTCACGACCCAGTATTCTTTCATTGAAATTCCTCGGTAAGTTTTTGAGATAATGTGGATAAACAGACAAATAGCAATGAATACATAACCACCTCCAAGTTTTGTTTGGAGAAATAATAATAATAATAATAATAATAATAATAAAAGTAATAATAATAATAAATAATAATTAATACTAATTAGACATACTAATAATGAATAGATATAAGAATAATTGTAATAATAATAGCCTAGTTATAATAATAATAATAATTCCAACCCTTGTTTGGATTAATAATTAACCTGGCCCAGATTTTCGTCCCTTTGAAGTTTATTTTGACAGGAAAAGAGAATGTTACTGCTCTGTATACTTTCCATAGCACTTACTTGTGACCAGCATGTCTTCTTACAGCTTAGCACTGAAGATGAACAGATGGAAATTTTTGCCCGTGAGAGGAAATAATATCATTTAAAAAAATTTTGTGATATTGGATCGCCCTCTGATACTGCAAGTATCTTTAGTGTTGTATATTAGTACTCTGAGATAATAAGGGGAGAAAGAGAAGTGGGAATAGTATGGTATGGAGGAGAGGAGTGTAATGGAGGAGAATGAATTTAAAAAAAAAAATGCTCTGTTAAAGTTGTTAATGGGATCCATTCTTGGTAGAAATCAGCCAGGAATGTCGAACAGTTGGCAGGGAATTTTTGTCAGTTGGCAGGTAATCTTTGACTGTTGGCAGGGGATCTTTGATAACTGGCTTGAAAACTGGCATTTTTTCAGAAATCTTTGTCAATTGGCCAGAGCTCTTTGGCAAATGACAATGAATCTTTGTAAGTTGGCCGTGAATTATCATCAGTGAACATAAGGACAGGAACCTTTTGTCAGATGGACTCCTGGCATGAAAGTCTCCGCAGTGATGGTTAGTGTGAGGTTGTCTTCGCCCAGCAGACTTGTAATTAGAGGTCACCGGGTGAACACAACGCAGCACTTTCCATACATTTGATGTCTGGGGATTTATCTTATAGTTTCTTTTTTGCTCATGTGAAGGATTATCTTTGTCATATCTGATGTCATAACTAGACAAGCTATGACACTCATGCATTATATTAGGCGAAGGAATATCTTGACCAAACGCAAAGTCATGTGGATAATCCAAGGCAGAAACTCTGTATTATACATGTATATTAAAAAAAATTCTTCGTGCTGCTGTGAATCGTCAGTGACTGGTGGTAGTACTGAGTCACGGATGAATAAGACTCGGTTACTTTCATTACCACCCTCTTGTTATCAGTAGGGTAATATAACTTCCCTACCACTGAACTCGTAACCAGGAGGTAACAACTTTATCACTTTTGCTAGAATTACCTTCTAAATTTTAAGGTAACTAATAGTAGCAGTCTACCTACCAATGAATGAAGCGTTAGTGATGGGTGGTGTTTGCCTAGTAGGCTGAATTTATTAGAGTGACCGGGTGTATGACTTTCGTTTCCGTCCATCTTACTGATACATACTATATAATATGTAATAGTTGCCTCTTACATACCATTAAATCAATTACTAGTGATGGATGCTGTTTTCCTGATGGTGGGAGTAGGTAACTCACCTGGTAAATATTGCTCTTATCACTTTCGTTGGTACACCACCTACTAACAATATACGGTAATAATTATTAATAACAATAAGGTTGATAATGGCAGACCGAAAAAGATCTAGGACGAGGTCACAAAGTGACCTCAGGGATAAGGGATTGAATAGTAAGGATCGAGACTCGAGAGGCATGGACAAACCGCCAAGGCTGACGCAAGCATGTTGGAGCCTTTATAAACGAAACGAAACGAACCGAACCATTTACCTACCACTGACTCGGTCATTAGTGATGGTTGGTGTTTACCTGAATATTTTTAGTGGAAACAGCGGATAATTAACATCTATGACTTTAGTTTACCATCATCTTACCGGGTGGTTACTTACTAGAGTCAGCAGGTCAGCACTGCTGTATCACCATCTTACTATCACATTTAGAAAAACAGTTTCACCCCGAGGAGATTTATCTCCTTCATTATGATAAAACAAGTTTTCCTAATGTGATTGTATTTCTTGCATTTCATCTGATCACGGCGCTTTTAGCAAGACGCACTGAGCAATGCACATTCCCATTCTTCGGTGGCCAGTCGTAACTGATGGACGATGATTATACACTTTCGTTAGTTCCTACGAAATAATAATATCTACCTTTTGTGTAACTGCTAGTGATAGGTTATGCTCACTTGGCAGGCTATTTGGCAGAGAGATAATCTGGTGGTCGTCCTCATTATTCTCGTTATCAGCTACTGTATGATGTAGTATTAACCAGTTTACCTACCAGTTTCCCTCTGTTGAATCAATATTTAGTAGTGGATGATAGTTGCCTGGGTGACTAATATGTATAAAGTTCCCAGGTGATTATACACTTGTCACTTTCGTTTACTATCGCCTCACAAACACCTAACATTACGGCATAAATATAGGTGATGAAGGGTTTTCTTTACCCGACTCATTAGAGGGAAACATAAGGATATTAAAATTTTCTCCACTTTGATATCTAATGATTGATAATTTAATACTCGTATACTGTAAGTGAACACTGAGTTCAGTTTCGTTAGATGGTGCTCTCATCAAGATCGTATGACACCACTGAAGGCATGATAAGTGGCGTGAACCAAGGACTGAATTTAATGGACAAACACTGGGTCACTGTGACCGACTCCATTTTGTCCCGCTGGGGGTATTAATGGCTTAATGTTATCAGTAGTATTTAATCGTTTACTTTTCGTAGGTTTCTATTAGATCAGTTGTGATTGATGAGTGATGATAACCCGGGTGACTTTATTGTGCAAAGACATCAGGGCAACTTTATTGTACCACTGTAGTTACCACCATCCTTCTTAGCTTTTATTATCCTACGCTTTTCCTGCAAATACAACCTCTTTTCTGATAATGTTCTATGTGCTCAGTCGTGATAGTGAAGAGTGACGTTTATTTCGGTGGCTTGTGTATATACCTATCTTTACAACTCAGCATTGAAGATGGAGAAATGACAATTTTAGGCTAGGTTAGAGTATAAAGGATATAGCTATTGGCTCACATGTTTAAGTAAGACAAGGAGACTCATTCCTCATTATTGACTATGGCTCATCGAATCCCATGCAGCCACGGCTTAATATTTAGAGTTGTGACAGTGGCCTAATTCTGTCAGATGAAAACAAAAATAAGTTAGTCAGGTTACTTCCGTTGTCACAGCTTGCCTTTCTACCCTTGTTTAACTCCCGAACAACCTGAACGTCAGTGGCTTGTGGTGTTTGGGAAGACATACGTTTAATCTTTTATTTTCCCTCTGAATTGCTGGAAGTGATGATGATTACATAAGAACATGAGAGAGGATTACTGCAATAGGTCAGTTGGTCCACGTCAGGAGACTCCTGCAAGAAAGACTAAACTGCGGGAATAAGACAAGGATAGCATAGAAGATGGCAACGGCAGGGAACTATATCGCTAGGTATGAATCGTCCCCTACTGTACTGCTAAACCAATTTTATTCCTATCTCCTTACTCAAAATGAATTTATCAAGTCCGAAACCATTAGCTCCCCTTCTGTCCTGCATGGTTACTTTAAGTATCCTTATAATGTCTCCCTTATTCCCTCAATCGGCTTAAGCACTTCATTTACGTCTCCCCTTACTTTACGTCTTTCTAGTGAGTGCAGATTTAGTCTTTTCAGTATTTCATATAAACGGTTTCGAGCATTGTGTCATCTTTCGTTTACTGTATTTTGTACCGGCAATCGGATGAATATTCGTAAGCTAGTAATTATTAATACTGGCCACTTATCGACACAAGCTGACTAAATATTTAGTGATAGGTGTTGTTCACCTCTTTTTATGTTTTTTAACTGTCTCTGGAGAGACACCGGTAATATAACTGCGTTACTTTCTTACCACCATGTTGCCTTGCTACCAGTATTAATATATAACTAATTACTTACTGATACACATTTCAGCGGTGGCCAAAACAACATTCCAGGAAAGTATCCAGTTCTTGGTGTTGGTGTTATCAACATCGTACTGAAGCTGTGACGTGGCGAAGGTTTTCCTGTGTAAAATGCTGGCGATGTGTGATGTTACCTGAGTGACTGAAATAAGTACACATTCATCTAGGCCAACAGTACTTTTCACCTCCGTCACTATAATCTTCATCATATCACGAATTATTAAAAGCTCTTTATGTGTCAGTTTGCTGATATCATCGTGGGTATTGAGTGATGGTCACCTAGGAGACTAATATGTACCAAGTCACTGAGTGGCTGTTTTCTTGTCATTTTCTGTAATATCATCTTATTAACTTGACGGAGATATGTGGTTATAGCCGCCTTCCTTCAGCTCCGTGATGGGCAGTGTTAATCTGGGTGACTATTCATCAGAAAGTATCCGGAATAACACTAGGGTGATAATTTTACCATAATACTACTAACACTATTGTGACATTTACCCATCACTGTTGACGAATCGGTCGGTATTGATGACGAGTGTTAACTCGGGTAGCTGTATCGAAGAAGAAAGTCACCGAGATGATCCTGTTGTCACTTTAGCTCCTATCGTCTTCCTAACAATATGACAATATTCTGGCGTACTCCTGTCACTGTTGAATCAATCGTTAGCGATAGGCAGTGTTATCGTGAGTGACTGTTTAGTGAAATGTCACTGGGTCAGCACTGTTGTCACCTTCGTTACCATCACCATCATCATCCGGACCTCCTTTCCCACTCTTGGGCAGGGTGAGGTGTAGCAACGTCAAGACAGCCCACATTTGCCCAATCCAGTGGGCCACGCTTCCATTCACTCACTATTCAAGCCCTCGGCATCCTGGCTCTATCTGATACGCCAAAAACATTCACCACGTTCTGTACCTTCGAATAAACGTATCCGATAGTCAATCCGGACGCTGTCACGTTATACAGAGGTGCCAAATCCCTGATCCTGCGCATCTCCTCACAATATTCATCCAGCCAGCTTGATCTGTCAGTCCCCTAGCCTCGCCGAATTCCAAACCTCTCATCTTCACACACTCATCCACCATATCCCTCCACCTTTTCCTTGGCCTACCTCGCCTCCTCCCTCCTTCAAATTCGCTCAGATATACCTTTTTCATCACTCTCTCTTCGATTCTGGATTCTGGTGTCTACAGACTACTTCACTCCACATCATTCACGAATCGCATTATTTCGTATCATATTCACTCTGTGTACACATACATTCCTCAGTAGTCCCATCTCCACTGCGCTCACTCTTGAATTTTCATTTTCATGCCACACCATGGTCTCACATCCATATGTTAAAGTTGGCACTAACACTCTTTCATGTAAGCCTCGTGCAGCTGCAAACACTCAAGCCTCTATTTCTTATCAAGGCCTTCATTGCACCAGCTACTTTCCTTCCTTGTGTCACTCTACTTTCCACTTCTTTTGCGCATTTTCCTCTCTTTTCTATCACTGTACCCAGGTATTTGAACTCTCTCGCCAAGTCCAGTCCCTCTCCATTCACTGTAACATCACACTGGAACTCACCTTCTCTCTCAATTACCATCACTTTACTCTTTTGTATTTACTCTCAAGGCACGACGCTCATAGACGTCAGCAACACCTAGCACTAGTCTACCAAGTTCTTGTCTGGTGTACTTTTGTTACCATCTTATTATAAATAAAAATCAAAAGCAGTTTACCTATCAGTATTGAATCAATTAGTAATCTATTATAATAGGTATTATAATAACATTATAACCTTATTATAACAGAGGTTATGAAATTACGGTTGCCAGTGAATCCAAAGAAAACCCCATGGGTTTTTGCCATGCGTACCATACGATAAATAGAGATAGGATAGGACCTCTCAGAAGAGAGTCGGGTAACATTACCAATGAAGATAAAGAAATGTTCCATTCAAAATAATTATTTCATATCAGTATTTACGAAGGAAAATCGACCAGGGGGCGGATTCTGAAAGCTCAAAAATCCTCGCAAATCCACCATCTTTGGGCGTAAGAGCAACTTTTCACTTAAGTGCATATTCTGGAGCCCTAGAAAACGAGCGCAAACCCTGTGCGGCATTGTCAATTCTCCTTGTAGAGTTGCGCCATGTGAGGGGCAGCCCTAAGTACATCGTAAGCCTTATAACTCTCCTATTTTTACAAATGTTGTAGCTCAGACATCCCCCAAATCCTCAGAATTAAATCATGCATCAATTAATCCTTAAGTGCATACAACTGTTGCGATTTTTCAAAAAATAATAAGTACAAGTGGCAGAAGATCGTCGTAGACGATGCCAGAATAATATAACGGAGCAAGTACTACTTCGACATATGTGGTAAAACTAGCATTGTCGGCCAGTATTGCCTTTACTGCAAACAAATTACAGCCTAATGATATAATGTTCACAAAAATTCGATTAAATAAGCCAGTGTAAAGAAGAAACTCATCTAAAATATGGTTATAGCCTACATGACACAATGCCGAAAAAATTATGAATCAGCGCACTTATTTCTTCCTCTGAGAAGTTCACTGTCCTTCTATACATAATATTTTGGTGTCCTCCACTGCTTCAATACCGTCGTGGAAATTATGACTGGCGGTGTGGAAACATAGTCTGCAACCACTATGACGTCATACTCTGGTGTACTGTGATTGGTTACTCAGGTTTAAATAGAGAAACCTTCCTCTCCTTGATTGGCCAACACTTACACTGGTGCAACCTGATGTTGTTCTTAAGATTGTCGTACAGCACTCTCCGGAATACCACTTATCAAAACCTCGTACGCACATCGCAAAAGTTCTCGCAGATTTTCTCGTAACCCAGAGACCTTTCAGAATCCGCTACCAGATCCCTCAAGCAGCAAATATCTACGATAATAATACGAATAATATTCTTAGTAAAGTAACCATTAGTAAGGAAGTTTTTTTTTTTTTTTTTTTTTTTTTTTTTGAAGGCTCCAACATGCTTGCATGCGTCGGCCTTGGTCACCTAATGGTGGCTTTCCATGCTGCTCGATCTTTGGCAGCCTCCCTGTTCAGTCCCTTAATCCTGAGGTCACACTTGACGACCTCTTCCCACGTCTTCTTCGGTCTACCCCTCGCAACCCCACCCCCATTATTAACACGTCTCTCTTTCCGCACCCAATTCTCAACCCCCATCCTCTCCACATGCCCAAACCACCTCAATCTACCTCTCCTCATCGCAACACCATTACATTCCAGTCCCATCCTACTTATCAACTCTTCCATTGTAAACCCAGCTCCCACAGGCTTTGCACGAAGGGACGCACTGCACATCCACCTACTCATTGTCATTTTTGTACGTTTGAACCGGCGAATATCCTCTTCCTTTACTGCCCAGGTCTCACCGCCATACAGTACTACATTCGTAACACATGCTGTACACAAAGATCCCTTAGCACGTAGGGAGAGCCCTCTCAATATCAGGAGAGGCAAAATCTCCCTGAACTTCTTCCAGTCATTTCTCACCCTAGCCACAGTGCTAGCTCCAGCCCCACCTCCAACACATAACATGTCTCCCAAATAACAAAACTCTTCCACACACTCAAGAGACTCACCAGCAAGTTCAATCCTTTCATACCTGACAATCTCCACCTGCCCTCCCCAACACGCCACACACCTAAAATCAGCATTACCTCGCAGTCTACATCTAATACCACTACATCTGTTACGCACCCACTTATCACAAACACTGCACAAGATGGAATTACTTCCCACGCCCTTGTGGCAGTTTGCACATGGCCACTCTCCCTCTTCTTTGACAGTGCCACCACCAACCCCATGTATCATCAGTTTTGTTTTATCTGCATTAATAAGTTAAAACCTCAAAAATCGCCAGGTCCGGACGATATATATGTTACAGGGAATTTGTGTAACCAGCGATTTCGTGAAATCTGCAGTGAATTCGTGAAATGAGTTTAAATTAGGATGGGTTAATGAAGGTTAGGTTAATTCAGGCTGTGATTAGGTTAGGCTGGGATAATCTAGATTAAGTTTAGCTTAGGTTAGGCTAGGTTAGTTAGGTTAGTTTAGGTTAAGCTAATTTAGATGAATGCTAAGCCATGCTTAGCGTTCACCTAAATTAACCTAACTAACCTAGCCTAACCTAACCTAAACTTAACCTAGATTATCCCAGCCTAACCTAACCGCAGTCTGAATGAGCCTAACCTTAATTAATCCATCCTAATTTAAACTCATTTCACGAATTCATTAGAGATTTCATGAAATGACTGGTTACACAAATTCCCTGTAACATATATACCTATATCTATATCTATGTAACTATGCATGTATGAATCTGTCTATCTGTCTGTCTATCTGTCTGTCTATATATGCAAAAATTATAAAAGAAACTATCCTTATCTCATTCTAGTAATTTAGTTACTCTTCTAGGAGCTGCCTAGCATGGCCCGACCGGCCTACGACAGTTATCCTCTCTTCTTATGTTCTTATGTTAATATTAACGTGCCACTTTCATTACTTTACTCTCTATTATCAGTAACCCTTCACCTACCAGTGTTTACCTTCCATTTTTCTCAGGCACCACTGTTGTCTGATAGTTACCAGGGTGACTGTAATGTGTACAGTCGCCTGGTAATCATTAACTGGTCACTCGTTACTATCATCTAGCCATCATTAGAGTATCATATAATAGTAGCCGCTTACCTGCTTTTCTATTAAACTGTCAATAATAGGTGAAAATAACCTGGGTGAGTTGTGTACAAAGTCACTTGGCAATTATGTGACCACTTCCGGTACCATCATCTGATAAGTGTAGTACTGTGAATATACCCTTTTACCTACCGGTTTCTCTGACTCGTCATTGATGGATGATGCTAACTGTCACTTTCCTCACCATTAATCTTACTGAGTTTATGGTAATACAATTAACCATTTACCTGCTACACACTATGGTATATTATGAATCGTCAGTAGTTGCACATGCCTGATGTTTTGCCTCTATGGAGGGAGATGCTTACCTGGTTGACTGTTTAGTCGAGTCACTGGAGCAGTATTTCTTTTTCACCCTCTATACTTTCACTGGATTAGTCGCTGGTGGCGGGTTACACTCGCTGGGGGTGTTACTTTGTTGACTTACTGTATGTACTCAGTCACAGGGTGAGCATTTCATTGTCACATTGATTACCAGGATCATGTTACCATCACACCAGTATTTATTAAGTCATGCCTAGCAATGCTGATTTTTTTTTAATAGTGATGTTTGTCTGGGTGACTATATGTTAATGCAAAGTCACTGGATAAATATAACTCTTCATTTTCGCTATCATCTTTTCACCTCGCTGATATTCATGTTTAACCCATTTTCCCGAAGTAAATTTCAAGGCAATGTGACCAGTGTCCGGAGTGCCTTGCCAGTGAAGCAGTAGTGATGGGTGGTGTTTACCTGGTTGGTTGTATCGTTTACCGACAACATACGGAAAGCCATTTACCACAGTGATGGATGATGTTAAACCGGATGAATTTATCAGTATGTCAACCGGGTGAGCATCCTTAGTTAGTATCACTATCATCAGCTATATACTGTGGCATTAGATAATGACATTTTACCAAACCAGTTTGCCTCTGCTCAGTCGTAGGTGATGGGTGGTGCTCTCGCGTGATTTGTGGTTTTCACCGGATCCAACACTTTCGTTAAAATAGCTTTCTTCTAATTATGGTAATATTTATGGCTCTCCCTCAGCTCAGACCTTAGATAAGGGTAATGATCTTTAAGGTTACTGTAATAGTAGTGCACAAGCCACCGAGTGATATTTAACTTGTGAGTTTGGTTACCTTCATCTTGACTAATGCAATGATAATATAATAGACATTCACTTGCCACAGTTGAATCCATCATTTAGGATGGGCAGTGTTAATCTGGGTGACCGTATTTACAGGAAGCCACAGGGACAACAATGCTGTGCCACTTTCGGTACCATCTTGATTTGCTTATAGTACTCGTTTATAGTTCTAAATCCTGCTAAGTTGAGATAGGAAAAGAATAAAAAGGAGGGAAAAACTGCATAACGATTTATTTGCATCGTCAATGATGGGTGATGGTCAAATGAGTGACTGTAATACGTACCAACCCATCGGGTTGCTAATATCTTGTCAGTTTTGATCCTATCCTTCAATTAACATTATGGTCAGGAGCAAGCGAGTGAGGGATGTTTACTCTCACTTATGTTTGGAAATGAGCGACCCGGCCTGACCAGACCATCACGCAATGCAGAAGCAAATAACTATACTCTCATGTGAAATAGAGTTGAAATTCTTTTGGCTTGTAATAAATTTATTCAACAAATTTTGTTATCATCTAAAGCCTCACCCATAAACGCATATGAACCCCTTGGAATCTCGGGTTTTCCAAAGGAGTGTTCAGCTCTAATCAGTGAACTCTTCAATTATGAAATCAAATTTAAACACTTTTTGTGTTGTAACTGTTTTATTTGGGGGCATCAGCTCTAGCAACTGAATATCTGAGATTCCAACTATAATTTTATATCGGGGGGAAATAGTGATAACATGGCACTCGCTTGCTCGTCATGTGCTCACGAAGCGCACTTTACTGGTAATATGTGGTTACAGTCACCCTGTTTCAACTCCATCATTAGCGATGGTCAGTAATAATAATATTGGTGTGCCACTTCCATTCCCATCATCATACCATCGTTACGATACCAAATAATAACAGCCGTTTACAGTTAAGTGATATTGTTAACTCTTATTTACTTTGGTGACCCACAATAGAAGGTCACCGGATGAATTCGAGTCAACAGCTTTGGCACCAGCTTTGGCACCACCAACTGTTGGGAAGAATTACCCATGTTTATGATGTATACTTTTCCTATTAACTGTAGGCTTAAACTGACATCTCTCCATCTTGTATGCTGAGCTGCAACGCTACGCTTAACAGAAGGCAATCACAGTTGGCTCAGGTGGCAGAATCTCTTGATCTGACAGACTGACCATATAGTTATCAGACAAATCGGTCTGCTGTTTATGGAAACTTAACAGGGGCAAGGGGGGACGGTCTGGGGCCCAAGCCCCCTCACATTTTTTCAAGGAGGGGCCCTAGATATGTTCCCCACCCCCACTTTTTTATATTGCAATGTACCGAGTCAGAGTTCATGTCTGGAGAAAACATGGCTTTTCAGTACTTCCATAATATCTAGAATGATACATAGTACATAATTATACAACCCACGTATAATAACACGAAATATAATGATAAAGAACCTAAGATGAACAACCCTAAT
Source organism: Coenobita brevimanus (assembly GCF_032717465.1). Classification (NCBI taxonomy): domain Eukaryota; kingdom Metazoa; phylum Arthropoda; class Malacostraca; order Decapoda; family Coenobitidae; genus Coenobita; species Coenobita brevimanus. Next base: position 19,042,014 of record NC_137058.1, read on the forward strand.
TATTTTCTTAGCAACTTAATGGGCTCAGCTTAGCACAATCGCAATGTTGCACTTCATTGTATTCAAATGTATATATAATTATTTCCTTGATCCCTATTTTTTTACTCTGTCTTAACATTGCTGCCCCCCACCCCCACTTTTTTTTTTTTTTTTAAATCTTGCTACGCCCCTGCTTGACATCATCTCGGGAATTGATCATAATAATTTAAATCGGTTATTATCCCTGTTAGTTTATTCATGAAGTGTAGTCATGCTGAGGGCTTTATGACCTGGTTCTGGAGTGGGATAGGATGTTGAGGTTAGGTTAGTTAGGTTGTATGGGGTATAACGCTTTGGTACTGAACATGTTTGCTTGTGTGCATTTATTACTGATGGGTGATGTTCTCTTCCGTGACTATATGTACTTTGAACATTAGCTACCATATGAATATGACTTACTTTTGTTACCTCCATCTTGCATTTACTACTAGTATAATGTTTAATCAGCCTCCTATTGAGGAAAATAGAGTGGGTTGGAATTAGTCAAGACCATTATTGAACACTTGACTTACGTGAGTTTTGCCCGTGTTTAAAGCGTCAGTGATGGGTGATGTTTATCTCGGTGACTGTAACATGTACACATTCACCGGACCAACATCACTGGTCAATTTCGTTACCACCACCTAGTTACCATTATATAGCACTGCTAACAATGCTTGTCAGTCTCCCTTGCCCTGTCCTCTACCACCATCGTCTTGCTTTCTTGACCAGCGTTTAATCCTCCTTAATGATAATTAGCACCCATCCTTCATGTACATGAGGACTCCTCCTGCTTTAAAATCGGTGGTGGATGAAGGTCACCAGCCTTGTGTCTACTTGGGCAATACCGCGTGCTGCAGATCAAGCGAAAAAAAAAATGCTCGGCCAAATAGACACAGATCAGTTGACCAATCAAAGCATTCCAGATGGTGGAGGCTGCTGGTCAAGCACTGACTGAAGAAGTTTGTATGGTAAAGTCTGTATGCACAAGTGTCAACAAAACTCCCATTTAACACATTAATAATCACTCTTATATATGTGATGATGATGATGATGATGATGATGGGAGGCATTATACTTAGTTTAGAGATAGGAGCTTTGTC
>NC_137058.1:19053134-19165634 GCF_032717465.1 Coenobita brevimanus
CATTTCTTGTAACTAACGTTAATGAAATTCATAAATGGTTTATGTAGCTTAACTACATGTTTTTGTAAATATGGAAGTTAAATTATGGCTGATTTGTATCCTAAACTGCAAAATTCTGTAATGAATATTAATGGATAACTGAATTTGTATCAGAACTGCATCTTTTTTTTGGAAACTAATGTTAAGGAAAATCATACGTGGTTTTGTATCCTAGCTGCAGCTGTTCTGAGAAATTCATAGCTGGCATTGAATCTTAATGGCAACTAGGATATCCATGGAAAACTGGCTCTGCATCCTAATAATCTATTTTAACAAAAAAAAAAATAATCATGACTTAATCATACGACTTTTCCTTCGTTGCTCCCCTTCATTACTTAACTGGTTGTCATTTCTCATTTCTCCATTTTCCCCACATCCCTTCATATTCTTCCTTTCATCCCTTCTTCATTACCTCCTTACCTTTTCCCGTATTTCTCATCCCTCCCCTCTGTTGCACTCTGTTCGCCCTTCAAGAACTCTCGTCTATATTTTTGTCACTTTCATCTCACACGCATCCTTTATATATCTTCCTCTCCTCTCTTCCACCTCCTTCCAGCCAGCCATCTCTCTCTCTCTCTCTCTCTCCTCCCCCATTTCCTCACTCACTGTTGTCATGGGGGGGCTTCGGAGACGTTGATTGGGTCTTGATGGGTGGGAAAGCTGTGGTGGGATCTCTACTCTACCCTCTCCTTGGGTCCTTGTCGCTGCCTCAACTAATTTTGCGAGGTTCTTTTCCTTATCCTTTTGCTTCTTCCTCTTCCCCTATCATCACCAAATAGTGGAGGCCTTAGGTGATTATACTAGTCTCCACCCCTTTTGTCATCTCGGGTGAGACTACTCCCTCCCCATGTGTTTGCTGTGCGTGACGACCTGTATATTCCCTGTGCCCCTCTATCTGGGAATTGAGTCCACCATGGGGCAGGGTGTAGTTCCCTGTGGTGGGCAACACGCTTCTTTGGTAGGGGGGTTGGGGTAAGACTGGCTGTCCAGTGTGGCCCTGCTGGGCAAATCGGCTGACCGTGTGTTGACTCAGTCAACCTCGGCTAGGGTCAAGCGGGCACTGTTTAGTGGGCACCGCATTGGTCTGCGGCTGCCACCCCACACCAACCCATGTCCGCGTATACCTCTCTCGCTATCCCTGGGGCTGTTGGGTGAGTTGAACCCAACATCAGCCTCCCCTTGTTGGGCTCTGTGGTGGGTGGGTGGGTGGGATGGTGAAGTCTAACAATTCATATTAAATGGATACAGTTACATCTTCTCACCCGATTATGGTGACAACCCAGGACCCCCTTTTGACTATGGCCTCGATCTCTTCCCCTCCTCCTACACGTTTGATTGTATTAAACACCTCATCCTCCTCTCCTACTGTGTCTTCCACTCTTCCAGCTTCTGCTCCGTCTACTTCAGTCAGCGCTTCTAGTATCGTCACACTTCATCCTTGCCTTCCTCCTTCACCTCCTGCCTCTAATCCTTCCATGTCCTCTGTTTCCCTCTCCCGACCTCGTCCTTCTTCCTATATCCCTGCCCCTTCCCTCACCTCCTCAATTTTCAGTACACAGACACGGTCAAAATTTTTCAACGTATACGACACGACCGACGACCTCTCACTCCACCTCTATCTCCTTTGACAAGTAGGCGGGGATGTCACCTTCTCGGCCCGTCCGAATGGTTCCTGCCTCCTTGTCGTTCACAGTGCTGCCCAAGCCGAGAAGGTTACATCCCTGGTCAATAATGCAGGACAACCCATCTCTGTGTCCCCAGACATCCAGCTCAATTCTACCACAGGCACTGTATGTTTACCATCTTCGATGTCCTTTGGCCACAGGGCTTTCCCGGATTATACTAATGATATTGAACTAATCCTATTGGAACAACATTACCCAATACGTTCAGTTCATTGCTATACAATTCCTCCTCGTGGACAACGCTAAGAGCCTGCTAATATTGTTAAAATAGTTTTTGCCTCTCACGATCTGCCTTCCACAGTCATCATTGGAGGCACTGTTCTCCCAGTACGCGAATATACTCCATCTCCTCGTCGGTGCACATTTTGTTGGCGCTTTGGCCATCCAGCCAAGTACTGCCGATCATCCGCAGTCTGCGCCAACTGTGCGCTGGCCAGTCATACCACCTCAGACTGCATTTCCATCATCCGATGCTGCCCAAATTGTCAAGGTGACCATTCTGCCTCCTACCGACATTGTCCTGCCTACCTTTTTGAAGCAGAAGTGTCTAGCATCCGCTGGAAATCTGGCCTTTCCCTTCGTGAGGCTCATCACAGAGTTCGCAGTCTCGGTCATCACCGTAATGTTACTTATGCATGTGTAGCCTGTCCTCCTCCCGTAAGAACTTCTAATCCCAGAACTTTTTCTTTCCCTTCTGCATCTGTCCCCTCTTCATCTCCTCTCTCCTCTCTCCTTCCCATCTCTCACTCTCTACCTACTCCTGTAACTGTTGTCTCCTCTTCTCTTCTTCCTAGCACTCCTATTTCCACCTCTCCCTCCTCTCTACCTAAACCCGTTTCTACCTCGATCCCCCCTTTACAAACTCCTCTTGTTCCTGTCTCTAATTCTTTCTCTGTTTTAGATTCCTCTACCCCTACCTCCTCTTCATCTCTTTCCTTACCTATTCCCTCTCCTCGTCCTTCCCCTCATTCGCAACCTCATCCCTCCTCTCACTCCAATTCTGTCTCTCATACCGGCCGTTTGACTCCTCTGGCCCAACGTACCATCCGACCCCCATCCTCCTCTAGTGGTAAGCGAAGACTACCCATTGTGTCAGACTCTAAAATGTTTCCTGTCCATCATCCTGCTTCTTCGGCTCGTAAAGTTCGTGCGACGAATACCCGTCCCTCTCGATCGATACACTCTCCCGCGTCAAAGTCTACATCTCGGCAGTCTCCTCAGCCACGTTCCCGGACTACTCCACAGCCAGCAAATTGTTGCACAAAACCCTCTGGAGATGACGACAGTGAAACGATCCCCAAGATTATGGATTACATTTTAACTTCTACCCAAGATTCAGCAGACAATGCTGTACCCTCTCCTTCCACCCACTCTGTTGAAGTTCATCCTGTGCCACCTGACCTCCCTCCTACTCCTCTCCCTCCTTCATCTCCCCCTCCTTCACCTTCAGTCTCCTCCTCCTCTTTACCCCCATCCTCTTCTACCTCCAGTAGTCCATCCCCTCTATATCTCCCATGCCTCCAGGCTATGGTGACCGTCCTGCTCGTTCACCAGTTCCATCTTCTACCCCTATTCCTACTATCGTAACAACTCGACGATTTATTATTCTGTAATATAATTTACTTCCAGTGTACTATATTTTACTCCCAGTGTAATTTATTTTATTTCCTATGTATTTATATTTTACTTCCTGTGTGTTATTTTTTATCACTAGTATTAATTTCCTTTTATCTTTCCTAGACAATATTTCTCTTTTAGGTTTTACTTTTATTTGATGTTTTAAAGTTTTAGTAACATACATAGTCTTATGGCCCACTGCAAACTTCCCGACCAGACCTCGTTCTTCCAAACAGTTATTAGTTTTTATTTTACACAATGGCTTCCATCATACAATGGAATGTCTGCAGTTTTACTACACATCGGCCAGACCTCTGGTTTTTAATTTCTCAATATAACCCCCTGATTCTCTGCCTACAAGAGACACACCTCACCACCCCCCTCCCCCCATTCCGTCTTATTCATATCTGAGTCTACCACATTCCTAGTATGATACCTATCTCCCAATACATGTTGACATTCCTTTTCAAACCCTTTCGATTATGACTACTATCAAATGTACCTTCGCCAGAGTGATTCTATCTCGGTGGATTACAGTGGTCTCTCTATATCTCTCCCCTTCAGTGCCCATCAGTTTTACTGACCTTGATCAACTTTTATCTCACCTTCCCCCTCCTATTCTGCTTTTAGGTGATTTTAACTGTCGGAACCCCCTCTGGGGTGACTGTTTTAACTGCATGTGGGCGCTCCTTGGAGTATTTCCTCCTTGCCCATGGTTTATACATTTTTAACACTGATTGTCCAACCCATTTTGACAACCATATTCGAACTTTCTCAGCCACTGACCTGTCTGTCTGCACCCCAACGCTTTCCTTGGACTTCACTTGGTCGGTCTTGAATGATTACTGTGCCATGAACCATTTTCCAATCCTCCCAACCCCCACGTCATACTATCCGGTCCCCAGCCCTCCTCGATGGCATTTTGATAGGGCAGATTGGGCAACCTTTACATCCCAAGCTGTTCCTCCCACTCCCATTTCGCTCTACCATGATCCAACTGCTATGCTTTCCTGTTTCTGTGCCTTTCTCCTGACGGCTGCACGAGCCTCAATTCCACGTACCTCCCGTCCCATGTCATCGAAATATGTGCCATGGTGGAATAACCAATGCAATTCAGCCCTCCGGGTCAAGAAGGCCAGGTGGAAGAGCTTCCACAGGAAAAAGGGCACTGTGTTGGAGGTCCAAGCATTTATACTTTTTCAGCAAGCTAATGCTCTCTTTCGCCACACAATCTGTCAAGCAAAAAAGGACAGCTGGATGTCTTAGGTCTCTTCTATTGTCTTGGACACACCCATTCCACGGATATGGTCTCGCATCAGGAAAATAGCGGGTTAACGGTCACGAACCCCGACCCAGTCCTTACCACCAATGATGGAGCCATAGGCGATGTTTTTCAGGTTGCCAATCTTCTGGGTCACCATTTTAGTCGGAATAGCAGTGGGTCCCATCTCCCCCTTACATTTTTAATAACCAAAAGACGTTCAGAACGGACGCCCTTACAGTTCACACTGTCGTCAGATGCGGCATACAATGCCCCTTTCTCCAGCTCAGAACTCAGAGCGGCTCCAATTGCTTGCGGTTCTACCTGTGAGGGACCTGATGGCGTACACTACAACATGATAAAGCATCTGTCCCAGCCGGCCCTTCACTTTCTGCTTAGAATATATAATACTATTGTCACGGGGTTTTTAAGATATCACGGTGTTTTTTAAAATAAATGCTTAAATATTATTTAATTGATAATAATGTTCAACAATATTGAAGAGCAGAGACAATGATTGTCTTGCTAAGTCAAGCAATGATTCTCTAAGAACGAGAATTTATAAACCTTCTCAACAGTACACAGCAGAGACTAATTACTCACAAATGCTGAATTAGTACTGTTAGCCTCTGGAGAAAGTTACTTCACCGCTGACAATAAATAACTAATACTAATAATAATATCAGGTCCTTGCTGATGCTTAACTCCTGGCACAACGGATTTTAAGTTAATACAAAAAGACTGGTCTAAGTACCAGTTATGAATAGTAAAACGTTTATGCAAGCTAGGAGCTATATGGAAAATAAGCTTAACCCGCCCCATCCCGTCGACGTATGGGTACGTTGCAACGATTTGCATTTGCCAGTCCCAGCGACGTACCAGTATGTCGTGCAATTGCAAGGTCCCTAATTTGCACAATTTTCAATTTTCGCACGTGATTTTTCGTATGTATTCACGGGACACCTTCCTCTATTCCTCTACAAGATGCCAAGCAGGGACAATGCCTTACACTGCATAACCTCCCCCCTCCCCCCCTCACACCATTGTCTTGGCAAAGGACCTGTTACCAGTGACCTACCTAGTAAAGATATTCAGGGCCAGAGTGATTCCCCAATCGATGACAATGTGGAGGACAATGTTTACATAGCATTAGAAGAAGAAACATCCAGAAATAATGATCAGGTAATGTGGCAAAAAAAGGTCAGGTATGGTGATTAGTTAGTGAGTGAAACAATGCTTATAATGCCTTTATTACTGCTTGAAAACCAGTATACTCTCATACTACATATACATTCGTACCAAGTAAATAAATAACTACCGTTTATGAGTGGATAAAATAGTTACCCTCCCATAGAGCTCGTTTTCTTTGGTGCCAGCATGTTAGAAAACCCACTCAGGTAAGGAGGAACTCCTACCTGGATTGGGCACTTTAAACCTCAGGTGAGTGATTTCTCTATGAATTTTCGATGTTTCTCACCAAAAGCAAAGGTTTTAGCAAAAAAAAAAAAATTTCGAAAATACCTCGGGACTGGGGGATGTCGGAGGTGCGGAAAACCTCGGGACATGACTGGTTAATTTGGAGAAATGAAACAAGATTTTACTTTACATTAAGCTCAAGAAAAAGAACTGTTAAATTTATTGATTACAAAAAATAAATTTAACATTACATTTCAAAGCAAATCAATGAGACTGCACTCACTCACGCAAAAGCTAAATCCTTAAGCCTAAAAAAAAAAACACCTTAATTAAACTCTTAAGACTAGGGAAATACAAGAAGGAAATACTATAGTCTATGAATGCTTTGTATCACCAAGGTGGGAGTACTGGAGACTGTGATCTTGTGGAGCTTGGGTGCTAGCTGACCTCTCCTCTCACACTTCTGGAGCACAGGACCTCTCTCCGTCAAAGCAACAACTAGACTGAGTAAGTCGTGGGAACAAAAGGGGAGCAGTAGGCCGCATTTATCTAACGGTCAAGTGAGCGAAACGCGCCCAAAACAAATCGCTCGGCGGAAGCACTGTCTCACGCAAAGACGATAACGTATGACACTGAAAAATTGATTTGACAAAGCTTCCGTCCGAATGAGTGGTTAACTGAATGATAAACAGTGAGTTTTCCACTAATAGTTCGTGCCTTCTCACAAAAGGGTAATGTCGTGAATTTGATTCGTGACATTACGCCCCTACAAAATTAAATTTTTTCCTTATGGGAAAAAATTTGTGGATATATATATATATATGTACACATCCTAAGTCATTCACACAAGATTCACACTGTGGTGTGTGCTATCCTGCTACAGAAGAAAGTCGCAGTCGCCAGTGAGCGAAAAAAAACCTCGTATTTACGTTAATAGAAGCAAGCTTGAGGGAAAAACTCCATGACGACGGTGAAAATCCTGTACTCAGGTCAAACTGAGCGAAAAGTCGCTACATTTACACTGACAACTAATTGTTGTGTAGTGTGATGTATGTAATACACGGTGTAGGTGTGACAGTTGTAGTGTGACTGTACCTATGTGTAAAATGACACAATAATAATAATATGACAACGACAAAGGCAGAGGAGAAGAGGCGGCAGCGTGCGGCAGACGATCAGCTGGGCCGCTCAGCAAAACTGCTACACCCATTGATGTACCTGCAAAACCAATTAAGGTGGAGCATCAAAAGTGTCAGAGACAAAATTCTTATTAAGTTACAATTACTCTCTCTGCCTAGCAATCAGTACATGCTACGAAAAATACGCTCTGGCCGAAAAATACAAGTGACAGCCTAAGCTTCGTACATTCGAGGTCGCCATTAATTATAGCACACGATTAGTGTCGGCAAGTTGAGAATCCTTGTGCAAACTTGGGTCTTCCATAGCCTCGAACTGCATACGGGTCCTCAACCTGTGCCTTAACCTACAATACTTAAGTCCCGTCCAGACGATCGAGCAATGCCCGCGGGCACAAGCGAGCAGTTTGCCTGTTGACGGGCTCACCGCTTGTGCCCGCGGGCAAATGTGTAAATTGCCATGGGCAATTTACGCATTTGCCCGCGGGCACAAGCGGTGAGACCGTCAACAGGCAAACTGCTCGCTTGTGCCCGCGGGCATTGCTCGATCGTCTGGACGGGCCTTTATATTAGGATCGGAGAGCTGAGAATCCTTGTGCAAACTTGGGTCTTCCATAGCCTCAAGTCGCCTCTGCGGAGTTCTCACTTCCCCCTTAACCTACAGTACTTATATTAGTATTGGAGAGCTGAGAATCCTTGTGCAAACTTGGGTCTTCCATAGCCTCAAGTCGCCTTTGCGGAGTTCTCACTTCCCCCTTAACCTACAGTACTTATATTAGTATTGGAGAGCTGAGAATCCTTGTGCAAACTTGGGTCTTCCACAGCCTCAAGTCGCCTCTGCGGAGTTCTCACTTCCCCCTTAACCTACAGTACTTATATTAGTATCGGAGAGCTGAGAATCCTTGTGCAAACTTGGGTCTTCCATAGCCTCAAGTCGCCTTTGCAGAGTTCTCTCTCAAACTTCCCCCTTAACCTACAGTACTTATATTAGTATCAGGGAGCTGAGAATCCTTGTGCAAACTTGGGTCTTCCATAGCCTCAAGTCGCCTCTGCGGAGTTCTCTCTCGAACTTCCCCCTTAACCTACAGTACTTATATTAGTATCGGGAAGCTGAGAATCCTTGTGCAAACTTGGGTCTTCCATAGCCTCAAGTCACCTCTGCGGAGTTCTCTCTCGAACTTCCCCCTTAACCTACAGTACTTATATTAGTATCGGGGAGCTGAGAATCCTTGTGCAAACTTGGGTCTTCCATAGCCTCAAGTCGCCTCTGTGGAGTTCTCTCTCGAACTTCCCCCTTAACCTACAGTACTTATATTAGTATCGGGAAGCTGAGAATCCTTGTGCAAACTTGGGTCTTCCATAGCCTCAAGGCGCCTCTGCGGAGTTCTCTCTTCCCCCTTAACCTACAGTACACGTGTATGTACAGGCCCTGGACATACTGTGTCCTGTGAGGCCAACAAGTGAGACGTCAGGTCTACACTTTTGACTGGGAACCAGGCTAGTCTTGGATTACTCAAATCTCTGAGGATGCCTATCACGGAACCCAGCATACAACAACTGCCCATGTTAGTCAGCAGTTAGTAGGCGAGACATCAGGTCTGCACCTACGTTATCACTTCCCTTGATGTATCTCACAACAAGGTTAAACTGCTGTAAATACAGTGTCCAGCGTGTCAATCTTGCATTAGCCGTCTTGGTCGTGCTAAGACTAGTGAGTGGCATATGGTCAGTTTCCAGAACAAATGATGCCCAAATAAATAATAATAAATATTTTTTAACACCATCAACCACAGCCAAGAGTTCCTTCTCAACAGTACTGTAATTCCTCTCGGCGGGTTTTAGCCTACGGCTGTGGTATGCCACTGGGAAGATTCCATCTTCCGATTCCTGCATCAATACGGCACCTACTCCATCTTGTGAAGCATCAGTGCGCAGTATGAAAGGTTTGCTGGAATCAGGCAACTGCAAAATGGGCTCCTTGCACAACATATTCTTGAGGGTGGCAAAAAATCTCTCTTGCGCTTCTCCCCATTCAATGGTGTTTCGAGCATATTTCCGTAGCACTTCGTACAACGGTTGGGCAATGAGAGCAAAGTTGGGGATAAAATTCCTATAATATCCCAGTAGGCCAAGAAATGCCCTAACCTGTTTCTTGGTCACAGGTCTCGGGGCTTCTTTAACCTTCCTGATCTTGTCACCCTGACACCTGCAGTGATTGTTGCCAACAATATGACCGAGGAACTCCACCTCACTGTAAGCAATCTTGCATTTGCTAGGCTTCAGTCATGTTGAAACTCTGGAGTCTACTGAAGACAATTTCCAAGAGTCTGAGGTGCTCCTCCAATGTGGCAGAATGAATGAGGACATCGTCAACGAACATCTCTACTCCTACAATACCATGGAGCACTTGTCTCATGGCACGATTGAATACTGCTGGGGAATTGGTAAGTCCAAATGGGAGGACTTTATACTGGTACAACCCCCTAGGAGTAGCAAAGGCAGTGAACTGACGACTCTCAGGATGAAGGGGAATCTGGAAGAATCCCTTCGCTAGGTTGAGCTTCGTGAAATATCGTGACCCTGCCAGCTTGGAGAAGATGGCAATATGGTCACCCATTGGCTCAGCATCCACTTTGGTGATTGCATTGAGCCTTCTATAGTCGCCACAAATCCTGACTCCACCATCTTTCTTGCGGACTACTACCATCAGACTACAGTAAGGAGATGAGGACTTTTCGATAATGCCTGCGGTCTCCATGTCAGCAATTTCCTTATCTACTGCACCCTGTAGTCGCATGGGAATTGGATATGGCTTAACCTTTATAGGAGCATTGCTGGTCAACTCAATTTTATGACACACAACCTTTGCAAGTCTAGGTTGGTCTGAGAAGACATCAGCATACTGACAGAGCAGTGACCATAAGGCATTTTGGTCCCCTACTGCTAAGTCAGGGTTAAGTAAAACATCTCCGACAGTCTCTTCCTGATGGACTGAGCGGTTAAGGGCTCGTCATCATGGTCATCAGCTGGGATCACCGCAGCTGCCCCGGTTTCTTCCAGTGGCTGGTCACTATCATCAGCTACTCGTAAGCCAGTCTCCTCGGGGTCTGACTCATGATAAGCCTTCAACATGTTAATGTGGAACCTTTTACGAAGATTCCCCATCTGTATTATGTAGTTGAGGTCTGAAATGCGCTCTACTACATCGAATGGACCCTTCCACTGCGCCAACAACTTGTTCTGGGCAGTGGGGAGTAATACCAAGCATTTATCGCCTGGACTAAACTTCCGAAACTTTGCCTTCTTATCGTAATAAGCCTTTTGAACTTCACGCGCCTTGATCAGTTCTTCCTTAGCTAACTCGCACGTCGACTGGAGGCAGTCAGCCAAATCAAGGACGTAGGTGTAGGTGGTCTTGACTTCAGGGTCGGGTTCTTCATCGTCCCATAACTCACGAAGGACTTGAAGTGGGCCCCGGACCGACCTCCCATACACCAGTTCAAAGGGTGAGAATTTCAATGAATGCTGTGGGGCTTCTCGATAAGCAAATAGAAGAGGAGCAATGAACCGCGGCTATTCCTTTGGCTGTTCGGCGGTCATGCACCTCAACATCTTCTTGAGAGTTCCATTGAACCTCTCACACAACCCGTTACACATGGGATGATACGGCGTAGTTCGTAAGCCTCGGATGGACAGCAACCTGAACGTTTCGTTCATCATTGCCGAAGTGAACTGCGAACCCCGGTCGCTTAAGACCTCCTTAGGGATACCTACACGACAGAACACTTCAATTAATGTCTCAGCAACAGTGACGGCCTCTATATTCTTAAGGGCCACAGCTTCAGGCCACCGTGTGCTGAAATCAACTATAGTGAGGATATACTTTGATCCATCACTAGCCCTAGGAGAGATTGGCCCAACTATGTCAACTGCTACTTTCTCGAACGGTTCAGAGATTATGGGCATTGGCTTCAATGGCGCAGGACGGACATGTCCCTGGTCAGTGGTACGCTGACACACATCACAGGAACGTATGAGCCTCGTTATTTCTCGTCCCATTCCTGGCCAGAAAAAGTCAGCATGGATGCGGTCAGAGGTCTTCTTTTGACCCATGTGACCTCCCATCGCTGAACAGTGACCTAATTCAAACACTGCTCGGCGATACTTTGCAGGAACGACAAACTGCAGTCGAACCTCACCCTGGGGTGTCTGTGACTCACGGTACAGCCGTCCTCGCTTACGAAGGAACCTGGCTTGTCCTCCCCGTGAATACTTGATCACTTTACCCTCCAGCTTCTTGCGCACTGAGGCAAGTGTCGAGTCAGTCTGTTGCTCTTGGACAACATCTTAACTACGAATCAGATCTTGCGGCGTTGCGACGGTCAACGGAGTGACGCGATTTGGAGCCTTGGCCATGGCTCGTGTTACCGCAGCAGCCGAAGTCTGAGTAGCAACATCTACGGCGCAACTATTTTTGATGCCAGGTATGTTGCCTAATATGAGGTCAAATAAAGGTTCTGGCATGACAACTGCAGCTGTCAGGCCAGTGAAAAATGGAGACGCCACCTGGATACGTGCCTCAGGGAACAATCTCACTGATCCATCAATAAGTCTAACTTGGATCTGTCGACCTGTATACTCATCAGGCCGAACTAAACTCTGCTTAACAGAGCAACCTGAGGAACCATTGTCCCTCAGGACATTTACAGAAACACCTCCCACAGACCCTGGCTGAACAAGAAAGGCAGTGTTGCTGGTGGAAGGGTCTGAGGAGGTAGCAGCCAGTCATTCATGAGACTGCGGAACAACCGATGCAGCAAACGTGGCGCCCTGGGAACTAGGTGTCTGAGGAGAGTTCATGGTCGGAGGGGGACTTGTGAACTGTTGGAAAGTACCTGTACTGTTAGGGATGTGACCACCAGGCTGCTGCTGAGGAATGAAGGCTGCATTCGCTTCTTGCCTCTTTTGAGCTAGTGGTGAAAAAGTTTGTCCCGACGGTCGGTTGCGTGGCTGATACTGCTGTTGATTAGGGTACTTGTTGTACCTCTTCCACTCAGGTTTCTGAGTGTTTTGCCCCTGGTCCTTCCACTGCGGTTTTGGACCTTGGCCATTATTCTGAGAATGGCCTTGTTGCTGGGGTTCAGTCTGAGACGATTTCCCAGATTTGGCAGTATCTTTTCTGCTCCAGGTGTTTTGCTTATGAGTTTGATACCCGTATGCAGTAAAGAATGCGTCAGCCTTTTCTGCCATTTGGCTGGCATCTTTCACCTGGCAGATCTTAAGCTGTGCTATGAGCTCAGCAGGCCACGACCTCTCTAGCTGTGTACGCAGCATAAGGTCAATTATCCCCTCACGCGTGGAAGGAGTTTCATCTTTCTCCATCCACTCATTTAAGTAAGCTGTGAGACGATCAAGGAACTGAACAGCTGTCTCCTTGTCTTGGAGATGAGCTCGCATGAACTGAACTTTGGCGTCGTCTACTGTGAGATCATACGCCTTAATGAGTGCAGCTTTCATCATCTCATATGTGAGATTGTCTCCACTAATTCTGTGGAGAATATCGAGGGCAGGACCCTCAAATAGGCTAAGAAACTGAAGCCGCTTAGCTGCCTCATCCAGTTGATACATGTCTGCCATGTCCTCAAAACGAGCTATGTACGGCTCAATTCGCTCGCTTTCCTTGTATGAGGGAAGCTTGATGCGTGGGGTCGCCAGGACATGTGCAGGGGGAACGCTCGTGGAGCTTGGACCAACTGCACAAGATGTGTCTGAAGCCAAGGAATCTCGCTTGAGCTTCAGCACTTCAAGTTCATGTTTTTCGCGTGCTTCTCGCTTGGCACATTCGTGTTCTCGTTCTCTCTCTCGTTCCTCATTCTGTTCTCGCTCGTATTCCCGTTGTTCCTGCTCTTGTTCTAACTCGAGCTCGGGTTGTTTCTGCTCGTGTTCTCGCTCCTTTTAGCGTTCCTCACGCTGTTCTCACTCGTATTCGCGCTGTTCTCGCTCGTATTCATGCTGAATCTTACGCTCTTCACAGGCATCATTCTCGCGCTGCTGCTCCTGATTATGCCGTGAGAGTATATACTCTTTAATTTCGGTTGGGTCTGTAAGACCCATATCTTTGGCTTCCTGTAAAAATATGGTGGTAGCCATGGCGCTAATTTACTAAGCAAACCGAAACTGAGTACTGACTGCTTCGCAAACGAATACTAATAAACACAAATAAAGAGTACAGACACAAGTTAGTGGTGACCAGTCTTATCTAGTTAACTGGCAAAGATTAAAGCAAAAATGCGAATAACTAAGAACTTTCAATAATTAACACAATGGGTACGGCGGCTACCCAGGAGCGAATAAAATCGTCTGGCGTTACCAAAAATAAAGTACTAAATAGAGTTAAGTACTCTATAGATTAATAAAGCAAAAATTCACTTGCTAAATTAACGGTAAACACCAGTAAACTTGTGCCTATAAACTTTAATGATAAATTCCTAAATATGAACGAGTGAGCACTATCTCGTGAATAGCTTTATAGCTAGGAGTTAATATCCTGGCGAGGTCGCCAATTGTCACGGGGTTTTTAAGATATCACAGTGTTTTTAAAATAAATGCTTAAATATTATTTAATTGATAATAATGTTCAACAATATTGAAGAGCAGAGACAATGATTGTCTTGCTAAGTCAAGCAACGATTCTCTAAGAACGAGAATTTATAAACCTTCTCAACAGTACACAGCAGAGACTAATTACTCACAAATGCTGAATTAGTACTGTTAGCCTCTGGAGAAAGTTACTTCACCCCTGACAATAAATAACTAATACTAATAATAATATCAGGTCCTTGCTGATGCTTAACTCCTGGCACAACGGATTTTAAGTTAATACAACAAGATTGGTCTAAGTACCAGTTATGAATAGTAAAACGTTTATGCAAGCTAGGAGCTATATGGAAAATAAGCTTAATTTGGAGAAATGAAACAAGATTTTACTTTACATTAAGCTCAAGAAAAAGAACTGTTAAATTTATTGATTACAAAAAATACATTTAACGTTACATTTCAAATCAAATCAATGAGACCGCACTCACTCACTCACGCAAAAGTTAAATCCTTATGCCTAAAAGAAAAACACCTTAATTAAACTCTTAAGACTAGGGAAATACAAGAAGGAAATACTATAGTCTATGAATGCTTTGTATCACCAAGGTGGGAGTACTGGAGACTGTGATCTTGTGGAGCTTGGGTGCTAGCTGACCTCTCCTCTCACACTTCTGGAGCACAGGACCTCTCTCCGTCAAAGCAACAACTAGACTGAGTAAGTCGTGGGAACAAAAGGGGAGCAGTAGGCCGCATTTATCTAACGGTCAAGTGAGCGAAACGAGCCCAAAACAAATCGCTCGGCGGAAGCACTAATGTCTCACGCAAAGACGATAACGTATGACACTGAAAAATTGATTTGACAAAGCTTCCGTCCGAATGAGCGGTTAACTGAACGATAAACAGTGAGTTTTCCACTAATTGTTCGTGGCTTCTCACAAAAGGGTAATGTCGCGAATTTGATTCGTGACAACTATATGGTCCACTGGAAACTTCCCTAATGAACGGAGACAGGCCTACCTTCTACCATTCCTTTTACCTGGCAAATCTGGGTCGTCACCTGGAGATTATCACCCTATTGCTCTTGTTAGCTGTCTATGTAAACTGATGGAACGTATGGTAAACTCTCGCCTAAGGTGGCATTTAGAATCACGTGGTGTGATCTCGCCTTTGCAATATGGGTACCGCAAGGGGCGGGGTACCCTAGATCCCCTGATGAGGCTAGCAACCTTCGTCCAACAAGCCTTCATTAACTCAAAGATGGTCATAGCCGTGTTTTTTGATCTCGAAAAGGCCTATAATATGGTCTGGAGGTATACCATTCTCCATGTTCTACAACACTCCAGAATTAATGGCAATATGGGGGTCTTCTTACAGAACTTTCTTTGTAACCGGATCTTCTGTGTAATTCTTCAGAATGTCTTATCCCGGTCTTATGTACAGCATGAGGGTGTCCCACAGGGATGTGTGCTTAGCACTACTCTTTTTATCCTTTGCAATAAATGATATCATTTCATCTCTCCCACATGATGTTCGTGCTTCATTGTATGTAGAAGATTTTGCTATATATGCCACTGGAGTGGATGTCTTGGGCTTACGAGTCCTGCTTCAATCAGCTGTAGATGCCGCTGCAGGGTGGGCCATGGATCATGGCTTTAATTCTCTCCCACGAAATCCTGTGCTATAACTTTTATGACCCGACATTCAATCCCTCAACCCCCTCTTAGTGTATATGGTACCCCCCTGCCATATCGATTATCATTCCCTTTCCTTGGCCTTGTCTTTGATTCTCGACTGACTTGGTCCGCGCATCTCACTTCCCTTAAGACCTCTGCTTCCCTTAGACTTCGGTTATTACAAACTCTTAGTCATATGTCCTGGGGTGCAGACTGTACAACTCTGCTCTGTCTCCACACTGTCTTGGTTTTGTTGAAGATTGATTATGGCTGTCAGGTTGATGCATCTGCCTCATCTTCCTCCCTTCGGCGCCTAGATTCTGTTCACCATCATGGTTTACGTCTGGCGTTGGGTGCTTTTCGCTCCACCCTGGTTACGAGCCTGTATGTTGAGTTGGGTATACCCGCTCTGTCCTCAAGACGTGACAAGATAACTCTCTATTACCACATTCGCCTTCTTCAACACCCATCTGCAGGTTTTCCTTCCTCTGTTATGCACCTCTCCCCTCCTTTTCCGCCCTCATTAGCTTCATCTTTTCCTTGCAGGGTCTCCAACTTACTTGCATCCCTTTCTTTCCCTGCTATTTCTGTTCTCCCTCTGAGAGATTCTATGTTTCTGCCTTGGCTTCTTCCTCGCCCT
Organism: Coenobita brevimanus; assembly: GCF_032717465.1. Classification (NCBI taxonomy): domain Eukaryota; kingdom Metazoa; phylum Arthropoda; class Malacostraca; order Decapoda; family Coenobitidae; genus Coenobita; species Coenobita brevimanus. The sequence continues at coordinate 19,069,199 of NC_137058.1, forward strand.
ATTGTTTGTGATGCCCTGCTCTCCTGCCCAAAGTCCTCTTCCACCCCACAGGAACTCTACCATCTTTTTATGGATCATATGCGTTGTCACTCCTCAGTGACCCCAGTGTACACAGACGGCTCTAAGTCTTCTGTGGGCTCGGGTTTTGCTGTTCTTTTCCCAGACCATGCCTATCAGATCTGCCTTCCACCAGTTGCCAGTATTTTCATTGCCGAACTGCTGGCCATTTTACTGGTCCTTCGTGTTATATACAGTTCCAGTTTACACACTTTTGTTATTTTCACAGATTCACTTAGTGCACTACATGGTATTCAGTCTGTCCCGGCCAGCAACCCGCTAGTGTTGGAGATACAGGAATAGTTGTTCCGTATTACCACCAAATTGAAGTCTGTCTCCTTCTGTTGGGTCCCAAGCTATGTTGGGATACCGGGTAACGAGAGGGTTGATTGCCTGGTACGTACAGCTGTCGCCTCTCGCTCTGTCACACCTCGGCCTATCCCAGCAACTGATTATTTCCCGATTGTTACCCGTCTCCTTGGCCAACGGTGGCAAGCATAATGGACATCTACAACTGATAACAAACTCCGCTCCATCACACATACTGTCACTCCCTGGCAGTCATCCTCCCATCGCAACAGGCAATGATGGGAAACAGCCCTAGCCCGTCTGCGCCTTGGTCACATGCTTACACACATGGCTTTCTAATGTCAGGAGGCACTCCTCCGACCTGTCAATGTTGCCAGGCTCCACTCACGGTCCACCATCTTTTGCTTGATTGCCCTCGGTTACACGCCGTGTGCAGACGGACTCTCCCGTTCCTTTACTCCCTTGGACATCCCCCTACCTTAGCCGATCTTCTTGGGGAATCCCGTGTTTTCCATCACACACCTCATGCACTTCCTATCTCAAACCCGTATCTTGCCTCACATTTAGTGTCTACCCCGCCTTCCCCTTTGCTTTTAGTGCACCATAGCATACCCGTCATTTTTATACATCGGTTTTAGTGCCATGTAGTCCTCGTGGGCTTGGTGCTAGTTCTTATTACTTACTTTCTCTCTCTCTCTCTCTCTCTTTATATTTCTTCTTCCCTCCGGCACCCAGTCAAGAGTTATTTTATTATTCCCCTGTGCTAATATTTTGGCCTATATATAATAAGCATGTATTTTAATGCAAGTGTATCGTTTGATATCCTTGGTGTTAATTTTGTTTGTTAGGAAAACAATATGTGGTTCCATTTCTTTGATATAATCATTCATCTCTAGTAATTAAGATACCATTCCATCTACATTAGAGTACATCAACTTAATCATCTTGTTTACATACTTGTCATGACTTGGGTCTACTACCTTTCTCCTTTTTATTCCCTCTTGTTTATGTAATACTTTCTAACCTGCAATCCAATTACTTTGTAAAAAAATGTGTTCTTCTCTTCCTCTGATCTTCCCTCACTCTTTGTTCTTGCCTCCTCCCTTTTCTCTTTTAGTAATCCAAGTTCCTCTTGAGTTAGGCATCTTTTTATCCATACATTTTTGAAGTCCTCTTTTTCGATAAGTTTGTTTGCATTTTTCAGTATTTCCTCCACAGTGTTTACTGTGTGTGTGTGTGTGTGTGTGTGTGTGTGTGTGTGTGTGTGTGTGTGTGTGTGTGTGTGTGTGTGTGTGTGTGTGTGTGTGCGTGGTAAACGATACGTCAGCCATTACATCGGCATGGGGTAACAAGACGAAACAACACTTGCCAATTGTTGACAAAAACCTAGAGATAGACAGACAAAACGTACACCATTGGAATCAGCATGGAAAACTGAGGCTAACAAGACCAAAAAAAAAAAAAAACTCTTTGTTACACAGTGTTATCTTTATACATACACTGAAATAGACATGAACAAAATTTAAGTATTGTTAATGTGTCCAACTAGGATTCAGATTTAGGCTACCCAAACAGACTCGATTTTACCAAACCAACAACTCCGAAGTAGCCAACTAAACCCTGCTGGACTCTTTTCCTCGGGAAATTCCTTCACGAGTACTAGAAGTCGTAGGCTAGGGGAAACACAAGAGTTTGCCTTCTCCAGGGCTGATTAGTTGCATACTAGAGCAAACAGGAATCCCACTTAATGTGTTAATGGAGCTAATTTGAAAAAAAAGTGAAAGTGTGTATGCGAACGGGTGCTGCATACTGGCCTTGAAGGTGAAAGAGAGTCCTAATGAAGTGTCCAGTATGGTAATAGTACTAGATACAACACAAGGGCTATCTGGACGTGAACGCAGTGGACTGCAAAATGCTGATAATGCAGCCCATCATCTGCCTTTTGGGAAGTACGGAGAGTTGAGGGACGTTTGTGGATCCAGGCGGGTCCTCCATCCCAGTACTTCGGGTCTTCCACAAGGTGTTCATTTCCATCGCTAGTGCCCAGTGTAATAGTATTATGCATGATGGTCAGTAAACAATGCATCACTAGAACCTCTCTTGCCAGTATCTTATGCGTTGCTGAGTCAGCTCATTATGCTGGTGTCGGCGTTGGTTAAGCAGTGGTAGTCACTGACACAGCAATGATGAACCATCCCCACTACACAAGAAATCTCCTGGTGGAGTTTAAGAGGGCCACTACGTATAGGGGAGCCAGTAGCCCAGTCGGTAGAGAGGTGGCCTGCAGTGCTAATGGACCCAGTTTCAACTACTGGGTGAGGCAAGGAACAGTTTAAAATTCTGAATGTCTCTAAAACAAACATTACTGTTTACCAGATGATGCTCCGGAATGTTGTAATAATATTCTCGTTAATATCAATACATCAGATCTGCATGAGACAGCCCTAGAATGTATTCAGTACGGACAGAGGATGTTAGCTCAGATGTGATGATATTAGGATCTGTATAGTACATAGGAGGACTACTGGGCCTTAGGAACGGGCTGTGAAACTTATACCAAGAGTTGGTTACATAAGAAAAAATAGACCAACCTGTAGAAAATGACACCATATTTTGGCAATGAGAAAGACTGAAATACTACATGATGTACTGTACTGCATGTGTGTATATATTTATGTTGTTATTGCCTTTTCTCCGAGACAAAGCATTCCACATTCTGGTCATTGAAGAAAGTCTGACGCCATAACATCTTGGCCACTTTATGGTCTCACACTATAACATATTTGCCACTTCATAGTCACGGACAGTAACATCTTGGCCACTTCTCAGCCTCACACTTTAACATCTTGGCCACTTCACAGCCTCACACTGTAACATCTTGGCCACTTCACAGCCTCACACTGTAACATCCTGGCCACTTCACAGCCTCACACTGTAACATCTTGGCCACCTCACAGCCTCACACTAACATCTTGGCCACTTCATAGCCACACACGATAGCATCCTGGCCATTTCATAACCTCACTCTATAACATTAGGGCCACTTCACAGCCACTCACAGTACAGTAACATTCATATTCATCACCTCGTAGACACACACAATAACATTTTGGTTACTTCACTGTAACATCTTGGCCATTACACAACCTTACACAATACCATTTTGATCTTTTTACTGCCTCGCAATATAACATCTTGTCCACTTCACAACCACACACTGTAACATCTTGGCCATTTTGCACTCACACTATAACATCTTGGCTTCTTCACAGGCTCCCAGTATAGCTTCTTGGCCACTTCACAGACTCATACTCCCTCCTCTCTCATGGACAAGCTGTGAGACTGATGATTCGTCTTTGGGGAACTACGAAAACGAGGGGAGACAGGAAGTTGCTGGACAATAATGGAGGGAAATGGGAAGGCGTATGGACAAGGTGTGCGGGCTTGGTAAAAGGGATGGATGTGTGTGCAGGGTGTGTAGGTAAGGTGTACGGAGAGGATGTATGTGTAGAGTTAAATGGGAAGGTGTTTAACCCCTACACAGCAGGGATGTTTTTGCGCTCCTTGGACGTCCTGTGAGGATATTTGCGCTCCGACTGACTTTTTAAAAATATTTGCCAAAAATCAGTTATTAGTCCTAGAATGTTATAATTAAATGTGCTTATGGCATATAACTTCAGCTTTCTCCTGGGATGTTTGTTGAGCCTTCGTCGAGTACCGTAGGACTTGTGGAGACTTCTGAATTTGGGTAACGAATTCTCCACTTTACACTTCCTGACACCCCGTAATATGATTACCACAGCCTGATATTATCACTAGAAACACTATTCTATGATTTTCAAGTAGTTTGGAATCCATACACCAAAAAAAAAAAAAAAACTGTGAAAGCAATGAAAATTACGAGCGCGTACCAGCTTCCCACTTGCACTCGTTCCCTGCTGATATTCTGTCATTTATTATTCATAAACATACTAACACTTTATATTCCTATTACTTTATTACACTATATATATATATATATATATATATATATATATATATATATATATATATATATATATATATATATATATATATATATATACAGTATTTATCCTTAAGTTTTCTTCAGTAACAATAGTTTATTTTCACTGCAGGCATTAACTTTCTCGTTCAGTAAACTAGCGTAGAGAGCAAAGGTTTGACTGTCATTACTCCAAGTATTTGTACTCATATTCTTATATTAGTAATTATTTACATTACTATTTTATTTACACTATGTTATACACTGTCACTTCCTGTAAATAAGGGCTCCTTTCCCTTGGAGCCAGGTTGAACTTGGGACACCGAAGCATTCGTAGTTTATCACCATTTCCTCCACTGGCTCATCACACGATTCACCAGAAAGATTGTAGTCACTGTCCATCATTATCATGGATAAATTAGTCAGTTCACACTCCACAGCAGAGTCATTAGTCCTTTACCCCTACCCACACGAGGTTTAGTAGGGGTAGAGGTCACAGGGCCCTCTAGAAGCGGCAGAAATGGAGGGGCGCGAGTGCTACATGCTTTCATCTCAAGAAACAACACTGAACTAAATGATGAGGTGGATATGGGGCCGCTAAGGGTTAACAACATCAGTGAAGTGACAGCTGCTAATTTATATGCTGTGAAATGATTGGCAGGAAATTAGGTAGTTCCAGGTGAATGTAAATATCACTTAGGCTTCTCGCTTCCTATTGCCAGACGCCTCAATCTATTACGAGAATAGATTATACGGCATATTTCAAAGGGAAATTACCAGGGAAAATTAGCGAACAAGTGCACGTGGGGGTGTTGCCAGGTGATACTTAGCCAATTCCAGGTGTATGGCACTATCAATTACCTTATTTTTTTTGTTTTGGTATATATTATTTTGTATAAGAATAGGGCATAGGGTTTATTTCAATGGATGAAATCAGTGGAAAATTCCGGGGAAGATTTGCTTAGCGCAGCGCAGCCGGGCAGGCAAGAGGAGAGGGTAATGGAGGGGAGGTAGGGAGGGGAGTCAAGAACGGGGATAAATGGCTAAATTGTCAACAATGGATGGGAGTACAGATGACATCCGCAGTACTGACTATTGTTGGACACTGGCAGTACTGATAGATGATACAAGCCGCCACTTGAAAGCCCGGGAGAATTCAAAATAACGCAGAATTGCAAAAGTGATGCCCCAAGCGTCACAAAAGTGACGCACCGCGGTTAAGGGGTTAAGGAAAGTGTACGAGGAGGGTGTATGTGTAGAGTTAATGGGGAAGGTGTTTAAGGAAGGTGTACAAAGAAGGTGTATGGGTAGCATAAACAGGGAGGATGTGTAGGAAACGTATATGGGGAATATGTTTAGGGATGGTGTATTTTGGATGGTGTGTAGGTCAAGGGTAAGGGGATGGGTCTGTTATGATGTGGCAGGGGTAAACCAGTTCTGCTGTCGGGCCCTGCTGCGGATGTCACTGATTGCATTGCCCAGTTGACCCTTGTGCGGTGTGGTGCGGTGAGGATCTGTCCGTTCTCCCCTTTGGGGCTAAGATGCGAATGAATGTGTTTGAATGGATGAGTAAATGGAGAGTGAGTCGTCCTGTCTCGGCTACCTCCCTTTCCTTGGGGGAAGCAGCCTAGGTATATAGATAGATAGTATATAGATAGTGTAGGTCAAGTAAATATGGAGAGTGTATAGGTAGGAGCCTGTGGAGTCAAATGGAGAGACAGGCTGACAAATGAGGATATAAAGGAGCGTTGTGGTGTGGATATGGATGTGATAGCAAACGTTAGGAGGAATACACTGAGGTGGTTTGGCCATGTGGAGAGGATGGAGGGTGAAAGACTGACAAAGAGAGTGTATGTGATTGAGGTGGAGGGGGGAAGAGGGAGGGGGAGGCCGAGGATGAGATGGAGGGATGGGGTGGAGAGGTATATGAAAGAGGCGTGTGTGAGTTGGGAACGGGGCAGTGAAATGGCGGGGGACAGGGCGACGTGGAGGTGATTTGTTTGTGGCCACCCCGAACGGGATTGAGGCGTCTGGCAATAGGTAGATAGATAGATAATATAGGGAAGGTGTATGGAGGAGGGTGTGTGGGTGGAGTAAACGAGGAGAATGGAAGGTATATGGCGAATGCATTTGGGAAGGTATATGAGAAGAGTGCATGGGCAGGGTAAACGGAGAGAACGTATATGGAAGGTTTATACAGTAGGTAAGGTGTTTAGGGAAGGTATATGAGGTGGGTGTGTGCGTTGGGTAATAGGAGAGGATGTGTATGGAAGGTGTATGGGAAGAGTGTTTTGGGAAGATGTATGGGGAGGATGTGTAGTAATGTTGAATGAGGTGGATGAGAGTACCGGTTAGGGAGGGCTGTGTGAGTAATTTGTTATTATTAAAGAAGCAACTGTAGTCTGTTTGTTTTTAGCAAACAATATGGAGCACTCCCACAACTTGAAACATTAGTTGTGACTGTATGAAATTCGAAGAGCTTTATTTATAAGGTACGAATGATTCTCGTTGGTTCCCAATCAAAGTAGTTCCTCTAATCTGACCAAGTTTGGTCATCAAGTAAGCTGAAAGGTTTAGGTTTTGCGATCTTCAGGTTAAAACAAACTCAGTACAGTCTGGTAAATATGTGTGTGTGAAATGCAAATGTAGATTAAAGGACTGATTTTACAGACGGTGTGGGACGAGACAGGAATGAATGAAAATAGGAGAAATGATTACAGTTCGTAAGGCAGTCATTCCACTGGTTCTGTTTAGTGCTTGTTCAGCCAACTAACTGAGTGGCGTGGCAGGTTTGTCTGTGTAGCTGTTTAGTCACTTATAGGTGTTGAAGGTTAAGTTAAGGATCTAATCAAATTAACCAACTCATGCATTGTACTCAGGAAAGGATGGCAGATATTGCCAGAAATCTTTAATGTTATGCATGCATGTTATCGTTTTTTTTTTTTTTTTCATGCTACAGTTTTATCATTGACAAGATTATTTGTAGCTGATCGGGATAAAACTGAGAAGAGATTTCATTATTCCACTTGTGGTTAAAGCAGGACTCAAGGTGAGTCGGGTAGTTTATCATGACCATTTACTTCTTCCAAGTTAATATGAAATTCTTAAATTTGTCAACAACACTGTAGTGTATTTTCAAGTGCTGTATAAAAGTATTCTACTTTAGTTCCCAGTTATCTCCCAGTTTTATTTGCATCAAGTGAGTTGTCATACACGCACCTTGTCTGCACATAATCCACTTGGTAATATAGTTCAATAGCATCCCTGGTTGCTTCCGTGGCTAGACCATCTCTGATGTGAAGTCCGCCTGGTGTATTCTTGCCTGCCTACGTCCATGAAAGTGTCTCGCCTCACTTTGCCGAACTATATATCTTCCATCTCACATCATTTCAATATTTCACTGCCTCATTTACTATACTACTTAACCCCTTAGGACCTCTACCTTTACTACTGACACTACCACGACATCTGTGACACCACCACTACACCCTTGACACCACTGACCCGACAACACGATTGCTGACACCATTACTAACCCCTGACGCCACTATTTCAACACCACATTTTTTGATACCACCACTGAACCCCTGACACAACTGCCCTGAAATCACTACTGGATCCCCTGACATCATTGCCCTGACACCACCATTGCACCCCTGACACCACTGCTCTGACACCACCACTGCACCCCAGACACCACCACTACATCCTTTACACCACTGCCCTGATGCCACCACTGACCCTCTGACACCACTACCTTGACACCACCACTGCACCACTGACACCACTACCTTGACATCACCACTGGATCCCTTACACCACTGCCCTAGCACTACCACTGCACCCCTGACACCACTGCCATGACACCACCACTGCACCCCTGACACTACTGCCCTGACACCACCACTGCACCCCTGAGACTACTGCCCTGATATCATCACTGCACCCCTGACACCACTGCCCTGACACCACCACTGCACCCCTGACACCATTGCCCTGACACCACCACTGCTTCCCTGACGCTACTGCCTTGAATTCACCACTGCACCCCTGACACCACTGCCCTGACACCACCACAGCACCAGTGCCCTGACACAACCACTGCACCCCTAAAACGACTGTCCTGTCACAACCTCTGCGCCCCTGGCACCAGTTCCCTGCCACCTCGCTTCGTGACACCACCTCCCGCTCCCGAAACCACCACTGCACCCTTTACACCAATGTAATTGACACCACCGTTGCTCCCCTGACGCCACTGCCCTGACTGCGCCATAGAATCCATGACACCATTGCCCTAACATCACCACTACACCACTGACACCACAGCCTGACATCACCACTGCACCCCTGACATCACCACTACACCCCTGACACCACAGCCCTGACATGACCACTGCACCCCTGACATCACCACTACACCCCTGACACCACAGCCCTGACATCACCACTGTGTGTGTGTTGAATATTTTCCCCACAGCTCTGGTGGGGAACGGGCAAACAAGAGAGCCCGTCAGGGAAGTGGCAGAAAATAGCTCTCCCTTGAGAGCATAGCTGGGCCGGCACGAAGGCTGACGAGGAGGCGAACAAGAGCAGGGGAAGGCGTGGTGGTTAGGGTGAAACTGGCACACAAGACGATGGTCGAGGAGGGCAGGGCGGGATGGCGAAAGCACAGTGGGCTGCCAGGCGCCGATGAAGGGGGCGCCGACAAGTGCTGGACGTAAAACCGCCCCGACGCTGCCCTCAACCCCCTTGCCCTGGGTGGAAAAAAGGCGGTAAAGGCTCGCCCAGCCCCGTAGCAGATGGAGACCAAGGAGAGAGGCCCGGACACGGTCGTAGGGAGGGCAGGCCGTGGTCCAGGTGGGCGGAGGGAGGAAAACGGCTCACTCGACCTCCGGGTGGGCGGGTCCTAGGCCGACGCCCTCCTGATGGATGGAACAGGCCAACTCTCCTCGGTGATGCTAAGGGGGGCTGGTCCCGCCGGGAACAGAGGTGGAGGTGTTGCCTCGGCGAGAGGTGGGCTGCGAGTGATCACCACTGCACCCCTGACATCATCACTGCCTAGACACCACCATGCACCTCTGACACCACTGCCTTGACACCACCACTGCATTCCTGACACTACTGCCCTAACACCATCACGGCACCCTTGACACCACTGCCCTGACACCTCCACTGCACCCTCGAAACTATCATCACTACTCCTCCGACACCACTGCTCTGACATGTACCCCTGACACCTCTGCTCTGACACCACCACTACGCCTCTGACTCCACTGTCCTATCATCACTGCACCCCTGACACCACCACCCTGACATCGCCACTGCACCCCAGACACCAGTGGACCTTACATACCACTGCAACCCTGACATCACCACTACAACCCTGACACCACTGCCCTGACACCACCACTGCAGCCCGGATACCACTGCCCTGACACCACCACTGTAACTCTAACACCACCATTGCAACCCTGATACCATTGCCCTGACACCACCACTGCAACCCTGACATCATTGCCCTGACACCACCACCGCAACCCTGATACCATTGCCCTGACACCACTGCCATGACACCATCACTGCACCCCTGAAAGCAATGTACCTAACACTACCATTGCTCCCCTAGCACAACTGCCCTGACACCGCCACTGCACCCCTGACACCAATGCCCTGACACCACCACTGCACCCCTGATACCCCTGTCCTGACATCACCACTGCACCCTTGACATCACAGCCCTGACACCACCATTACACCCCTGATACGACTGCCCTGACCACCACTGCACCCCTGACACCACTGCCCTGACACCACCACTGTATCCCTGACACCACCACTGCACCCCTGACACCACTGCCCTGACACCACTGCACCCCTGACACCACCACTGAACCCCTGACACCACCACTGTACCCCTGACACCACTGATCTGACACCATCACTGCACCTCTGAAACCACTGCCTTGACATCACCACTGCACCCTCTTACACCATCACTGCAACCCTGACACCACGGCCCTTACACCTCCACTACACCCCTGATACCACATCCCCACCAATACCACTCCATTCCTGATACCACAACTGCAACCCTGACATTACTGTGCCGTTCCTGTCACCACCACTGCATACCTGACACCATCGTACCTGACACCAACACTTCATCTCTGATATCACTGCCCTGACACCACACCTGCACCACTGGCACCACTACTCTGACACCACCACTGTACTCAAGACCTCATCACTGCACCCTTGACACCACTGTCCTGACACCAACACTGCACCCCTGATACACCTGCCGTGACACTGCATCTCCTACACTACCACTTGCACCATGATCGGTACGAGATTCCAGCCAGTTTTATTCATTGGTAGTTTAACGAGATTTATTTAAGGTCTGTCTTGATTACCACGTCTATATAAAGACCAGTGACATTTTTCGATACACTCAATGGGTCGTATTCTAAGTGGCTTTGGAGATTTCGTGGCACGTCTTCCGTAGCGACTTATTCTTCATATTACACATCAGAACTCTCTTGTATATGAGTGGTACAAGCAATGTCGTTATTAAAGCGATATAATTGACATACAAGAGAAGTTAGTGGTTTAATATACAAAATAAATCATTCAGGAAGAGATGCTGCAGTGTCTCCATGTCACCAATACTACCAGCCGGAGTAGCTTCATCGTCTTCTCTAATATTATTGCTGTTCCTTGTGTGTTATGCTGGAGGTGCACGCAACACTATCACAAGTATTGCAATAACGTGTAAAGGAAAACAGGAAGGGATATATATATATATATATATATATATATATATATATATATATATATATATATAGAGAGAGAGAGAGAGAGAGAGAGAGAGAGAGAGAGAGAGAGAGAGAGAGAAGTTATGGTCGTTAACCACAACCGTTGGCGTGTCTGGGATCAACGGATTACGTTTCAAGGTTAATGTTACCCTTCACAGTACAGATCCCAATATTGAAAGTTACTATGAAATTGTGTGTTTATCTTGACAATACAATTTTGAAATGCATGGAGGCCACTGGGTAATGCAAAGAGCAGCAGAAACAGCACTAGTTGTTATTTTTATTGTCGAAACCCCAGGCTCTTCAAAATGTGTACCCAGAAGTCTGCAGATAAAGTTGCACCTCTCCAGTTCATCACCTTCCTCTCGGGGGATAGGGAAGAAGCTTAGGGACGTTTATAGAACTGGGTATCTCCACCGTTCGGTTATATTCGTGCCGGCTCACAAAGACGTCTCTCTCGAATACCAGAATACCAGAGACCTTAATGAGGGGTATAAAAACTGGACGAAATAAGACTGAAATAACGGGAGTAAATTAGTAAATAAAAAGAAAGGAACGCCAGTTCAAAGACACAAATTAAGGGGGTGGTGAGGTGATGGAAATGGTACAGAGGAAACAGGGTGAAGAGTTTCGTGGAGAGTCCGGGAGTGGAGAGGCGTAAGGTAGGGGGAGGAGGTGAAGGCAGTGGAGGGAGGGCGAGGGGGACTGATGGAGAGTTTGGAGGTGGAGAAGAAGAAGGGGAGGGTGGTGGTGGTGAAAGTGTTGGAGGTAGAAGGACTGATAGAGGGCTAGGAGGAAGACAAGGAGGGGAGGCAGAAGAAATGGAAGGTGTGGGGTAGGGTGAAATAGATGGAGGGAGGAGGAAGAAGGAGTAACGAAGGACCAGGAGGTGGTAAAACTGGGAAGATGGAGAGGTAGGTATGTGTCTGGTGTCGTTATATAGCCTTGCAGGGAGAGGAACTTTTTTTTTTTCCAAAGAGATGAATAATTTCTGGTGTCACTGATACTCCAGCCCATTTCTTTGTCTCTCACTTTCTATTAGTTATCTTTCCCCCCCCCCCTCTCTGTCTCAAAACATGTACCCGTGCTTAAGTCAGATTTTAGAAATCTCTTCTGTGGTGACTTCTCTGATTTATCATCACGGTGTGAGCTGTGCCCCTGGATTCTGTCTCTCACGGTATACACGTCTCTGTTATGGTATACTTTTCAGTTGAGTTTATGAGTTTGCTTTTAGAAAAAATAGAAATGCCTTGAGTTTCATTTAACGGGCTTCGGTGGATGTCCGTTCTTCAGACGCATAAGGATTTCCAGCTCGTGTGATTTACTTTGTATTTCTCACTGACATGGCAGGTTCACGGATGAAAGGTAACCTAGAAAATTATTTGTCTTACACACACACACACACACACACACAAGGCTCTCTCAACAGCGATTCAGACGTATCCCTTTCAGTACGAGGGATCTCCCACAACTGAGTAAAATCGTTAGTCTGTAAACTGAACACTGATTATCATGATATAAAGCCAACAGTATAAAGTGGATGGGTCTTAGTCCTTCATCGTGAAAGGTCTACATTAAACAAATAACATCATTTACTCGAGGCAAGAAGGTATTTTGTGGCATCATCATAAAAAATACTCTGATTTATCCCCCCTCTCTCTCTCTCTCTCTCTCTCTCTCTCTCTCTCTCTCTCTCTTATGCTTAAATGGTTTTTGACCTACCGTATAATAGGAATTGCCGGTGAAAAATAAGTAGGGATGGGTTTACACGCGTTTTTTCTGTCTCGACTTTGTTCCTATGGCTTTAGGCACTGTCATTCTTTCAAACATTTCATAAGATGTATATTTCATACTTATTATACGTATTTTTAAAAGTTTCTTTGTTAAAAAGTTACAAAGGTTCTTGCTATAATTATTCATCTTAGGAAATCGTCCTCGTAATGAAGGAATTAATGAAGGTTCTGATTATCTCCTGGAGGTTGGAAGTATTCGTCCAGAGGTGAATGAAATCATCTGGGAAAAATAACATAAAGAACACTCAGAGTGCATCACCGGCGCCTTGGGATCATTCTACGGCCAAGCTTTTGCCCCTGCCCTTGACCGACTGGCTCTATATTTGAAATATTTCATCCCTGCCTGATTGTCAACCCGTGTATCCAAGCCGATGTAAAAAAAAAAAAAAAAAAAAAAAAGCCGACCTTGTTCTGTGACCTTGGACTTTGACCTATTGTTCTCGGTACAAAAACACAAACTTTGATCAAAATGGAATTCATACTTTTTGAGTTAAACTGTCGAAACTTTTACCTTATACTGTGATTCTACATCTTAGACCGATTTTTCTCAAAATTGAATCATTTCACTATCCCGTGACCCTTAGCCCTGTCACCAGGTGTGGTCAAACTCGGATCTTTAAGTGCCAAAGCTGACCTTCTCAGTCAACACATGTATTACATATCCAGTGGAGAATTAACCCCTTCTATGAAAAAAAAAAAAAAAAAGAACGATTAGTTATGTAATTTTAGAGCTAGGCCGTTCGAAGAGAGGAAGAGGAGGAGGAGAAGAGAGAGAAGGAGAGGAAGAAGAAAAAGATGAAGAAGAAAGTAGATAAATCGGGGATGTTTAAATGTTTTAGTCTTATATTTTAATGAATTTGGGCGTTGTTTTAGGTACAGAAAAGCTTGGGGGGTAAAGGTTAAATATTTATAAAGATTAAAACTTTTGGCTCAGGAGATAGGAAGCAATCCCTACATATTGTGATTACCGACACTGGTATTTCTCTATCTCATCTCTCCATTTTATCCTTGGTCTCCCCTTCTCCCTCCCGCTTCACCTCATTCACATACACTCTACAGGTCAGCCTGTCATTCTCCATTCTCTCCATATGGCCAAACCATCTCAGCTAATTACTCCAAACGTTTTCCAGCACATTCATATCAACACAACAGAGCTCCCTTACTTCTACTTTTGCCAGTCAGTCTCTCCACGTAACTCCACATGAAAGACAGAAAAAAAGCTGACAAAGATGCCACAGAGAAAGATGAGTTATGATGAATGAGAAAGGTCAGTGAAAGGAAAGATAAACAATGTCTGAGAAACAACATGGGGAAGAGGGGAGAGAGCTGGTGAGTGGAATGACAATGACAGAGCTTGGGGAAAACGAAAGAAGAAAGGACAGTGCGTGAAGATAAAGCGGAACGTGAGAAAAAAACAGCAGAGTAGGAAAGAGAATGAATGGGTTAAGAAAGAAGGAGACGTAGAGAGGGGAAAAAAAAAAAGTGTGGATGGTGCGTCATTGATAGAGGGTGAAATTAAGATGAGAAGAGGGGGGGTGGGGGTGAGAGAAAAAAAGATATATATATAGACCAGAGGGGAAATTGAAAGAGGCGAGGGGACCGGCGACCATTTATCACAAGGATTTATGAGGTGCAAGATAATCTCTCTTCCCAGATGTGAATATTGACACTCTACAGGAGAGTGCCAGACCCTGCCTTTCTTTCCCTTTATCTCACAGTAGTTTATAAGCTCGATATATATATATATATATATATATATATATATATATATATATATATATATATATATATATATATATATATAGATATATATATATATATATATATATATATAGATAGATAGATAGATAGATAGAGATAGATAGATATATATATAGATAGATATAGATAGATAGATATAGATAGATAGATATATAGATAGAGATATATATATACAGATATATATATATACAGATATATATATATATATATATATATATATATATATATATATATATATATATATATGCAACAGGTCATTTATGCAACAGGTCAACTCTGGAACTGTCTCCCTCTGTCTGTATTTCCAGCTTCCTATGATCTCCAGTCTTTCAAACATAGTTTGTGCAGGCATCCCGAAATGATCGGATCTTGAATTTGGCCTTCTCTTGTATTTTGTTTTTCTCTTGGAAGGAACAGTTTTTGCAGGCTTGAGGCCTTTGGTTCCTTCTTCCTAGCATAAAAACAAAAAAAAATTGTGCTTGTAGGGCAACCCTTCCTCTTTATTGCCTCAGGCACTCAGGCCTGTACATCCACACGCTTCTTCCTCATGCTCGCTCTACCTCACTCTGCTTGTGTCTATTATGTAGTGTAGTAATGTCTCGCCGTGGTCTCTCGGACAAGGAGATTCAGGAGCTCCTGAAGGTCCCTTACACTGGGGAAAGTGACGTGGACGATGATGTGCAGGATAAAGACAAGCTATAAACATTTATATTATAAACTGCATAGCACACGCTCTCAATTTTTGAAATATTAAACATAAGGATTTCCAATGCACAATGGAATATACTGAGTATTAAACTGAAACAAAATCATGGAATGTAAAGAAAACATTAATGTTTTAAAACTCATCATCAGAGTTACATAGGTGAGTTTCATCTTTATCTTCACTTTCACAGTTGTTACGTAATTCTTTATCACTACCATACCTACACAGTTCTGTACATCTCATTGCCTGGTTTCCACATTTGCAATGCACAATACATTGCCCCTTTAGACATGAACATCTCACTAGCAAAAGGACTGATCTGGTGCACAAGGAGGGAGACATATAACATGGGTGTAATTGTGCTTTGTCATCTCCCATCCAAAATGTGATGGGTCTGGCAAATTTGGGTGAGGTTTATCAGCACGTTTCCATTCCATCACCTGGTAATGGCTCTTAAAATGTATGGTGTTAAAGCTGCTCTTGTTGGGGGAAGGTTTGCACTCTGTGTGTCTTTTTTAGTGAACATATACCATCAGAGTTCACTGATGTTTGCAATCTTTGTTCCTGGTATGTAGACTTGACAAATGAACTTCTCAGTCAACTGTTCATCATCCTTCGTAAATTTTTCTTGGCACCCAAGTCTTCCCAAAGAAGCTAAGACATCTGCATCTGAAGTCTGGAAGGCTTTCCAGAAAGATGCTTTTCCTTTTCTTGCCAAACACCCAGTAACATCACAGCCTGACAGAGCATGAAGACCTAATAATGCCTTCACCTTTTCTGAACCCAAGCAGGAAAGCTTACCGTTGACATCTGTCATTCTTCTGTTTGGTCCAACACCTGTCACAAACATCGTGTCAGATTGGAAAAATTCTGACCAGCAGAGTGAAAATACAAACACATCGGTGTCAGGTGAAAAAATATGGAGGGTAGTAGCATCATGATGTGAGGCATAAAGGCAGTGAAGAATTAATTTTGTATCAGCCTCCTCATGGATACTCTGCAGATCTGTCACATCCTTTCTATCTGCTGATTTTGCTTCATTTCTCCAACTAGCCACCAGACTTCTTTTCATCGTCTTTGCAAAAATTATTGCTTTATCTGAGAGATATTCTGTTAACTCATCCTTTGTTTTAGAATGAGATAGAAGGGTTTTCATGCTAATGTTTGTGATATTAGTGCTGTCAGTTATTCTGAACTCAATACGTGTTGTTTTTCCAGCTCTTTTCCTTCGCATGGAGTTCTTGAGTGAATTTTCAAGGTAGGTATCAAAGACTGAGTTTCATCATACTTCAACAAAGTGGGTTTCAGCTTGTTGCAAAATTCAATTGCTAAGTCATGGCATGTCTTCACATCTGATGTTTTTTTCAGTTTTTGTAACTCTGCCATTCCATCAAGGACAGCGACAGTACATGATCTAGAACTGGTCTGCTCTGGCACACATGGTTCATCCACAGTACCAACTGAGGAAGTCTCTGTCAGATCCTTAGGGTACACTACGTGTTGCTCTTCCAGAATCTTCATTAAATTGCTGTTGTTTATAAGTAAAATCATTGTTCCATCTAATAATAATAATAATAATAATAATCTGGCCTTTTGTTTCTCAAAAGCGCCAGTTCTTCCTTTTGGGAATTCACTAGCGCTCGTTATTTTTACGATTACAAGAATTGTGACGTTTCTTGTATATAATACAAGCTACATCATATATACATGAGAGTGGCAAAAATTAAACCCTATAATCATCTGTCATAGTACCTCTCTCCAGGTCGTAGCATTTTGAAAAAAGAAAGGCTTTCAGCTGTCTCTTAAAGGATTCAACAGTAGAGAGTTGTCTTATGGACAATGGCAATCTGTTGTATAATCTAGGGGCTCTATATGCAAAAGAACGATCAGAGAAAGATGACTGGTGAATGGCTCCTGGCTCATCAAGACGCAAGGAGTCATCTTCACTGCGTAACATCACACCCGGGCATGTCGATGGGAGTTTTAACAATTCAGCTAGATACTTCGGTTCACCAAACTTAAGAACCTTGAATGTAATAAGACACAGTTTAAATTCAATTCTAGCCTTTCCTGGTAACCAATGCAACTCAATCAGAAACGGGGTAGTTGAGGTTCTCGGGGGGAGACCAAAGATAAGCCGTGCCGCCCTGTTCAACACAGACTGAACTTTTGTTAGTATATTATTTGGAAGACCAACCCACAGTGAATTACAATAATCAACACGAGACAAGACCACTGCATGGACCAATGTTAGGAGGCACTGTCTATTCAGGAATCTTCTCACAGAATACAGATTTCTGATATGCAAGTTACACCCTCTTACAACCTGATTAATGTGTTCTTTGTAATTTAACTTAGAATTAAAATAAACACCCAAATTTCGAACAGAACTGACTGGATGCAGCTGTGACACGCCAATGTTCAAAGCCAGGGCATTGTCAGTGTCATCACCCCTTCTGTTTCCTCTGATGATGATGATCTCAGTTTTACCATCATTCAGCTTAAGTTTCCTCTTAGCCATCCAAATCTTAATATCAGACATTAGAGATTCAAACTTTATCTTAGTATCGTTGATATCTGACATCTTAACATAGTGCTGGGTGTCATCAGCATAAAAATGATAGGACACATCATGAGCATCAAGTAGAGACGATAAACTACTTGTGTAGATAGTAAATAGAATTGGACCCAAAACTGATCCTTGAGGGACTCCAAATAGAAGAGGAGCAGAATCAGAGCTAGCGTAATCAACAACCACTCTCTGAGATCTGTCCGACAGATACGACTTAAGGAGCAAAAGGGCACTATCACGAATGCCATAAAAATACAGATCATCCAACAATAGTTTATGATCTACTGTATCAAAAGCTGCAGACAGATCCAAAAGAACTAGGAGAGAGGACATCCCACTACAAGTGTTTGCCACCAAGTCGCTCTGAATCCTTGTTAGTGCAGTTTCAGTCGAATGGTATTTTCTGTATGCTGATTGAACAACAGGAACAACTCTGTTGTGTTCCAGTAGTGGTAAGATTTGGTCAAGTATGGCCCGCTCAATAATCTTGGATAAAAAAGACAGGTTAGAGACAGGACGATAATTTGTCATGCTCTCGACATCAAGGCCAGGTTTCTTAATTAGGGGCCTAAGCAAAGCACGTTTCTCAGAATGCACAAAATTACTTTCTAAGAAGCATCTATTTTTTATGTTGCAGATAAAGTCTGCAGCATGCTCATACACATCAGGCAGTCGTGACATGTTACATGGATCGAGTGAGCAAAATGTTTTATTAAGTTCTCTGATGTAACATTTGACTTTGTTTACATCCAGTGGATGAAATGTTGTAAGCAAATGATCCCCGGTGCACCGTGGCTGGAAGTCAACTGAGTACACTTCACTAGGAGAACTGCTGTCTAAATCACTTCTTATGCGAGATATCTTACTTGTAAAAAATGAAGCAAAATCAGGAGCCAATTGGGCATCAGATAAAGAAGTTGGTTTAACAATTACATTCCTCCGACCAACCAAATTGTTCACAACTGCAGACAATTTTTTTTGATCACCACCACATGAATCAACTTTATTTTGATAATACCTAGCCTTTTGGGCTTTTACAGTGTGAACGACTGCTCTTCTCGCAAAAACATAACGCAAACGAGTTACTTCGGTCCGCTGCAAGCGCCACTCACGTTCTGCCCTTCTACGTTCTCTACGCAAAGAATTAATGGATGGACCATACCACGGAGAATTATCACGTACAGTGATTGTTTTTACTACCTCAGGACAATAATGGTCAAAAATTGACCTGAGCTCGTTGTTGTAAATATCAACCAATTCACCAGAAGAAAGACTTGAAGAATCGATGGAGTTTAAACGTTGATCAATTTCAAAACACATCAACTGGCGGTCAACATTGTTGTAATTTCTGAACCTGATGACCTTCTTATATGAAGGGGATTTCGGGACATCAAAACTAAGAGTGATCACAGCATGATCAGAGATGAGGGGGTCAAATGAGTCAACCTCCACATCTGATACGTGCCTGCAACCAACAGGGGACAAGATCAAGTCAAGGACATGTCCTGAGACATGAGTTGGATTACTCACATGATTGAAAAAATTGTTCTGGGTGATCAACTCAAGGAATTCTGAAGAAAATGGTTTTGACTCTGGACTGTCAACCCAATAATTGAAATCACCACAAACAAGAAGTCCTCCAGGTCTAAGAGAAAACCTTTCAAGAAACTGCCCAAACTCCTCCATAAAACCTCGATCTCTGCCCGGATGACCTGGTCGATAGACAGTTGCAATTCTAATGGTATTCTGATGGAAATTTATTAATACTTCCATAAATTCAAATGATGATGGGGTCAGGTCTGAGTCAATGAGAGAAACGTTTGCAAGTGCTGCAGAGTAGATGAGTGCTACGCCTCCTCCTGGATAGTCAGCAGCAGGCCTGGGAATACTAATAATAGAATGTGTCTTAGGCAAGGCATTACGAATAATATCGATATCAGACTCATACAACCAGGTTTCAGTCAAGCACAATATGTCAAGCTCGTGCTGATTTAGGGTTTCATTAATATAGTCTATCTTATTACGGATGGAACGAATATTTAAAAGACCCATCCTTAACTGGTTCAAGAGGGACGTAGTCAGTTTTTTGAATGGCCAAAATTGGTGTTTTCAATCAATCTATTCCTATGAGAAATCATAATTGGACATTCTCTACTTGAAGCAAAATGGGCAACCACCTGTGACTTTGAATTAGCATCTTGATGTCTTAAAGAGGAGCAATTGATGCATTTAGGAGAATTTCTGTTACTACAGTCCTTAGATGGCTCCGGCACAAAAGACACATTTAGGTTCATCACTTTTCCTAGAACATCTCTCAAATGTATGACCAAAGCCTTGACAGTGATGACACTGTGTAACCCAGAATCTATCGAAAGCGCGGCATCTTGTAAGATCCACATAGATGTAATTGCCCTGTTCTACAATGGAGGATCTCACCTCTGGTGACATCTTCAAGACAGCAGTTTTGGTGTCATTCCTTGTCCTTGTGAAGAGAAGGTTGAGGGTACAACCTCGATCAACGAGCATCTTAATTTTATTGTTTTTTCTCAGAATATTTGGGATGATGTCAGAGTCATCCAAGGAAGAGGAAAGGCCTGTCACGGTCATTTTAGGCAACATTTTCTTTGGCTCTGATATGCAAAAAGTGCCCTCAGAGCCAAAATGATCAGTCAGCACCCCAGTTGCTTCCCCCTTGGCCTCAGCTGACGGAAACTTCATTACCAGCCCACCAGCCTTGGTCTTAAGGCAGCTGTCAACCGGTACCGAGTTAAGTACGCCTCTGATGTCTTCTGGTCCCATCTGATTTGTCAGGGCACTAGCGCCACTCTCTGGTTTCACAATCAGTACATGTTGACTATGAATGGCTTTTTTCTGGCCATGAGCACTGATCTCAATCACGCCCCCAGGCAGATCCTTCCCTCCCCCCACGAGAGACCCACGAGCAGCATCCGCAAATGACTTGGCCTGATCTTGTGTGACCGCCATAGGTGATGAGACCTTGGTCTCTAGTGCCTCCAGTCTATTTGATACGTCTCTGATTGCTTGAAAGATTGGCCCAATGACTTTATCTTCATACTCCTTCTTGGTACTACTTCCTCCACCAGCCAAGACCTCGTCTGCTGGTGCAACACACTGGCTACACAGCCAGCGAAAGCCCAGCTGGTGGCTCCTCTTCATGAATGGATAGTCGCCTGCATCCAAATTTTCACCAGCGATATGAATCCACTCGCTGCAGTAGGCGCACTTCAGTGCTTGTGCACTTTTTGCTACAGACCTACTGCAGCGAGGGCACTGGTGTTGTTTACTCATGATAAGGGAGAACCAAAAAAACAAAATGACAACAACAGCAAAACGTATATGCAATACTACCCGGGAAAAACCCGGGCAGCGCCGCCCCCGTTTGTGTCACCCTAATTTAGGAGGAAAAAAGAAAACCGAAGGAAAAAAAGCACAAAAAACAGAAATGGAAAAAAAAAACAAAAAAAAACATTGACAGAGGCACTGCAGTGAACTCATACTTACTAAGGAATTCATTTAGATCTATGTCAGTGCGACTTCTCGATGCAATTAGCAGGCGTGTGAAAAGTTCACGATCTGCCTTCAGCTGGACAATGATGTCTGACACTTTTGTCTTCACAGTCTTGTGTGCATTTTTACAGAGATGAAGTCCTTCTTTTTTCATGGGTGCCCACAAGCTGTAGCTGTCTGATTCGATCCGATTTCTCTTGAAGTTGTTGTACAGTTCACATCCTTTTTTTGTCATTTCGGATGTGTCTCTTTCATCAAAAACATACGTTGTATGAATACCGGTGAGTTCATTTCCATCATATGTCACTGGATTAGTAGATGTGGTGAGACTAGTGTACAAGCGGGCTACATCTTGCTGTTAGCGTTTCGCTTTGGATCCTGTTAGGTCATGATGTTTTGACTGTTCATAATCTGTGATCCCAAACACATTCTTTGCTCTGACGCAAGCCTTGCCAACTCAGGAGAGGTCAGAAAGAATCGCATCAGAGCCTATTTCTTTTGTGTTATATTCACCAACCCACCAAGTACTTTCATTGCCCTGTTTTCCTGTTCAAGAGCTTCATCTGAACCTAAAGCACAAAAAGGCACTCTCGTTTTGTGAACTACCCAGTTTCCTTTCTTGAACTCATTCCACAGGTCTGGCTGTTTGCTTTCTCGCTGTTTCACATCTTATATGTACCAAGCCATCATACTTGAGTAGTTCGTCAAATCAAGGGCAAAAAAATACTTCACAAACTCTTCCGATTCTGCCAGATGTAACTCCCAGTTCGCAGTCCGAACAGATCTAATGAACATAAGCATTGTATCCACCATATGCACATACTGAAGAGTCACTCTGAATGTTGGTTTTTCCCTTGATTCTTTAGTCTCAAATGCTTCCATTTTTGCCAGCACATTCAAATCTGTCAGGATCTTTACAGTATCATTGTGGGTAGATTTCACTTCTTTGGAGTAATTTCCTTGCAAAATATGAACTATCTTCTCAAGTTCAGGTTCCAACCTTTCTCTGATTTCAGGATGCAGTTTGTAAAACTCATCAATGTAGCATTTGAAAAGGGCAAGTCTCAGTGTTATATGTGCTTCAATGGCTCTTCTTGCACATTTCCCTGCTAGTATTTTAGATACAGTGTTGCCATCATACAGTAAGGTTAGGGTAGAATCAAGCCCTGTTCCGTCCAAAAATGAACCTGTAGCTCGAAGCATCGCCATTATTATGTGTAGTTCACCTGGCCTAAGAATCCAGTTCTTTGACAGTTCTTTTTTGGTCATAGCTAGCTTCAGCACAGGCCTGTATAAGCCTAGGTCCAAAGAAACAACTGTTTTAGCCTCAGGAGTGATATGTGATGTAATGTTTTCCAGCTTTTTCATGAATGTGAGTTGTGTGCTTGTGTTTGTTGGGCTACTTTCTATGAATGGTAACACACAAACTCTAGTCTCTTTTGTTGCTTCATTCATGATTGAATTATAAGCTGACCAAGTTGGGACAGTCTTAACTGATTCAGAGGCTGATTTGGTGTGTTCATCACTTTGGCTTCATGGGGTGCATTAGACCTTGTATCTGTGAACACCTCTTCTATGACATCTGGATTACTGCTCAGTGGTAGGACTGCTGCCATCATCCACATCAGATCCTCTTGCCAGTAGGAATCTAAGATATCCTTGCCTGTATTACCAATGTTTTGGGTAACTTTGGGATTCTCTGGTCTGTATCCTTTAGGAATTTCACAAGGGATGGCCTCAGACAAGGACTGAGGAATGTTCCGTAGTGACCGATGTGATGATGGTCCTGTTATTTTGATTGCAGTAGGAACATCTGATTCTTCTTTTTCCTGATACACCACCATAACTGTGCCATGCAATGTTACTTTACCATATGGAGTATCCTCTAGAAAATCTATATTGTCTGCTGCACAGAAGACAAATCTCCCTTTCACCAATTGTGAGGGAACATAAGCTCCTCCACATTCATCCATGGATTTCACTACCTCTGTTGCTATCTTGGTCTCCATGTGAAGAACTCTGGCATAGTCTATGGAAGCTCCAATACCGTGCAAAAATTCAATTATGAACTTGCTGCAGATGGATGCATGCATTGTAAGTCCTACTGCTACCTGCAATGGCATTTCACGTGTGTCGTGAACTTGTAGCATTGACATTGGAAGCTTGACGTGGTGATAACATTTCATAAATGAAAAACTGTGACAATCTGTGAGCCTTCTTCAGGCCTGTAAAATCTTGTTTTGCAGAAGTAATTTTCATATCCATCTGCCCTTGACTGCACCACTTGAAGAAATGACAAACTTCGTTCGGAACAACTTCGGCCACATATATGTCCTCAAAACTTCCACTGAATTCCCATTTTTCACTTTTTAGAATAGCACTCCTAAGGATCCTAGCAGCTTGAAGAAGGGTTCTCATGTTCTCCTCAATCTCTTCAAATCCTTCTTCTGCATCAGATATTGCAATGTCTGTTGTCACTTTCAGTGAAACTCGTTGTGGTTCAGTTACCCTTTTTGGATTACTGAAGACAATACCAACACTTTCAAGCTCCTCATCTATAAGAGTTTTTATCTGTTTTCTCGTTTTCATTTGTTCTTCCTTTAATCCATGGTCAGTTGCAATTTTTCTGTAATGCTTTTCTATTTCTCCCATTGTTGTCACATTTCCCTCTTGGAGAAATTCACTCAATGAGGACAAAACTTCCACATTAGCCGCTTGACATGAAACACAGTTCTGTTGCATCTTCTCGCCAGGGATAGGTTTGGGTCTCAACACATTCACAACATATGCATTCCAACATTGTTTGTGATATGCGATGTCCTTTACATGAGGGTCTCCAGGATCGAAGCAGTCACTTAGACGAATCTTTAATATTTCATTGTTAGATAAATCAACAGCTTTCTTCAAGCGAATACCTGCTGAATCGGTTGCAATCGTGTATAACTTATTTCTTCTTGTTCCTTCTTCATTGCAAAAGATGTACTTACTTTTTTCGTGCTTGGGTGATCTTGTTGCGTACCTTCTTTCTTCATCTTCCTGGCTAGAGGTAGATGGCGACGGTTCAAACACTTGCCTTTCGTACAGTCTTTTACTTCGATCCATGTTAGCTTTGTGAGTACATTCTTTGTAGCAATCTAAATGCCATGATGCTTTTCCAGCTTTTAGTTCTTCAGGTGTGACAGTCCCTAAGCGACTGTTAACATCCACATATTTCAAATCGTTCCAGTCTGCTCTTTTTCGTACACACTCTAAAACCCTTTCAAAAATTTTTGGAACGACTAAAGGAGTTTGCTTTCTTTGGTGACATAAAATGCATAAAGTAAAGTCTGTAAACTGTTTTGCTCTTTTGGCTGATGATGGTAGGTCTACTTTCAGAACACTTTCAATATTTGGACGCTTTGACATTATGGAAGAAAATTCTTGAGGACATCACAGTAAATTTTTTTTCTTTTCAAGTGTATAAAAACTAAACACACTGAATATATTCACATCAACAGATATAAGTTTTCATACTACAGAACATATTAGAACAAATGGTAATGCACTGATTCTTGGTATTTGAGAAAAACATCTGCAGTCATACTTAATTCAACTGTCATGACAAATTTTCATTGATCAAAAATTTCACCATATGAGTAGTCTGAGCACCTTGCTGAATGTTTTTGTTATGAAGAAAGCTGATGAACCAAGGACTGGCATGCACGATTGAAACAGTTATGAAGCTTGAGATTTCTGTCCTCTGATTGCCTTTCGTTTGATTCCTTAAAAGTTTTGTTTCTGAGTCTGAAATGAAAAAAGGAACAGAGTTAGAAACAGTAATAAATCCTGGGAACAAAAAATGAGTGGAAACAAAAAAAATGCAAAAATTTTTGTGATAAACTTATGGAATTTGAATGTTATAAACAATAGGAAAAAATAATGGAAAATTGCTCTTTATGGGTTATGTTCCTTTTTTTATGCTGAGCAAACCATTTTCTAAAAACATTTTTCATATGATAACTCTGGACTTAGATATTGATGGAAATGCAACAACAGATGAAATATGTATTGTGGAAAACCAAAATAATTGCTTATATCTTGTAAAGTATGAGAGATACGAAAATATAGCTTCGTGATTTTTTGTTCATTTTTTTATTCTGAACAAATTATTACTAATGAAAAATTTTTCATGGGACCACTCTGAAACGAGTTATTGATGAAAATCTGAGCGCATCTCCTTAGCGGTGGCCATCTTGGACTAATGACGTCACACAGGCCTTCTGCCACAAATTCGGCCAAAACACCTGGTAGTGCGAGGTAGTAGACCATATCAGCAATGTATTCCAGGTAGTCATTCCTTCCCTTCATTTAAAATCCCACGGGATAACATAAACCACTGGACTATTAAAGCTATATCCGGCGAAATTATGCAATATCCGGTGCCAAAATAGGACATAACTAGTGATTCTATCCAATATCCGGTGTTGAGGTCTATCAACTGGCTCGTAAAGGGTAGCTAACTGGTGCTGTATTGCTGTATTTTAACACTATTGTATTTATACTTAATTTTCATCTTTTACTCAAGGGAAAATTTTTAGGATGGAGGGTTGAGATGGATAATTGTGCAATTTCTGGTTCGACACTGAATATTGAGCCAGTGGGAGGGTATTATGCAAATATGGCATTTTGCAATATCCAGCATTTTGCAAAATCCGACACAGAGCTTAACTGAATTATGCCAGATAATGAAGAGTACACTTTATTATGTATTTTTATAACTCAGGAAAGAAGGAACCAAAGGCCCAAAGCCTACAAATTGTTCCCTCCAAGAAAAAATGAAAACAAGATAATAGAGAACCCAATTCAAGATCCATTCATTCCGCATGCCTGGGCACAATTTTTTTTCCTGGTGTACTTAGTTATCCAGTCATGTTGGCAATATCGGATCGAGTGCCTTGAGAAACAACTCGGCAACATTGCATCTTCCCCTTCCCCCCAGATAAAGTAAGGTATTATGCTGTGTTCACATTAGGTTAGGCCTAAGTTGGTTTAGGTATAGGTTGGTTAACTATCAAATCACGGCTTTTCTGATGATTTAATGGTTTGGTTATCTGAATTTTCTCATTTATTCCCGAGCTAAGGCATGACTTTGCCGAGTCATTTCTTGCTGAACTCGCTCCAATGATGCCAATATGACTGAATGACCAAGTGTACCGAAGAATATATGATGATGCCTAAACACACCGTGTTTAAAAGACTGAAGGTATTAGCCATCAGGAAATACAGACAAAGGAAGACAGTTCCAGAGTTAACCTTTTGTATACGTGAAGGACTCGGCGTAATGGTTACCTCATGCATCAGAGAGCTGGACAGAAAAGGGATGAGAGTTTGCTGTTAAACGGGTGAAATGCTCGCACCATAATGGTGGAAGGATACAAGCAGACAATTCGGAGAAGCAGTGACCATTGAAGTAGCAGTAGAAAAGAGGTAAAGATGCAACAGTGTGGCAAAGAGATAGACGTTGAAGGAGCCAATAAGAGGAGGAGAGTTAATGAGACAAAAAGCCATGACTACCTTGTTGAGAAGACTTGTACATGGGGAGCCTCCCCACATATGACGGTTGTACTCAACACAGAGGTGAATAAAACCCTCGCATAAGATTAACAACTCTGTAGGGGTAAAGAAGGCATGGAATCGGCTTAGCACACCTAATCTCTTGGAGGCAGATTTTACAAGAGGTGGTAATAGGATCTTTCCAAAATAAATCCTAAGTGAATGAAACACCAGGTATGTCCAAACATGGTGGATAATGGAATTTGGTATTGTGGGAAAAAAAAAAATGATATTCCTGAGGTAAAATCTGACGGGCCGAACGATGCAAGTACTGAGTTTTTGATGCCTTAAAAACAACAAGATCACTTTTACCTTAATCAAAGATATGAGCCAAGTCAGACATTTAGTGTCTGACTTAATTCTTGAAGTAGCTGCTGAGATGGATGCTGCGGGAAGCAGATGGAAAGGTCAAGGGTGGAGTCATCAGCATATGAGCGAATAGGGTAAGGTGTACAACTTAGGTCATTGATAAATAAATGGAAGAGTGATTGGACAAAGCCCTGATGAACACCATTCTTCATAGCCCTGGAAGAAGAATGGTAATAGTCTACTAGAGCAGCTAAAGAGTGATCAGAAACGAAGCTAGGGATAAAGGCACAGATAGAAGGATACACACCATAAGAGGGCAGTTTGGAAATTAAATATTTATGCCAGACTCTATCGAAAGTCTTCGACATGTCAAGTGCAATGAGAAAGCTCTTGCTAAAGTCCCAAAAGGAAGATAGTCAGAAGTCTGAATGTAAGGTGAGAAAATTGCCAATGTAGCTTCCCTGGCAGAATCTTTACTGATGATCAGCAAGAAGGATGTGATAAGAAAGGTGCTTTAAATATTTGTGTTAAGAATAGACTAAAAAACTGTAGAATGAGTGCAAACGTCCACCAAGAAGGAAAGCTACATGTTGACTGACAAAGAAAAAAGTGTTTACCTAGGCAGGGTGTAAGTACAGAAGCACAGTTCTTGAGGACACAGGCGGAACTCGATCAGGCCCACATGCATTGTTAGTATTGAGTACTGAGGCCAACGATGACAGGAAATACATCATTTGAGGGGGGAAGTGATGGAGGAACAGCTCCAAAATCGTCTAAGGTGGAAGAAGGAGTAAGAAGAATTTGAGTTGGAAATTACAGTGTTTTTAGTACAAATGGAATTATTCTCAGCAGAGTGAAGGACAGACTTAGCACAGTTCCTGGCAGAAACATAAAACAAATGAGATTCAGGCGTGGGTTGGCTCCAATACGTTTTGAAAGCAGTCTCCTTGTGGACAGAATTAGAACACGCGTGATTAAACCCCTTTTTTTTTTTTTTTTTTTTCATTAGTCACAGGGTAAGAGAAAGACATTTATGTTTCCAAGTCCGAGAGAATGATCTCCTTAATGCGTGAGGCAAACTTCGCCCATGGAAGTAATAAACATTCCAGGGATAATCAAAGAAGTACTGTCTGAGGACCACCAAGTCAGCAGCTCTAAAGTCCCAGAGTTGACGTCACTCGGAAGGGTCCACAGGTCTTACTGGAATGATAGGATAGGTTAAAGTGGTAAGGTTGTGATCAGAGGAACCCAAAGAAGAGAAAAGATTAACAGCATATGCAGAAAAATTAGTTGAAAGGAAATGGTCAAGTATGCTGGAACTCTCTCCAAAGTAGTCAGGGACATGGGTAGGGTGCTGTACAAGCTGTTGTAGGTCATTAATGATAGAAAAGATGTATGGTAGGTTTGTTCACCTGGTGTCTCAGTGAAAGGAAAGGAAAGCAAAAGGTGGTGGTGAACACAGAAATCGCCTAGAATGAATATTTCAGATAAAGGAGACACTGATAGGATGTGTTTCATCTTAGAAGTATGATAGCTAAAGAATTTTTCGTAGTAAAATTACAGGACAGGTAAACAGCACAGATATTTTTAGTTAGAGAATAACAGGACAGCCAAAGCCTGAGAGTAGAGAATTCAGAAGAGTCAAGTTCTCAAGAGCAAGGTATACTGTGTTCTTTTTTTTTTCTTTTTTTTTTTAATAACAGAACAGAGGAAGAAAAAACAAGTGAAAAAAAAAAAATCCATACACCAGATTACTGTTGTCCTCTGTTCATAAAATATCTGTAGCAGTTAGATTTGAACAGCTGTAGGTTGAAGCTTGGAGGGAAACAACTCTGGCGAAGCGAGTTCCAGAGATATGTAGTTCAGGGAATGAAAGAATTCTGATAGGCAGAAGTTCTGCAATATGTCTGAGTTACATTCCAGTCATGAGCGCTACCAGATGCCCGTGTAGCACGAGGGAAGGCATGGAGAGGTGGCATCATGGACGCAACATCGTCTGAGCATTTACCATAAATATATCTGTAAAATAAATCAAGGGAGGCAACATTCCTTCGTACTTGTAGGGGAGGTAGTTTATTTGTAATGGCAAGGTTGTTAATAATTCTAACAGCTTTGTTCTGAATTTTGTCTAGTTGTTTTAATCCAACGTCTCCACATCCATTCCACAAGAGTGAGCATTATTCAAGCTGAGAGCACACGTGACTCTTATAAATTATAGCTAACTGCTCGTCAGTGATGAAGTTGCAGTCTCTGTACAATAATCCAAGTTTCTTTGAGGCGGTTCTAGTTATCTAACATGAGAGGTCCAGCTGAGGGCATTGTTAAGTGAGACGCCGAGCATTGCAATACTTTTGGAGATGGGAAAATTAGTAGCACTGAATGTAATATACGATTCTGGCAGTTTCTGTCCATTAGTAAACTGTATATATTTAGTTTTAGTACCATTAAATAAGACAAGGTTGTTTTGTCCTCATTCACTGATCGTAGATTGGTCCTGATTTATGGAGATGGCTGTACTGAGTTGAGAGGTAGAGATATTAGAATTTGTAAATGGGTGTGTAAGTGTGAATGAACTATGTAGTGTTGAGTCATCTGCATATGAGTGGATTGGATTGTGGGTGACAGATAAGAGATCATTAATATGAATTAGGAACAGGGTTGGCACCAGAACTGATCCCTGCGGCAAGCCGGCATTAAATGAGTGGAAATTGGAAGATACATCATATACTTTTATCTTCCTGTCACTGAGATAGAGATAGGAGGAAATCAAAGGAACAAAAGATGTTAGTCCATAGCACGGGAGTTTGGACATCAGGGAACGTGCCATACTTTGTCGAAGGCTTTAGACATATCAAGGGCTACTGCATGAATTTCTCCATGTAGGTCAATTGATTGATGAATGGTATGAGTTAGGAGACTGAGTATGTCAATGATGGATCTTTCGTGGCGAAAACCATATTGTCTGTCACTAATTAAGTTGTCGGATTCAAGATGTTTAACAATGTGCTTATTAATTAAAGTTTCAAATACCTTACCAAGAGAAGATGTGACGGCTATTGATCTGTAATCAGAGGGGTCAGAGGAACTTCCTTTCTTCAGAACTGGGTGGATAATGGCTTCTTTCCATGAATCTGGGAATGAAGAAGTACGTATGCATAGTCTGAAAAATTTAGCTAGAACAGAGGCAAGTTCAGGGGAACACTTTTTCAAAACAATTGGCGGAATTCCATCCGGGTCTGGAGCTTTGTTGGTAGGTAAATTGTCTGGGATGGATTTTACGTATCTTGTCTGTATTTTAAGTGGAACAATTTCGGGAGAGTCAAGTTCTAGTACTGTCTTACAGACAATGGCCACCTATGGCTTTGAAGAGAGTATACAGAGAGTAGGAGGATGCGGAGAAGAGTTTGCTGTCTGTCGCCTCAGATAGCTAAGTCTCAGTGAGGAAGAGAAGTTTAGGTTTAGAGGAAACGAGGTTGTGTACAACAGAGCGAAAATTAGAGGAAAGGCAGCAAATGTGGCAGAAAGGAAGAAGGAGTGAGCCTGACAGTGGTTAAAAGCATCTGCCTTCGCCGTCACCGGGAGAGGGGGGGATAGTGGAGGCAATTAGTGACCCCCCCCCTTCAGGACTCTATGGTTGTGTTGAGATGATCTTTTTTTTTTTTTTTTTTTAAATACAAAAGGAAGTGTGGTGTGTAATGCGAATGTAGTCACTCATAAAAGAAACGACCCCCCCGGCCAAGACACCTTTCAACCAATATGATATCGGTCCTGGTAACACTGTAAATGACGTCAGGTGTGGGGGTGTGAAGCTGCGTTTGGGAGAAGTTCATTCAAAGTTCATTCTAAGTGTGTCGAGCCCATTCATTTAACTCTTGAGGCCGGGGGTTTCATTTGCATCTTTTTCCTGCCACCGGATGACGATTTTATTCAGCTAATGATAAACTTTTTCAAATGTGATGGGTTACATACATATGCCTTGATAACAAGTCAGATATAATGTATGTTTGACTCGAAATGTGGATTGAAGCAGTGTTTCGTGCAGATTAACTCCGCCCTCCTCTCAAACACCCCTCCTCATCCCCCCATATGGCTGACGTCAAATACACTGTTACCAACACTGAATACCCAGAGTAATATTGCCTCTAACGCAGGGGGGGTCTTTTCTTTTATGAGTGACTGTACAGTTGCGGACATATCAAACAGAAACACCCCATCCACCAGAGAGGTGGTGTAATGCTATCCGCATCTGGTAACACTGACAGGTATGGAACTTCACCAGGTTTCGTTCGGTCGCTAGGATGAACCGAATGCGGTGATCATTGCCGCTGTGGACAGTTATTGGTTGTAATATGTAAGCACTGTTCCTCCCGAAAATATAATAGCGTGCCATGATAATGGTAAATTTTTAACACTGACACACACTATACAGTACCCTCTACAAAATGGTAGTTATTATGAATGACACGGATTTCATGAATGGTTTAGTTTCTAGTCATGAACCATGCAGCAGTTAACAATTCATCATATAAATCATAGTTATCAGCTTCCCCACAACTATCAATGAAAAAAAATTATCGTGAGGCTCATCCTCCCTACCGTGAACCTGGCATTGGCAGACCTCTGAACTTGAAGCAAGATCACTACATACAGGAGGTGGCACCACAGGAGGCGGCAGGGTGGGCGTGGGGGACCTGAGAGACAGGAAGAGGGCCGTTGGTATGGAAGGGGACAATAGTGGTCGAAATGGGGGCTTGAGGAGAGGGATGATGGAGTAGGGGGCGGTGGACTTTGATAGACGGCAGGAGCTACAGTGGAGGGGATACATTGCAAAGTGATGACTGGGCAAAATCATTGTTTCATGGAGAATATGGAATCTTACTGTCAGATAAAGAAACGTTATGTTGACTTTGCCTTGTGTTGTAATTGACCGTCATGGTTTGTAACAAGTCACGACACACTTTTCATTGGGTGGCTCATTACCCTTGTATTATGAGTGTGGTAACTATTTGTTAACATGCAAATATAAGACACGTCCCTACAGTTTGTCAGATATTACAGCTGTTGTCATAGTGATTGGGAATTACTCTTGTAGCCTACGTAGTATCATGGATGACGACTGATATCGCAAACAAAGTAGGGGTAGACCTATATAGATTTTTCCTTTATCACCAATAAATATGAACGGTAACAATAGTGCTGGTCCCTATGGTTCTCAGTAATATCAGTAGGGCACCGATCTAAAATAAAAGTGGATCGACTTAATCCAGGTTTATGTTACCTTTTTCTGTATGCCGTGCTTGGCTGTTCATTTGACACATTGCCAGTGGTTATTCCTTATATTTAGATTCACACTGAGCAACTGCCGTATGCCCCAAGCATCCCTTCATAAATCCTCGAGCCAATAAAGGTGGGACAAGGTTGTAATGTCTGCAGTTATCCAGTCTGAGCATGTGCAATGTGCTTATTACATCAACTATGCCATTACTTACAGAAATCGCTTGTATTAAATGAAAACACACACTATATCTGCAGTGTGTTTTGTTATGCTGTACAACCAAGTAGCGTTCACACTGTATGAAATTGACAGGATAATGATAAATACGACTAATGTTGCCAAGTCAGACTGTCTCAGGTGAAGGGTGCTTACTGACGAGCATCACGCGGAACCTGAAAAAGATTGAAATTCAGTTATTCCAAGTACCGCAAATAAAATACATGTTTATGGAAACCGAGGCAATACAACATGGATGCGGCAGCAGACGACGGCAACCGTAGGCATGCGTTCCACATAAATTTCTGACTTGTGTAGCACACTGCCATCGCCTGTATGATTGTATAACAAAACACACACACACACACACACACACACACACACACACACACACACACACACACACCAATATATATATATATATATATATATATATATATATATATATATATATATATATATATATCATCATCATCATCATCCGGATCGCCTTTCCCACCCAAGGGCAGGGTGAGGAGTAGCAATGTCCAGACAGCCCAAAATTGCCCAATCCAATGGGCCACGCTTCCATTCACTCATCATTCAAGCCCTCGGAATCCTGGCTCTATCGGATACGCCAAAAACATTCACCACGTTCTGTAGCTTCACATATCGTATCCGACAGAGTCAGTCCAGATGCTGCCACGTTAAAAAGGGGTGCCAAAAAATCCCTGATCATGCACATCTCCTCACAAGATTAATCCAGCCAGCTCGATCTCCTGTCAGTTCCCTAGCCTCACCGACTTCCAAACCTCTCTTCCTCACACATTCATCCACCATATCTCTCCACCTTCTCCTTGGCCTACCTCGCCTCCTCCCTCCTTCGAATTCGCTCAGATATACCTTCTTTACCACTCTATTGTTATCCATTCTCCCTACATGACCATACCATCTCAGTACACTCTCTTCAATTCTGGTGTCCACCGACTTCCTCACTCCGCATCTTTCACGAATCACATTACGAGTATTTCGTATCCTATCCACCCTCTGTACTCCACATACATTCCTCAGCAGTCTCATCTCCACTGCTCTTACTCTTGACTTTTCATTTTCATGCCACACCATAGAGTCACATCCATATGTTAAAGTTGGCACTAACACTCTCCTTCATGTAAAAATCGTGCAGCTGCAACACTCAAGCCTCTGTTTCTTATCAAGGCCTCCATTGCACCAGCTACTTTTCTTCCTTGTGTTACTCTACTTTCAACTTCTTTTGCACATTTTCCTCTCTTTTCTATCACTGTACCCAGGTATTTGAACTCTCTCACCAATTCCAGTCTCTCTCCATTCACTGTTACATTGCACTGG
The DNA here is from genome assembly GCF_032717465.1 of Coenobita brevimanus. Lineage (NCBI taxonomy): Eukaryota > Metazoa > Arthropoda > Malacostraca > Decapoda > Coenobitidae > Coenobita > Coenobita brevimanus. The sequence continues at coordinate 19,103,482 of NC_137058.1, forward strand.
GAATCACTTTCTCTCTCAGTAATGATCACTTTACTCTTTTCTACATTTACTCTCAAGGAACGACGCTTACAGACATCAGCAAAACTCTGCACTAGCCTACCACGTTCTTGTCCGGTACTTGCAAGCAGTACTGCATCATCAGCATACAACAAATTTGAGATATTCCATCCATCACCATTCATTACCAATGCCATCCCTCTCTCCATTACTCGTGTTTTCACTTTCCTCATCACCCCATCCATATATACATTGAACAACCATAGGGACATAACACAACCTTGTTGCACGCACACACTGATTGTGAACCATTCACTTAGATGCCCATTAACCCTGACACATGCTTCACTACCATCATAAAAACTCTTGACGGCTCCTAACAGCTTACCCTCTACACCGTACATGGGCAAAATTTTCCACAATCCTTCTCTGTCCACTTTGTCATATGCTTTTTCCAGGTCCATGAATGCCATAAACACCATATGGTCCTTCTCACAAGCCTTCTCTACTATCTGTCTCACTGCAAATATTTGGTCCACACATCCCCTGCCACTCCTAAAGCCACCCTGTTAATCACTCACTAGGACTTCTGATATCTCTCTTACTTTCTGTATAATAATTCATCCATATACCTTCCCTACCACACTCAGTAAGCTTATGCCACGATAATTCTTGCACTCACTTCGTTCATCTTTATTTTTGTACAGGGGTACAATCGCAGCCTTTTTCCACTCTGCAGGCACAGTTTCACTCAACCATGCCTTCTTACATATCTCCAACAAGCACTTCATTCCATGTTATATATATATATATATATATATATATATCTATATATATATATATATATATATATATAGTGTGTGTGTGTGTGTGTGTGTGTGTGTGTGTGTGTGTGTGTGTGTGTGTGTGTGTGTGTGTAACAGATATTAAATAGTGCATAGTCATTCCCCTCCTGCCTCTCCTATAAAATTTCTGTGACTGTTCTTTCTAACAAGCATGGTGCTTTTTTTCTATAGTTTTCCTGCCGGTTTAACCGGATGATGTGGTGGGTGGGGAAGAGCCTTCCTCTTTTCTATCCTTTCTTCTCAGACGTTGGTCAGAATTAGCCTTTTTTCCAGCAGATAACCTCGTTATGGGTCAACAGGCCTCCGGTTACCTTTACTTCCCATGTGTTCATATGCTCTCTCTCTCTCTCTCTCTCTCTCTCTCTCTCTCTCTCTCTCTCTCTCTCTCTCTCCATCAGCACGGAAGCCATATATCTAACATCATCTAATAATCTCCTGCGTCATCTCCCTTCACCTCTACCCTCAAGCCCCTTGTAATCCCTCCTTTCATCTTCTCCCCTTTTCTCTTCTCCCCTCTCCCTCATTTCTTTCCCTCTCCCTTCTTTTATGTTCTACATTTCTCCTTCACTTGCCGCCTTTCACTTCATTTTCCCTTCCACATTAGCTTTTCTCTTTCACTCTCCATTCCTCCTCATCCCCTTCCTTCGTTCCCTCTCCTTCACTGCTCTTCCCTCACTCAATTTCCCTCTTTTTTCATCACTTCCCACTCCCTTTGTATATTTTTTTTTCCCTTGTACGTCATTTGTTTATTTTTTTTCCTTTATGGTTTCGTCATTGTTTCGTTTCTTTTCATCAATAACTGTTTTCGTTAATTTTACTTTAGCTCAGATGTTACTCTTCCACGACGTATTGTTCCTTTAATTCTGTTTCGCGTTATCTTTTTTTGTTTGCTTGTTTGTTTTATACACAGTCTTCACATTGTTCCTTTCTCCGTGATTTCTTTTAGTATTCCCGCTGCACACACCGTACCGTAACTTTTTCGTAACAGTTTTGGCTGCATTTCACTCCATTATAGCAATCACTTTTTCAATGTTTATCTGTCTGTCTCTTTATCTGTCTACGGTATTTCTGTCTTTGTCTCTCTACATATCTACGGTATCTCTATCTATATCTATCTTTCTGTCTATTTATTCTTTGCCTTTTCACATTGTTCATTTTGAACCATCTCCAGTTTTCCTCACTCTTCCATTTTTTATTTAGTCGTACTTTATTTTCTTCCCTCTTTTTTGTCATTTCTCATTTCAATTTTTTTCCCAGGCCAGTATTTCTATTCTTTGTTTCCCGTCGTGTCTCTGCATTGCCTTGTTGCCTCTGCCATTCTGGGTCGTACTTCTGGTGGCATGGCAGGCTTTATCCTTGGCGATTAATTTGGCACATCATTACACGTTTTGTTATCGTCTTATACGTTACTGAGGCATACTGAGTCGATGCTGAAGTCATTGAATAAACATAAAAGAGAATATTGGGGTGTCATGTGCAGAATGAGTCGCTGAGAAAAAGTGCTACGAAACCTCCAATGCCACCGAAAACACCCCTCTGGACGAAATGTATTCTCTCTCCTGTCACTATCACCCCCAAATCTTCCTCACTTCGTTCTATGCTACTTTAAATTTTCACTCCCACTTTTTTTTTTCTTTTTCGTTTCTTTGATCCATTTCTATAGCCCCTCTTTCCTCCCCCTGGAACCCCTGCTTTATTTAATACCACATAACTTTCCCACTTATTCCCACTCATTTCCTTTTTATGCCACATCACACTTTTACCCCATCCCCATCCTCTCTGTAATACATGTATTCTTCAACCTAAGTCCTTCTCATTAATTTCCTTCTTCAGTATGCTGTATCAAAATTCCATCCCTCCTTTCTTCTTCCACATACTCTCAATCCCCTTCAGATATTCACTTGTACGCCACAGTAAAATTTTCTTCTCCCTCTCGTAACAAACCCATCCCCTTCCCACTCATTCTCTTCTTTACCACAGTACGTTTTTAATACCCTTTCCTCCACCATTTTCACCTCTTTCTCACACTTCTACCCTTGCACCCTGCCCATGCAGCAATTTTGTGCGACATTTAATATTTTCATTGATCTCTTTACCTTTTTCCTCCCTAGCTCACCTATCACTTTCAACCCTTCCCTCTCGTTCTCCACTTCCCTCCGTTTTCAATCACTAGCTCTCGTTTGTCACCACCCCCTTTCCTCTTGTCCGCCAACTACCTCCCCCTCCCATCTCTACCCTCCTCCCTTTCCTTTGCCTTCCCTTCCAGTCCCATTCCCATCGTTACCCTCCTACTTTCCTTCTCGCACTCTCCCCAGCTCCTGCCTATTTCTCTATATCCCTCATTATTCCCAAACCTTTCCCCCAACCTTCCCCTTCTCTCCCATTTTAACATTTTCTCACCTCCCCCAGCTTCTCTTTCTATTAATACCTTCCCCATCCCTCCCATCATCCTCTACCATTCCCCTCACCATCCTTCCCATCCCCTACTCCTTCCTCCCCTGACGCAATATCACTCGCCAATCTGGGAAAATACAAGAGGCTCATAAGCGTTATGGAGATCAATTACATTTTAATGAATGATTTACACCCTATAGGCTGTCTGTTCTATGAAGGCAGTTTGGGTGGGGCCTCATAAGACCTCACACCACTAGCTCAGTTGCCACGTCACCGCCGCCACGCACGTGTAATTACTCCTGCTCACCTCTCTCTCTTTCCTATTTTAAGTTAGTAACTACTTGTAAATGAATTTTGAATACTCTGCATAGATGTAATTAAAAGAAAATCTATAGTATAGTATATATCCCATAAGACTTGTCAGTGTTGCTTTTGTGACGTTGTCGAGTGCAGTGACAGGCGAGGTGTGCAAGTCATACTCGGTCAGACTCCCGCCATGGAAGCTTGCCCATCAAAAGTCAAAACAAGAGAAAAAAAATAAAGAAAATAAAATTAGAAGCAGTTAATATAAATACTGATACAAGAGAGAGAGAGAGAGAGAGAGAGAGAGAGAGAGAGAGAGAGAGAGAAGAGCACGTGTGTGGCGGCGATGTGGCAACAAAGCTAGCGGTGTGAAGTCTTAGGAGGCCCCACCCAAACTGACTTCATAAAACAGAAAGCCTATAGGATAGCTCCATGCACCTCCCTCTTCAGTGAGCTTTTACCCTCCGCCTGACATTGTCAGAGGACGGTGTTGTTATGACTGAGATAAACAGGTGTCCGTCAACAGAGTTGGGCGGCAGGGTGGCTGGCCGGGCGTGGAAATTTCGTTTCCGGGCCAGAACTCAGAAAGTATTTATTATAGTCATGAAATTCCACATAGGTATGTGTTTTATGGTGATCTGGTGCCCTTTGACAGGTGGAATGCCATGTCTTAAGAATTTTATTATTTCTTGAAAGTCATGGAAAAGTAAAAACAAAATTTCCCGAGATTTCAGTGCGACCTACGCAAAGAATCTGAAAGGCCTAGGTTATGTGTCCTCAAGGCGTTCTCCTTACACCCACCTTTAAAAGAAACAATTGGGGGGGGGGGTGAGGGCCGTTTTGAGCTTGGGTAGACGACAAGGAAGGTGGGGGTATGTACCTGGGCAGGTGGAGAGTTGCAAAAGTGTAACACTGCCCATGTTTAAGTAACTGGTTGATGTCACTTTCTTTGCGGAAAGGCGTTGTCTTAACACATAAAGCCAGCTCTACGAGCAGCGAGCTTTCTTTTTAGATGATGGTCTTCACTTGAAATCGATTGATTCTTTGCGAGTGCGTGTTCTTCAATTATGTAGTACGTATTGATCACGTGAGGCGATTACTTAAAGTCAGCGAAGACATCATAGACGCCAGTCAAAATAATTCATGTAACCCAGACTCCCCTTCCCTCAAGAGATAAGAACATGCAAGTTTTTTCCAGTAAATTCAAGTAGTTTCCAAATTATATTTTCTGATTTCGATCATTATGTTGTCGATGAAGACTGCAGTGTAATACAGCTAACCGAACCATGTCTGAATACCGAGCATTGAGATTTACGAACACATTATAATGGACAAGCATAAGTTAATTTCAGCAGCAATATCATTCTTTTTCTGTGCCTGCCGTACTCTCTTCGTATTTCTCCCATCTTTCCTGTCACTTCTTATTGCTTTTCTTTCCTTTACAGGTGGCTTTACATTGAGTGACAAGCCAAATGGTTTCCTGTAAGCCAAGAAACCATTTACAACGCTGGGTGGTAACCATATAACCAAATCATACGTGCTCCCTATGTGTCAACAAGTGGGTTGGTGGAGGGTTAGTGCCCCTCCCCGTAAAACAAATAACTCAAAGCCAAATGGCCACCCCTTACGGGATTATGGCGTCTGGCAATAGATACATAGATAGAAATGAAATCAAAGAATAAGACTTAATCCATTTGTAATTATAAAAGCACCTATCGATAAACTCACAGTATTTATCTGAAGCTCAGAAATGAATATATATCTATTGCCTGACGCCTTAATCCTTTAAGAGGTGGCCACAGACAAATCGCCTCCATGTCACCCTGTACCCCCCATTTCACTGCCCTGCTCCCAGCTCACACCCCTTTCTCTCATATACCTCTCCACTCTATCCTTCCATCTCATCCTTGGCCTCCCCCTCCCTTCCCTCCCTCCACCTCACTCATATACACTCTCCTCGTCAGTCTCTCACTCTCCATCCTCTCCACATGGCCAAACCACCTCACTGTGTTTTTTCCTAACGCTTCCAATCATATCCACATGCACACCACAACGCTCCTTCACTTCCTCATTTGTCAGTCAGTCTCTCCATGTGACTCCACAGGCTCCTTTCAGATAACTCATTTTCACTGTTCTCACTCTGACATCTTTCCCTCCAACAAGGTCCAAGCTTCACTTCCATACGTTAGAGTTGGTATCATAATACTGTCATGTAGTAATTTTTTCACTTCCATGCTCACTTCCCTGTTTCTTATCACTGCTTTCAAGGAACCAGCAACCTTTCTCCCCATGTTGATCACATGGATTAATTCATCGTTGACCAACAGTGAAGCGATATGATTTAGAAAAAAAAAAATCTACATTCAAAGTGCTAAAAACCATTGTGCCTACATTATTATAATGTATAGTGATGTAGCTTACTAGTTTACAAATGGGGAGTAACCTTCTCCCCATAAACCAACTTACAGGAAATTTCATTGTATCAGCCTGTAAACTGTCCAGCTTGGACGAAAAGACCCATTTAACAACATCGATATGCTCCCAAGATTTACTCTGTACCATATTACTCTCACCTTCAAGTTAAGATAGAGTAGAGTTTGATTTACTCTCATAGTTTCCAACCTACTTTCCATGACAGCTTTCCATACCGAATAGCAGTCGTTTTCATTTTTCCCTGCAGGGTTCGACTCAGTTAACGGTGCGTGAAGAAAGCTTTCCTCTATTGTTCTCGTCTTTGATTCACATATTACTTCCTTTAATTAAAGCCTACCTATACCAAACAGCTTCGAAAGGATCAGCATGTCGTTGTTGTTTGCATTCCTTTGTATTACGTTGTATTCCCCTACCACTTTCGATTCCGCTCTGCTTCTCATCTTTGCCTTTCCCACATTTACCTCCACACCTCCCCAACCTATTCTCTCACCTCCTGCTAACCCTCTCCTAAGCTCTGCCTTACCGCAACCTTCCCTTCTTCCCTTATCTTCCTCCTCCTTCCTATGCTTTCCTTTCTTTGCTGTGACCTCTCTCTTCTTTCCTATTCCCCATCTTTCCCTCCGCTCTCCACTTCCCTCTCCTCTTTCCCTCTTTGGTTTCCCTCTTCCCCATTCATCTTATGCTCTCCTTCCCTCCTCTTCTGTCCCAATTTCTTGCCTTTCTCCGCTCCTCCACCTTCCTCTCACCTGGAGGAGTCTTCAGGTGTCTAATCACCTCCCGAACACAGCAATAGTAACTTACAAGATCACCTCCGCCTTTCTGTCTGTCTGTCTGTCTGTCTCTCCCTCTCTCTCTCTCTCTCTTTCTCTCTCTCTCTCCCCCCCTTTTCCTTGCACCCTCTTCCCTCCTTTGATCCTTAAACTCCTTTTCCAATCTTTCTCACCTTTTCCACCATTCCCCTTTCTCTTCCACGTCTGCCCATCTGGTTTCTTCTATCTTTCCTCCTGATACTGTTGATCCTGCCTCTTCTCTTTTCTACTGTCTCAACTTTTTTCTTTCCCTTTTCCGTTTGTCCTTTCATTATTAGTTTTTGTCTCATCTTCCCCTCCCCCTCTCTCCCCTCGAACATAGCTCATCCTCTGTGCTTTCTCTTTCCTTTTCCATCCTTTGTCATTTTTTGCACTCCTTCACCTCTCATATTTCCCATATTTCTTTCTCCTCCCCTTGTTTGCATCGAAGTTCCTTCTTTTCTCTCACTTATCCTGTCCATTTCTCATTCTTCTCTCTCTCTTCTGTCTTTAATCTTCCTTATTCATCTCTTTCATCCCCCTCTCTCCCCCTTATGCTCATGTTATTTTCAGCACTTTTTTTTACAATTCTTTTCCACTTTCTTATTAACCCGCACTTTTCATCTTTTATTCCTCCTCCCCTCTTCTTCCTCTCGTTCCTCTGTTATTCTGTCAGTGCCTAGCCTCGGGCCCCTGCACCTCCAAGGGGGTAATAAGAATTGCCGTTGTCTTTTATCTAGATTACAATCAACTAGTCATTTCAGTGGTAAAAGAAATGAGTATCAAAATCTCTCTCTCTCTCTCTCTCTCTCTCTCTCTCTCTCTCTCCGTTGTCTCCGCTGTTGAAGGTCATATCCGCTCTCACCCACAAAATTTTTACACGATCTGAGTGAATTTGAGTGATTATTCCATGTGCAAATAGTGCATCTGTGTTTACAAGTCTCTTGGAAGTATTATTCCAGTGAAAGATGTGAAAGTCCAGAGTATGCTAGAGTTTTGCTGTGTTTTAAGTGTGCAAAGCTTTGTCTGGTCTTGTGTTTGTCTAACTACGTTTGGCGCCAAATAGGGTGACTGCAGTGGGTGGTTATTGTTCTCGTGGAAGTCTCGTAGAAACTTCGTAGCTTCTTGTAGTGAAATTTTGTAGATCAGTTATACATATACTAGACTCGTGGACGAGCGGTTGTTATACGTGAGTAGTTTTGTAAGTAGATAATCTTCGTTCCCTTTTGTCATGCAATGACAGGAGAGGTAAAGATTAGTATGGGACTATTTTTATTTGTCTTGGAAATATTAACAGTCTCTCACACACGAGTGATGTATAGATTCCAGCTAGCTACCTCCCTGTCTTGCTCTATCTTTCTCTGCCACCCTCTCGACCCTGTTGCTAGTCTCCTTCTCTCTCTCTCTCTCTCTCTCTCTCTCTCTCTCTCTGTATGCAACCTTTCGCTATGATCGCCAGCCCCCTTCTCATCTCTGATTCCTACATTCTCGTTCAGCAGGGGTCGTGTCACGTGGGCTATACTGTTGTTCAAATGTTCTAGAAGCCTGTGTGTGTGTATGTGTGTGTATGGTTACGAGGCGCTGTATGTGGGCTATTGTGCTGGTGTGAGACATTCTGGAGAGGTGCTAACGTCACGTCCTTTGGCCCCTAGGTTTGACATTGACCTAACCCCTAGACTATATTATGTATGTTGCTTGTTATTATATATTAAGATATTTTACAGTCCTGACATCAGTGATAAGTAATACCCTGTGTAAATTTAGCTACGATTGGGTGAGTGTTAACTCTATGTTGTTTCGCCAGTAAGAACAGTTTATACCCAGTATAATTATTTGGAACTGAGGGGAATTTTGTTTTGTTTTGATTTCTTTGTTCGAGCTGATGTAGGCTGAGTGGAATTTTGTAATGTTTTGACTTGTCTTTATTCAAACTGAGCTTTATTTTGGAGTGACAGCAGTTCAGTGTAACTGTTGTGTATTAACAGTAGTGTGGGAACGATTTTTGTGACTTGATTTAAGCAGTTTGTGACAATCATCTGTGACTAGTTGGCGCCGTTGTGTTAGTAGATGTAAACAACTGCAGTCTGGTACAGTATACGAGTACTTGTGCATTTAGTGTTAAGCATTCCCCTGTGCAGTGTTGTGAGTACTATTCCCTTAGTTTTTTTTTTTTTTTTTTTTATTGGTTCCACCAGTGAAAACAATTTATATCACATGTTTACAGTTATCCTTACAGGTAAGATATAACTGTATTTTCACATGTTGTAACATTTCAGGTGATAATAAACTTGTTTGTGACTTCATTTTTGTTGTATTTCAGGTTGTATAATTTTAGTTCTTCATTCCAGGTAACGGTTAGCTTCCCATTGTTTGTAACAGGTATATTACTAACCAGTAAGGTAGCCATTCTTGTACAGTTCTAAACAGCAACAAGACCCCCACCAGCAAAACCTGTAACCATTGCATAAATTGTCACTGTTCTAGCAGGTTTTGTATATGCAACTTATTCTTGTTTCAATATCTCTTCCAGGTATTACCCAGTATTATCGGATTCTTTTTATCTGATAAATCTTCACAGCAACCTTGGATTTCAGAATGCCGCGGAACATTATTTGCGTAACCTGCTCCGGTAGTTTCATTGGATCGTTTTACGCGGACTGCACCTTTGTTTACAGGATGTGCAAACTAAGTCAGAGCCTGGAAGACAAGCTGTCCGAGGCTACAAACAAAATTAACAGCCTGACCCGAGAAGTTGATGTGCTGGAGGAAGTCATTGCACGTAATGCTGGACACACTGCGGAGGATAATGTCACTTCTCGGCCAACTGCAGTCCAGGTTGACCATCCTCCTCCTGCTGTAGTTACTTCTCCCCCCACCATACAGAATAAGTTCCAGCCAGTGAGGAATGGTGCAAGGCATGCAAGGAAAAGGAGCATCATTCCGGTAACCACATACAACAAATTTCAGATTCTCAAAGAAGTAAAGGAAGAGCCCCATGAGGCACGGTTTGTGGGGGACTCCATCATCCATGGTCAGTTGGTTGAATTATGTGGGAGGGCACCCTCTAAATGAAAGCGTTTTTGTATCCCAGGCGCAGGAGTAGATGACGTAACGGAGGCTGCGGATGATGTTTTTGAGAATGCAGAAATTGGCAGCCTAGTTATCATTCATGCAGGTACTAACGATGTCATACGGACCTGATCAGAGGAGCTGATGGAGAGTACAAGAGGATGATTTGATGCTACAAGGAGAAAACCAACAAACTCTTAATTTCAGGAATGCTCCCAAAGGTTGGTACTGGGAATGCCTTCTTCAGTAAAGTGTGTAGTATAAATAGTAGGGTCAAGTCACTTTGCCCGCAGGAAGGCGTTGAGTTCATCGACACATGGAACCAGTTTTAAGAGCAGTGAACACTATTTGCAAATGATGGACTACACTTGAATGCCATTGGTTCTGCCCATCTCGGTCGTTTGCTTAGTGATGCAGGAAGTTTTTCTGGGGAAAAAACAAGCATCATGGGAGGCAAACGTAGATATCATACAGTCTGATGAATCAAGAAGTAATGGAAGCTCCCCACATCAGAAAGTAAAACAGATTAAAGCTCTTCATGTAAATACATGTAGTCTGCATAATAAATTTTCCGATTTGGAGGTCCTTGTCTTTACAGGAGAGTATGACGTAATTGGTATAACAGAATCGTGGCTAAATACTGAGCAAAGAGATTTTCTAGCAGAGTTTAATTTACCGGGTTATCACATTTTCAGTAGTGAAAGGAAGAATCGAGCAGGGGGCGATGTGTTGTTATATATTAAATCAGGATTTCATCCAGTCGTATTTTCCAAGCCATGTATTGAAAACATTGACACTACTTATATTCAGTTTAGAAATGAATCTTGTCATAAAATCACTCATGGATTAATTTATTGTCCACCCAGTCAGCCACTGAACATTGACAGTGAAATCAACAATCAAATTGCCGAAATATCTTGTATGCAAAGCACTGTAATATTAGATGATTTTAATTTACCAGTTCAAAATTGGGGAGAAGCCCTATCCTCACACACAGGGTTAGACCTATATACAAACTTGCAGGAAAGTTCTTTGTATCGATTTGTAAGTCATCCAACACATGAAGCTAAAAGCTAACATCCTAGAGCTTGTCTTAGCCACATCAGGAAATGTAGTCAATAATGTTTTTGTAGGAGAGTGATTCTCAAAGTATGGGTCGTGACCCAAAGGTGGGCCATGAGAGGAATTTTGATGGATTGCAGGGACATAGAATAGGCCTAATGCTTTCAATGTATTTTATTTACTTAACTGAAACTGTAATTATCCTTATTACCCTATTAGCATACTCAAAATAACTATGATAGGCTATATACCGGTTACTCTCTCTCTCTCTCTCTTTACCCTGTGGGTTGCAAAGTCTTGAGATATTCCAACTAGGGTCACACACTAAAAAGTCTGAGAACTGCTGCTGTAGGAGAAGAATTTAGTACAAGTGATCATCGCATAGTTACATTTAACATTAAATGCAGTGAAGACAATGTCAGGGCCAGTTGCAAGAAAGTGCCTGATTTTAAGAGGGCAAATTTTAAGAAATTAAAGGCAATTGTAGGTGGAGGTGACTGGCATCCCATTGTTGAAACTTCAGATATCAATGGTGAGTGGAATTTTTTTTTACGCAAAATCTCAACAGTGACGTCAGGTTATGTATTCCAAAGAGCAACAGAAGCCCTGCCAAAAACTCTAAACCCAAATGGTGGAACTCTGACATTAAACATTGTGTGGAAGCAAATAATCTTGCATGTAAAAATTATAATACCACAATGAGTCAAAGTGATAAAAATAAATACGATGCCCTTCAAGAGAAAGCCCAAAAATTAATTAAATGTAGTAAGAACAACCTTGAGGCACATATTGCAAGTATCAGTAAATCAAATCCCAAAGAATTTTTCAGTTACATAAGAAGCAAAAAGGTAATAACTCCGACAATTGCTCTCTTAACCTGCCCCGTCCCGTTGACGTATGGGTACGTTGCAACATTACGCATTTGCCAGTCCCAACGATGTACTGGTATGTCGTGCAATTGCAATGTCCCTAACTTGCACAATTTTCAATTTTCGCGCATGATTTTTTGTAAGTATACGTGGGACATCTTCCTCTATTCCTCTACAAGATGCCAAGCAGGGACAATGCCTTACACCACATAACCTCCCCCACCCCACCCCGCACGCCTGTTACCAGTGACCTGGCCAATAAAGACATTCAGGGCCAGAGTGATTCCCCAGTCAATGACAATGTGGAGGACAAAGTTTACATAGCATTAGAGGAAGAAACAGTCAGAAATGATGATCAGGTAATGTGGCAAAAGAAAGTCAGGTATGGTGATGAGTTAGTGAGTGAAACAATGCTTATAATGCCTATATTACTGTTTGAAAACCAATATACTCTCGTACTACATAAAAATTCGTACCAAATAAATAAATACCGTTTATGAGTGGTGTGAAATACTTACCCTTCCATAGAACTCGTTTTCTTCGGTGCCAGCCTGTTTAAAAACCCATTGAGGTAAAGAGGTACTGCTACCTGGATCGAGTATTTTAAACCTCAAGTAAGCAATTTCTCTACGAAATTTCGATGTTTCTCACCAAAAGCGGAGGTTTTAACCATAATTTTTTTTTCAAAAATACCTCGGGATTGGGGGGTGTTGGAGGTGCGAAATAGCTTGGGACGTGATGGGTTAATCAGACAATAGAGAGCACACTGATGATGAAAGTGTGATGGTGAAAATTCTTAATACTTTCTTTGCATCAGTATTTACAAAAGAAAATATGCATACAATTCATGCTGTTTCCCCTATTCCTATAGAAGAGGACAACATAATCATTGACATTACAGTTAGTGACTGCGATGTACTACTTGCAATTAGCAAATTGAAAGAGAATAAAACACCGGGACCAGACAAAATTTCTCCACGTGTATTGAAGGAACTACAGAATGAATTATCAAAGCCTTTATCTGAACTTTTTAGCTTATAACTTAAGAACAGTAATGTGCCATATGAATGAAAGCTTGCTAATGTAACCCCAATATTCAAAAAAGGCAACAGAGCACAGCCAGAAAACTACTGCTCAATTAGTTCAACATCGGTGATTTGCAAATTGTATGAAACTATTATCAGAGCCATGTTTGTGAAACACTTAGAATCAAACACTCTCATCAAAGATTCGCAACATGGTTTTCGTAATAATTGCTCTTACCTCACGAATCTGCTGGGCTTTTTCAATTATATACTGAGCGTATATGATGACACTAAATCTGTTGATGTTTATACTTCGATTTTCAAAAGGCTTTTGACAAAGTTCCACACAAAAGACTCCTTCAGAAGCTAAAGGTACATGGTTTCAGCAGCAGTGTTCTCAGATGGGTAGAAGATTGGCTCACTGAATGAAAGCAAAGAGTTTTAATAAGCAGAAAAGAGTCAGACTGGATAAACCTTACAATTGGAGTGCTGCGGGGTTCAATGTTAGGTTCTATTCTTATCTTAATACTGTATATATAAATGATACTGACGAAGGATTATGTTGTAAAATTTCAAAATTTGCCGACGATACTAAAATAGGTAAAAGAGCAGATACAGCACTGCAGACACAGGCAATTCAGAGAGATCTTAATCAACTGTTTAACTGGGCCCACGTCTGGCAAATGGACTTGAGTATTAATAAATGTAAAGTGCTTACCATTGGCAGTAAAAATGTAAGAGCTAGTTATAGCATGAATAATGTCCAACTTGACATTATACTTAGGAGTTATAATAACTAAGATATGAAACCAAGCAAACAATTTACAGAAGCTGTGAAAAAAGCCAATAAATTGATATGATTCATAGGTACAGCATTTCAATATAAATCCGATAATATCATCCTCACTTTGTATAATTCCTTAGTATGCCCGCACTTGGAGAAATGCATTCAGTTTTGGTCACTGTATTACAAAAAAGGTATGGAAAACCTTGTGTGGGAAATATTTTTCCCCAGAGTGGTTGCGCTCTTTACATTTTAAAATAGTTGTCCCTGTTGAAAGAGGAGGAAAACCCAAAAAGCGTTAATTACTAAGTCAAGTAGTTTTATAACCCAGAGAGTACGTTCTGTTTAATAATTTTTATTATTAATATATTAAATGCTACTGCATTTAACACTTGTGGACAGTTATATTGCAAATACATGTAAATACTTAGGAATTTTCCATTGACCTAACTGCACCTGTGTGGTGGGATGATGTGCCCTCACGTGAAAAATGGATGAGGGTTTAATACATATTTACATAGATAAAGGGAATATATGGCTATAGCTTAATTAAAACTAAGATTTAATTAAGTTACATTCATCTTGTATACCGGTATTTCATGCAATAATGTAACTGTATTTAACCAATTGTAATTAATAAATATTTGGCATTTCTGAACTCTATGAGGGAGAAGAGACTCACCATGTTTGCCACTCTGTTTCCTAAGCCCGTTCAATCTGCACGCTGTATAATACGCACCTAAGGACGCTTGAAAGCCCCAGGCAAACTGACCGAGACATCAGGCCAGCCGTCATCTGTTATTCTGACTATCAAGCTAAGTAACCTTTATGATTTGGCCAAATTGGAAGGAACTAGCTAGGATATAAGGAGAGAATTACTGGTGAGTTAGAGTATTAATTATACTCTAATCTCCTAAGAGACTTATGTAAATTTACTATTGATCATGTTTAGACTAACACTCATCAGATAAAGGAGTGTATAAAATTTTGACATATTATTGGTGCCCCGAGTGAGGACAACAGATGTGTGTAGAGGCACTGAACGAGTTGAATGTTGGGTTTGTGGTGCACAGTCTACTTCCTCATTCTGTAGGAGTGAAGGACATGGAAATATGTATTTAGAGAGATCCTGGTGGAACGGCAAGTTCCTTTTCTGATGACGAGCGGCTAAATGCCATATTGGACTGGAAGCATGATCGCACTATTCTTTTCCTGGGAGGAAATGACATTTATGAAGGTGTGGAAGATAATGAAATTGTTAAAAATATTTTAGCCATGGTAGGAGTTATTGAAGGTTCATGTAAATCCTCGATAACCATAACCCTTCTTGAGCCTAGAAACCCACCATATGGTTCGCCAGTTTGCTACGGTGCCTATTAGTTAGCAGGGCCGTAAATAGGAAGTTGAAAGGATAAGGAAAGGAAAGGATTTTATCCACTGTAGTGCTCTACAAGGTGTTGGTATACTCTGGAATCACCATGAGAAAGAAGCAGTTCTAGCAAAATTTATAAATTACATTGAGTTAAAGAAGGAATAATTCTACACTGTGCAGGCTTTGGGTGGTCCTATGTTATATTAAGATGTTAATTTGTTCTGAGCTCCAGGAAATTTGGGTTATTTGGAAACTGAGTGTGGGGATAAAGACATAACCCCAGAGGTTTAACAACCCAGGGAGATAGGTTTAATACCATAGACCCAATCCCTACACTCCCCAAATATTAAATGATTAATAACTACCGGTACTGAGCTCATGTAAATTTATGGTTGTAAAATTGAAATTAATGGTTATTCTAGTAAATCAGAAATCAGTCTATTTACTTGTTACAGAGGTCATCCAGTGGTAAGGCAGGATGGGTAAAGAGAGCCATAAATAATTGTAGGCAATTATTAGATGAAACACTTAAGACAAGGGAGAAATTAAGTAGTCTTGTGAGTATACTAAAAGATAGATGGACTAAGTGTGAAGACAGTTACGTAAATTTAGAAACAGCATTAGTGAAAGGTGATGATAAAGACCTTCTGGAGTCGGAGACTATCAAATTTGAATGTAAGTTAGAGGAATATATAACAACAGTGAAGTTATTAGAGTTTAAATTGGCTGATACTACCGCAGAATCACAGTGAAGTAAAGCTGAGATCAGTTTAAATACTTAGTTCAAGACAGAACAGATCTCCCCAATGTGAGTTAACTCTCATAAATGTTAGGACAGGTCAAACGGACGCCTTACAAGTTGATAAGGGAATTCCCTGCGGAAGAAAACAATTATGAGGCGGCTTTGACTATCCTTAGACAGAATTATGAAGACAGGGAGCAAATCATTACCCAATTACTGAAGGCTCTAAATGAATGAACCATACCTAAACATGATTATGATTCCTCAAAAATTTTAGGATTGCAATGAATTGCAATTTAAAGGCTTTAGGTACTTACGATGTTAAAGTAGCAGAATGGGTGCTTTCTGGAATTGTATCCTTAAAGCTTCTACCTAGAACCAAGGATGCCTTGTATGGTAGGTACCAAAAGGAGGATTTCTCTTGTGAAGGGATTGAAGAGGGCTTAATGCAACTCTGAAAACACTTGCAAGGAACAGTAAAGCCTGCTGAAATTAAACAGAAGGTTGAAATAAGGAAAAGAACCACTAACCAACTGACTGGGAAACCTAAGTCAGTGACGGCAAAGTCTGTATCTAAAGAAGAGATAGGTACATTTCTTAGCTCTTTAAAATCTGAGGATAAAACATTAAAGACAAGGAACAGACAAGCTGATGAAGATAAGGAGATATAAATTTCCATGGTAAAGGACAGGATGGTTTGTGTATTTTGTGGTGAACAACACTCCAGTGCATCTTGTCAACATTATCCTGATTACTCTTCTAGAACAGTGAGGCTTCAGGAATTGGGGTGTTGTATGATTTGCATGAATTCCGAACACACTTCCCCGGACTGCAAGATTAAACTAAATCTTTGTTTCAAATGTCTGTCTATATACCTGGGCTGCTTCCCCCAAGGAAAGGGAGGTAGCCGAGACAGGACAACACACTCCCAATTTACTCATCCATTCAAACACATTCATTCGTATCTTAGCCCCAAAGGGGAGAATGGACAGATCCTCACCGCACCACACGGCACAAGGGTCAACTGCGCAATGCAGTCAGTGACATCAGTAGCAGGGCCCAACAGCAGAGCTGGTTTACCCCTGCCACATCATAACAGACCCATCCCCTTACCGACCTGACCTGACTAGCTGATCAGACCAAATGCGGGAGAATATCCCCTCAGGGCTGCGTCATCGCTTTTTCATTCACAATTTCTCTCCATTTATTTCTGTCACGCACAGCCACTCTTCCAAGCTCAACAGACATCCCTCTCACATCCAGCGCTCTCTTCACACTGTCCATCCATCCTATTTGTGGTCTTCCTCTCAGCCTTACACCTCTCACATCAGATCTAGTTCTCTTTTTCACCAATCGCTCATTATGCATTCTCTCCATAAGCCCAAACCATCGTAACACCCTCTCCTCAACTCTACCAGCCATCTCCCGAACAACTCCAGTTCTCCTTCGCACTTCATCATTTCACACTCGATCCATACTCGTCGCTACACACATACTCCTCAGACACCTCATCTCCATTACATTCAAACTTCTCCTCTCTGTTACACCCATATTCCATGTTTCAGCCCCATATAATGCAGTCGGTACCACAACACCCTCATACAGCCTTCTCTTTACATCCATTCTAAGTGAACGACATCTAAACACTTTTTTCATTCCTCCTAGCACCTTTCCTACTTAATTTATTCTAAACTTCACTTCTGTATCTATTCTTCCATCCACTGCAACATGTGACCCTAGATATTTAAAACACTGTACCTCCTCAAGCAACTCACCATTCAAAACTATATTCATCCCCCTACCATCTACCAACCTCGTACACTTCATCACTTTACTCTTATTCTCATTTACTTTCAATTTCCTCCTTTCACACACTCTTCCAAACTCCTCCACCAACTGTCTCAATCTCTCCTCTGAATCAGCCACCAGTGCAGTATCATCTGCAAACAGCAGCTGCTTCAGATTCTACTCTTCACCATCAACATTCACCAGACTCAGACCTCCACATAAAACTCTTGCATTCACCTCCCTTACAACACCATCCATGTAAATATTAAACAACCAAGGCGACATCACACATCCCTGTCGCAGCCCCACTCTCACGGGAAACCAATCACTCACAGCATTTCCCACTCTTACACACGCTTTACTATTTACATAAAAACTTTTCACCCCTTTTAGTAACCTACCATCAAGTCCATACAATCTTAACCCGCCCCGTCCCGTCGAAGTATGGGTAAGTTGCAATGATTTGCATTTGCCAGTCCCGGCGACGTACTGGTACGTCGTGCAATTGCAAGGTCCCTAATTTGCACAATTTTCAATTTTCGCGCGTGATTTTTCGTATGTATACATGGGACACTTTCCTCTATTCCTCTACAAGATGCCAAGCAGGGACAGTGCCTTACACCGCATAACCTCCCCCCCTCCCCCCTCACGCCATTGTCTCGGCAATTCACCTGTTACCAGTGACCTGGCCAATAAAGACATTCAGGGCCAGAGTGATTCCCCAATCGATGACAATGTGGAGGACAAGGTTTACATAGCATTAGAGGAAGAAACAGTCAGAAATGATGATCAGGTAATGTGGGAAAAAAAGGTCATGAATGGTGATTAGTTAGTGAGTGAAACAATGCTTATAATGCCTATATTACTGCTTGAAAACCAATATACTCTCATACTACATATAAATTCGTACCAAGTAAATAAATAAATACCATTTATGAGTGGATAAAATAGTTACCCTCCCATAGAACTCGTTTTCTTTGGTGCCAGCATGTTAGAAAACCCAGTCAGGTAAAGAGGAACTCTTACCTGGATTGAGTATTTTAAACCTCAGATGAGCGATTTTTCTATGAATTTTCGATGTTTCTCACAAAAAAGCGGAGGTTTTAGCCAAAATTTTTTTTTTCAAAAATACCTCGGGACTGGGGGATGTCGGAGGTGCGGAAAACCTCGGGACGTGACGGGTTAAAACAGTTCACAAAGCCTCCCTATCAATTCTATCATACGCTTTCTCTAAATCCATGAATGCCCAAAACACATCCTTGCCTTTCGCAAAATACTTTTCACACACTTTTCTCACAGCAAACACCTGATCCACGCATCCCCTCCCTCACCTAAAGCCACACTGTTCATCACCAATCACTCCCTCTGTACTCTCTCTAACTCTCATAATTAACACTCTACCATAAACCTTACCTACAACACTCAGCAGACTTATACCCCTAAAGCTAGTACATTCATACTTATCACCCTTGCCTTTATACAACGGAACCACACAAGCACTTGCCCAGTCAATTGGCACCATACCTTTCACAAAGCACACATTCAACAATCTTACTAACCAGTCAACAATAGTCACTCCACCACCCTTCAGGCATTCCACAGCACACCCATCCATACCTGCAGCTTTCCCTGTTTTCATCTCCTTTACTGCCTTCTCCACTTCCTCCTTCGTGATCAAAGAATCATTCAACTCTCCCAACACATTTATTCCTTGCACCCTTCCATCCGCCACAATCTCAGGCACCCTTTCCTCCTCTACACTTAACAATCTTTCAAAATACTCTGCCCATCTCTTCCTTACTGCATCCGTCTCAATTAACATCCTTCCATCCTCTGCTTTTACTCGTTCTTCTTTCCCAGACTCTCCCTTTCGCATCCTTTTCATCTCCTTCCAAAACATTTTCTTATTCTGTTGAATATTCAACAAATGTTAAAAAAAACAGAAAAAGACAATCATCATAGTGCTTTATACCCAAGGATGATGAAGTATGAGGTTCCTAAAACTGCAATTGTCAATATGACAGTTGCGAAAGCGAATACCCCAGTAATGCCAGCTGCAGTTCCAATTGCTGATGTGAAGGTAATGATAGAAAAGAGAAACATATTAGCATGTACTCTTTTTGATACGGGTGCACAGAAAACCTTTATTTCTGTGGACATTGTGAAGAAATTAAAGTTACCTATTATTGACAAGGTAAACCTAGCCATTACAGAGCATTTAACTACTAAGGAAGCTATGCCCTTTAATTTAGTTAGACCTGTAATACAACCAGGCAGATATACATGCCGTATAACAGCAGCTGTACTGCATAATATGGAAACAATTATATATATAAAAGGACTGAAGGAAACATCTGATCATCTACAAAGCTCAGGAATTAGGTTGGCTAAACAGAATGTGAAATCGGATACTGTGGGTCCCATAAAAATGATAACTGGTTCAGATTATTGAGGAAGATTCCTACATAGGACTTTCAAGAAGAATAAACTACAGTTCTTCAAGAGTCCAGGAGGTAACTTTATTATGGGTCAGTTGCCTTTTCAAAGCAAACAAAAGGAGAGGCCAAACTGCTAGAAAATCAGTGTTTGTTATCCCCACAGTCATTAATAGTAGCTAGAATAGATGCAGAATTAGAACCTACTTAGATAAATGACTTGCTGGATGAAAAAATTAAACCTGTACACAAATTGTGGGACATAGACAGTGTAGGAATACACTCTGAAGAACCAACCCCTGAAGATAAAATAATTTTGGATTTGAATAACCAGTCTGTGGATTTTAGAGAGGGGCAGCATTTAGGATTACCTTGGAAACTAAACCATTCGGAGTTACCAAGAAATTACCACACAGCTAAAGCTCAGTCAAATTCTCCACTAAGAAAGGTGAAAAATAAACCAGAACATCTAACCATATATGATAATGTTATAAAAGATCAATTGAAGAATAAATAAGAGGTAGAATTCCCTGTTCATCATAAAAGGACGTTATTTACCACATCATGCTGTAAGCAAGGATTCAGTAACAACTCCCATAAGGATAGTTTTCAATTGTAGTAGTAAAGTGTCCAAAGGATTAGCTAGCTT
This sequence comes from Coenobita brevimanus, assembly GCF_032717465.1. NCBI lineage: Eukaryota > Metazoa > Arthropoda > Malacostraca > Decapoda > Coenobitidae > Coenobita > Coenobita brevimanus. The sequence continues at coordinate 19,124,037 of NC_137058.1, forward strand.
GAACGATTGCCTATACTATACTCTGGACCTACACCAACAGAGAAATTAGGGAATGTGTTACTAAAATTTACAGGGAAACCCAAATACAGCAGACATTAGTAAGGCTTTTCTCAGAATAGGATTCAGAGAGGAGAGGAAATTTACAAAATTCCTCTGGCCTCAAGACCCTCAAAATAAGGATAGTCCATTGAAAACTTACTGTTCCCGATCGGTGCTCTTTGGCTCTTATGCTCGTCCCTTCCTGTTTTGCAACACTTTGAAGCATCATTTTGGAAATGCCAAATGCCCAGAAATTGGGCAGGCTTTTTATACGGATAATTTGCAACGTGATGCTGATACAGAGATGGAAGCATTGAAGGCTTATGAAGTAGCCAATTCCGAATGTGGGAAGGCAAATTTGCCATTACAGAGCTGGAATACAAATTCACCGCTTATGAGGAATAAAATACAAAAGGATCATCCAAATATTGACATTCCCAAAACTCAATTTTTGTTTTATCTTAACTGGGATACAAGAGCTGATGAAATAAGTTTGAAACCAATTAAGTTGTCTGATGTCACTATCACCAAAAGGTCCCTGTTAAGTCAGGTGTCCATGTTATTTGACCCATTAGGACTGGTCAGTCCTATAGTTTTTACGGGCAAATGATTAGTGCCAGAGGCTTGGCGAGAAAAGTTAGACTGGGACACTGAGTTAGGTGAGACGTATATTGAACAATAGGAACATATAAGAAAGGAATTTGATTAAAAAATAAAAAATCGTTTATGTGTTCCCTGGAAAATAAACAGTAATGAGAAGTCACATTTGCATATATTTTCTGGTGCTTGTCAAAAGGCTTATGGAGCAGTAGCTTATTGTGCAACAGGAGAGGATAATAAGATTATCATGTCCAAAGCCAGAGTTGCACCAATTAAAGGATGAACTCTACCTGAAATGGAATTGGCTTTCATAGAAGTAGGAACTAAACTGGCAAAGTATATAACCAATACTCTTGATAGTTTGAGGATATATATATATATATATATATATATATATATATATATATATATATATATATATATATATATACAGTATATATATGGACTGACAGTGAGATTTATCTTTACTAGATAGGAATGGAAGACAGTAATATTCCTTTCATCTGCAATAGAGTGAAGACTATAAAAGAACTGTCTTCCAGATTTAAATTTATGTATGTATCCTCCAAGCAAAACCCAGGTGATCTGCTCTCTAGAGGTTCAACAGTAAAGAGACTGATCAAAGATAATTTGTGGTTTAAGGGTCCTAAATGATTACTCACTAAAGATTGGCCTGAGCAGAAACAGTATAGTATTGCTGAGGTTAGTGTTATAAACTTGGATCATGTAGTTCTGAGCCAGATGTAATTGACATCAGTAGACTTTCATCAATAACACAACTTCTTGACACTACTAAATTAGTTGTTAAATTTTTGAATAAGACAGTGGGGTTTGAGGAGTTTGATTCCATGGAATATTGGCTGAAAAAACTTCAAAGAAAATATTACGAAGAGATTTTTAGACCTTTTATGCCAAAGGACTACCAGCAATAACAAGCTGATATGAGATTTAGGATTATTCTCAGACGAAAAGGGTCTAATTAGATCCGTGGCAGAATAGTAAAGGCTGATTTGCCTCACCAAACTAGACATCCTATATTGTTACCCAAGAATGATTATTTTGTACAGCTAATTTTTAAGAAAGCCCTTAAGTTAACACTTCACGGAGGTGTGCCACAGACCTTGGCCCGAATCCGATAAGGTACTGGATCCCTAAGAGTAGACAGGTCGTACTGAAATATCTCAGTAGTTTCATTATATGTAGGAGGAATGAACAACAACCATATGACTATCTAGGACTACCTGCTTTACCAAAGGGTAGGGTAAATGTAAGTCGGCCCTTCAAGGTAACTGGAGCTGATTACGCAGGGGCTATAACTGTTACCGGTGAGGGAACTCCTCATAAGATGTGTATATGTTTGTTTACTTGCACCGATATAAGGGCAGTACATCTAGAAATGGCAGACGATTTAAGTTCAGAGACCTTCCTGAAAGTATTTAGAAGGTTTGCAGCTAGAAAGTCTTGTCCTAATAAATTAATAAGCTACAATGGAACCAATTTCGTTGGAGCAGCACCTCTACAGTACTTTTAAATACAGTGAATCCTCGTTTTTTGTGCCGCAGATGTTCCGCCAAAACCGCGCGAAATGCGAAACGTCGAAATGTGAAGTTAAGAATCGATGGAAAAAATTGAGAAGCGTTCCAGTGGGACATGTACCAACCCTATCATAAAGTACTATAACACCAAACAGGCCCTACCCAAAATTAAATGAAGAGTGTTTACTGGTGCTAAAACAGCAGAACACAATAAACATGTACCTGAAAAGACATTAAAGCTGTTATAAAGAGCTGCAACACCAAAAATCCTTACCAGAAATAAAGTGAAGATTGGCTTGAGTGGCAGGTGAAGGTGTGTTGAGGGTAGATGGGCTAGTTACTAGGTGACATGGGCCTCTCTGGGGAAGCCCCATCACCTATGCTGGAGCCCTCGAAGTTGAACTCAGGCTCCAGCACCTCCACTTCCTATCTGTCCACTCTCCTCCTTATCCACCCCCTGCTGGCACGTCCAAGTCTTGCAGAATAGCACCCACATTCTGTCTCTCATGTAAATATCGTGTGATCCGGGCTTGTCTCTGCTTCTTTATATTTCTGTTGTAGACGGCCATCTCTTGAGACTTCAGATCACTCAAGGTCGATAGGATGTTGGTAGCCTCAGGCACACTCCTGGTGTATGCAAAGAAGGTGGTTGCCATGTCAGTTATGGTGGAAAGAATGGTCGCAAGATGGCCACCAACAGGTGAGCATCGGTATGTGTCATCGGCTGCCGGCTGGGAACATGGAATTGTGGGGAAATTCGCGAATTGTGAGACAACTCAGAGACTTTTCATGCGCAAAAAACAAGGCGTAGAAGTAAAATGCGTCCATATACGAGGACTTACTGTATAATGAATGACCCAAAGGTTAAGTCAGTGCTGGGAATCTGCAAATGTACCTGGCAGTTCATAGTTCCAAGATCAACATGGAAAATTGGATTTACCGAATGAATGACTGGTATTGTGAAGAACTGCCTTAGGAAAACCTTACATTGAATAAGATCACCAGAGAGGAGTTCAGAACAGTGACAACTGATATTGAGGCTAGGATTAATGATAGACCTTTAGCCTATTTAGATGACACTAGCATTTCAGTTGAGGCATTGACACCAGCTCATATGATGTATGGCAGGAAACTCCATCTGGTGCCTTGTGATGATATGCAGGAGGAAGTAGATGATCCTACAATAGAAAATAATGAATTAGGACAACATCTACGTGAGGGATAGCATTGTCTGAAAAAGGTATTGGATACGTGGAATACACGTTGGAGCGAAGAATATCTTCTGAGCCTAAGAGAAAGATTTTATGGGGCTCAGGCTGCCAGCAACAAATCAGTTATAAACATAGGAGATGTGGTTTTAGTAAAAACAGAACAACCAAGATCCCAGTGGCCATTAGCTAAAGTGATCTCCACACATCCAGATTCGGAGGGGGTGCTGAGAGTTGTAAAAATATAATGTAGGGGACATACCAATATAAATGTGGTATCTTGACCATATAATATGTAAATCTTGAGAGCAGTAGTTACATGTGAGTAGGTTTGTAGGTTGATAATCTTAGTTCCTTTTGTCATGCAATGACAGGAGAAGTTAAAGATGGATACTGGGTCTTGATTTGTAGTTTATCATCTTCAAAGGTAAAACTCAGGTTGAAAAAACAGTGTGTAACATAAGAGCTAAGTAACTTCTCGCTGGACCCCTCTTCTCTTTCCCTCTCCCTACAACCTCTCGCTCCTGTGGATAGCTTCCTTCTGACCTCTAATTTCTGCATCTTGTCTAGGAGGGCTAGTGTCACGTGTAATGACCATGTATGAAGTTACTTGAAGCCTGTATTCTGTGTGTATGTAGCGTTTCCTATCAGGTTCATGAGGTGCAGACTGCACATTCTTTGGAAGGAATGTGATGACAATATTTCCTGTTCCCATACCTAGCTTTACTGGTGTTCCTATTATTCTGTCTGTTATGAGTTGTATTATGATAATGTAGCTTCCTGCATCTATTATCATGCTATCTATTATGATTTGTATTATTATAATATGAAGTCCTGACATCGCTCGGTCACGCCAGCTGGAGAACTTATGACAGCATATTATATCAATGACACTAGTCTATTAATACATAATTCTGATTATAATATTGCATAGATATAATATTCATGATAATATTGTACTGACCTAATAATATTCTAGAAACATATTAATTTGTAAACATATTGCATACATAACGGAGCAAATGCACTATAGTTAAACTGAGTATGGAATTTTGTATAACACACTGTAAAATGTGTATGTATAACAGGCACATATATGCAAAAAATAGTTCAAAGTTAAGATTATAGTAAGAGATTAATAAATTTGTATTTTATATAGATCTAATGATAATATTAATTCAATTCTTGTCCCATACCTTTTTTTATATAATATTAACACTATTTACAAAATATTCACACTTCATTCAGAGAGTCTTACTTGAATGTTCACTCTTCCTCCAGTAAATACTGACTCCAAGTGTGCATTTCTTGCATGCATTCTGTGCACTGCGAACAGCACTACTGCAGTACAATAAAGAAGATTATAAAGACAGTAGGTGCTGGGCTACACACATAACATGGGTTGAATATACTCAAACTCAATTCTTCCCAGGGCTTCATTGTTTCATTGATTAGTTGCTTAGTTTCAACCTTAGGTGAAGTCAACTTAATACTTGTGCTCATTTTTAAATCCATCTTAGGTAAAGGGTGGAAATGTTTGTGTATATGATTGAGGATGGCATAGTGATTGGTGGTGGATAAAGGGGACATGGATGGTGTAAGTACCACACAGTAGTCTGATGCTATGTATAATCCTGATGCTGAATTATGAGATGGTGGTATATCTGGACAAATTATGTAAACTGATGTGTTATGAATGAAGTAATAAAACTGAGTGTCCAATGCGCTGGTGGTGTATAGGTTTATCTGGAGCAAATGTGAAATTGCAATGGTGATGAATGTCGTGATTTCTTACGATAGCCATTTCACAAGGGACTGTTCCAGTAGGCTGAAACGTGAAGATGTACGCAGGACAAAGGTGAACAGCACGCAAGGATGTACAACACTTTCGTTCAATTGTTGAATCACTTGCGAAAGTGACAGTGTACTGTCTTTTGGAGACCATGATGAGTTCGGTGTCTGTGTCGATGTTGATGATGACCAAAGTGTCATTATTCTTAGAAGGGAAGGGGTATATTTGATACACTGTGAACAGGTCGTCAGTTATGAATGGTACATGAACTACTACTGATGTTGGTGTTAGTGTTGCTTCTAAATATGGATAATATAACATAAAATCTCTGCTCGGGAACAAAGGCTTCAAACCATGTTTATGTATGCCATGACCATAATTATCAGACGTAGCTCATGAACTGGAAGTCAGTTGTGATCCTGCCATTACCAGCATTTACAGTTCCTTGCATAAGTTCCCTGTAACGAACTCTAGTGTTATCTAGCTGAAGTATAATTGTGTCAATATGTTCCATGGCATTTATTTTGCCCACACTTTGGTGAGTTAACTCTTTTAGATTTTTCACAATTGTCTTCATTGCTGAGTTTTGGCCGGCAACTAACTTGTTTTGATATGTTAGTACCTGAGCTATTTTATTAAATTTGTTGGTTATTTCTTGAAGGCCTTCCCCTGTAGCCAATCCGAAGATGTCACCCAGAATTGCACCAACAAGGTCAAACAAACCGCGTCTTTGGCGAGTACGTGTAATGTTGTTCGTGGCGCTCAATGCCTCCATTCCATGAGATGGTAGATCTTGGACCATGATGAGCATAACTGACTTAGCCTGTTCTACCTTCCATTTCGCCAACTTAACGATTTCGGTTACTTCCTTTGTGTTATGAGCTTCTGAAACATAGCCTCCTATCATAAAATCAAGGGTTCTCAGTGGTTGGGCAATGTTCTCCAGATAAGTGGGTAATTCGTATAAATAATCCAAACTGATTTCAGTACTCATGAAATCTTTTACGATTGACATCGTGGCCCTTGGAGTTATGAGGCATCCTTGCCATACTATATGTTGAGGGTCTAAGTGAGCATATCCTCTTGCTATATAGAGGAGAATTCATGGTATAAGTCCCCTCATCGTTACCTACCGAAAAAAAAAAATCTATTAATTTCCTAATCCAGTCATGATGTGGTCAGTTATAGTGATGATGTGCACTATGTTTGGCTCATGGAGAACAATAACTGGCTTCTTGTTTTACTTATAGAATGAGTTTAAATCGATATCTAGATCATGTAAATACTGTACTGTAGTCTTTATAGGAACAGTTGCACCTATGTTTGTTTGTCTGGTATGCGACCTTAATTTCTTTCTGTAATTATTGTTGTCTTCTTGATTGGCTTCATGAGAAACTTTAGGTTTTTCGGTGGTGTCCGAGGTTGTATAATTGCTAGCTAATTCCCTTGGTACCTGTTTTAAATGATCAACATGAATTTGTTTTTCTTCGCCACTTGACAGTAACCAAATTACAACTTTGTTTCCTGTCATATTGATTATTCTGTATGGGCCCTCAAATTTCGGGGATACTTTATTGTCTTTCGTATGAGTGATACCATAGACAATGTCTCCTAAGTTGATAGGCGATTCTTTCGCCTTTTTGTTGAATGCCTCCCTTATTTCTTCCTTGGGCATCGGTAATTGTTTATTCACTCTCTTGTGTATATCCTAGAATTCACGTAAACGGAGTTTAGAGTGGTCATCGTAGTCATTTATGGGCAGATTTTCACCTTTGAGAATTTCATACGGTAATTTCTTATCTGTTCCGTAGATAATGAAATGTGGTATGTCTCCTGTAGACTTATTTATAGATCCATTAATTGAGGCTTCTTCTCTGGGAATCCAATCATCCCAGCTTCCATAATTTCATTGAGAATGTGTCTTAGTACATCCAGTACTTTTTTGTTTTATCTCCACTAACCCATTGGATGCTGGATGATAGGGTAAAATGTTAACCTTCTTGATACTGTATTGTTTACATATTCATTGTAAGATAACAGAATTAAATTCACCTCCATTATCGCTTATTAGTACCTTTGGGGTCGTGAAGCGACATATTACATTATCTGTTATTGCTTTTGCTACTGTTTCTATTGACTTATCCTTAATTCGGGCTAAAATTACAAAGCGTGAGTAATGATCTGTGGCTACGAATAGGTATTGGTTATTATTTTATGATACTGGTAACTTGAGTAAGATAATTGCGACTATGTCCCACGGTTCATGGGGTACAGGGTAATTACCTATAGGTGCAGGTGTGATTGGGTAGCCTTTGTGTTTTGCACATGATTCGCGTCTGTCTATATGACTGTTTATATCCTTTCGTAATGACGGCTAGTAATATAACAGCTGGGCTTGTTTAAATGTCCTGTCTTTTCCTGGATGTCCTGGATGTGGGCTATCGTGTATCGCTCGTAATACTTGGGGTATCATGTCATTAGGTACCACTAATTGTTTATTATTTCTTCGGCGGTTCAGTTGTCCTGGGTTGATCCTGTATAAGGCATTATTGATTATTGTGAACTGTTCAAGTGGTACATGTAGCTTGGGTAATTGTATGTCATCTCCACTTTCTAACTTGTATATAACTTTAGACCAAGCTGGATCAAGTCTCTGTGCTTCCGCAATTGCATCATGGTTTGGGATGTTTCCTTCGAGATCTAATGCCGTGCCATGAAGTGTTTTCGGGTTCCTAGATAGTGCATCGGCTACTAAATTCGTTTTGCCTTGTATGTAGTGAATATTTACATTGTAGTTTTCGACTGCACATTTCTATCTTGCTCTCCTCCCAGAGAGGAGTTTTCTTTGAACATACCCACTAGGGGTTTATGGTCTGTGAATAAGTGAATTTCGTAACCATATACCAAATCTCGAAATTTATGTAATCCAAATACCACTGCAAGTGCCGGTAAGTCTGTAGTGCAATGATTTTTCTCTGCACCTTTTATTTGTCTGCTGGCAAATGCTATTGGTTGATTCTTTCCTCTCTTATCTTCTTGCATCAATACAGCCCCTAATCCTTTAACGGATGCGTCTGTGCAAATTTTAAATGGTTTTAGGAAATCAGGATAGGCCAAGCATGATGCATTTGTGAGTTTATCTTTTAATTCATTAAATGCTTGTTTTTGTTCTTCTCCCCATTGGAAAATAACATCATTTTTGAGTAGTTGGAATCGAGGAAAAGCTATATGAGAGAATTGTCGTATAAAAGACCTATAGTGTCCTGCCAGACCTAAAAATTGTCTAACTTCGTCTATAGTAGTTGGTTCAGGGAAGTCATTCACTGCTTGTATTTTATCATCGGATGTGTGTATGCCTTTTGCATTCAGTTTGTTCCTAAGAATTTTATTTCCTTAACCCGTCACGTCCCGAGCCTTTCCGCACCTATGACATCCCCCAGTCCCGAGCCTTTTTGGAAAAATTGTTTTTCTTATGAAACTTCCGCTTAGGTCGAGAAACTATGGAAAATCTTGAAGAAAGTTGTCTCTGCAGTCTATAAGTGGTCTATACAGGTGCGGTTTCCCCCCGCAGGTATCGTATTCTGTAATGGTCTGGATATGCGTAAACGTTTTCTATGGTAAGGAGTAATGGGACAAACAACACACAACACCTCTACATTTATTGAATTTGTACTAATAAACAATAACAGTAACAATATAATGGATTTCAGACACATATATAGGAAAAATAAGCATTGTACCATCGCGCGAGCATAGCGAGTTAGGTCCGAGTCGTATCATGCTATCTGCTAATTTTCTGTTATGAGTCTACCGATCATTTTTTCTACTTGTATACTTCTGTTTCAATGACAGTTTACTAATTACAACTGTTTGTAAGTGATTTCAGATGTTTTCATTCATTTTGATGACATGCAGCATTAGTTTAGCGCACATCAGCTTAGTAAGCACTTTTCGCTATGTCTCGTATTTCAACATACCAAATTGTTTTATCACTTTCTAATTATTTTCCCATTTACATAGAACCTTTCCCCCACCACTGTGAAGGTTTTCAATTATTTTCATTCATTACGAGGGCATTTAGCGATATGCTAGCGCCTATTCACGTAGCAACCACGATCTCAAACACTCGTGTTTCATCATCTACTTTATTTATTCACTCCAATTATATTTTCCCACTTACATTACACACGTTTACACCCCTCCAATGCACTGTACATACTTACTGCCATTATTTATTCAAGTGAGCGTGAGAATATCGCCTGAAAATACCCTCGCAAGGAATGTTACGTCATACATAATACTCACAAACTTATATACTAATTCACGCACACACTTATATACTAATTATTCACTTTATCACTTGCTGACTTTTATTTTGACTAATACGTGCCTTATTCATTCGACTAGGCGTCAGGAAATCTTATCTTTATAGACACGCTATGAATATTTGGCTTAGGAAATACATCATCATATACAATAATTTGAACTTATATTATACCAGTAAGAATGTCACATAATAGAAAATATATAATAAGGGGCCGTATTTATTGCACTGAGCGACAGAATATCGCATCAAACAACCCTCTCTATGTAAGTTTCAATTTAGGGCAGATTTATATACTTACACCCAATGTTTGCACTTATGTTCTACCCGTAGGCACTTTATACTAATATTTGGCGATCCACATGACTGATTTTTTCACAGAGCGTCTGTCTGTCGCATTTACATCATAATTTCTGCGTCCTTTCGCAATCACACCATGCTAAAATTGCAGCAACGTGTGGTATTCACTAAAACATGGGTGAATACACAGACCCACGTCACACTGCACGCACTCATAGCGGGTGTCCTTCCTCTGTGTCGTGAGTCGCACCTGGGAATTACTGCACACGTGACACCTGCGCTGGGGCCTAGGTCTGTTGGGCTGGGGCGGGATAGGAGTGGGGAAATGGCGGGCGGATATTCTCTGGGGAGTGTGGGTAATAGGGGCAGTGCGGGGGCGCTGTTGGGGCCTTTCAACCGCATATTTTGCAAAGATTTCTCGTGTGAGCTCCCTCACAAACCCTTCAAAGGTTTCCTGAACTCCTGTGGTCATGGCGTGAAGGTGGTGGCAATTCAGAGCAGTGATATCTAGCAAGTGAAAGAACAGTTTCTTATACCACTTCATCGTGGTCCTGGCACACACTACCGTCGAAATCATGGAGTCTGACTGGTCCACGAGGCGCATGTTTATATTATAGTCCATGACACATTCAGGTTTCCAAACACGACGCCTGCTTTCGCTATGGTAATCAACAGAATCAGTACGGTGCATCAAGGGGCGGTGAACCGTGGACAAGAGGCTTACTTCTCTGTTGTGGTTCCACATTGTTGCAAGGATGTTGTTTGCTTTGAAGAAGACAACCTCACTCCTTGCAAGTTTCCGCCCTACCTTGACCATGTGACGCCGGTTCACCTTTACGGTTCCACATACTCCCGTTTCATGTCTGTGAAGATAACGAGCGAGAAGAGGGCTAGTGTACCAGTTGTCGAGGTAGAGAACGTGACCACGATGAAGGTAGTCTTGTATCATCGTCTTTACCACTGCTCCAGAAAGTCCTATACTTCGATCTTCTATTATGTCTGTCTGTGCACCGGTGTACAAGACTATGTCTTGCACGTATCCAGTCCTACAGTCACACATAACAAAGATCTTGAACCCAAAACGGTGCCTTTTGCTGGGTATATACTGTCTGAATGAAATATTGCCTCTCCACAACACGAGACTCTCGCCTAATTCGCCTCATTTTGTCCGTGTTGTTTGTATTTGCAGGGTCATTAGCATCATAAAAATGGAGGCGACTTAGAATTTGTTGAAACCGATTACGGCTCATCACTTGACCAAATATGGGGGTAAACATAACAGGGTCCCTAGTCCAGTAAGCAGGAATTCTATTTTTTCTTATTATACCCATCAAAAGGACAAGGGCAAAAAATAAGAACATTTCTGGAATGGAGACAGGGTAATCATAAATCATTGAATGCCTACTCCTTGTTCCCAATCTTTCACTTTCTAGCCGCTGGCCGCTTGCAAACAGGTTTGTTTGAAGCACGATCTGATCAACGAAGGCCTCACTGAAAAACAGGTGGAAAAAATCCAACCTGCTTGAATTACAGTGAATACCTGGTGCAATGCAGCCAGATCGCCCCTGCTCAGTGAAGGGGTGAATGAGGGGAGAAAAATCACTCCCATCCTCCCAATCCCACGACACAAATCCCTCGTCCCCATCACCGCCTTCGTCTGGAGGAGATCCTGGTTGGGGAGGTTGGGGGAGAAGGAGTACGGAGGGCTTCCCCACTGTCACTCCTCTTCCCTCTGCCTTTACCCTTCCCTTTCCCTTACCCTTACGGCCTTGAGGAACATTAGGGGGCTGTGGGGATGAAATAGTTTGATATTGGGGAGCAGAAGACGTGCTGGGGAGTGGTTCCTCCCCACCTTCCCCCTCCATTACCACACCACGTGCTCTCTCACGCAACCTTGCTCGACCACGTGTTAGGGGATATTGGGGAGCATAAGACGTGCTTTGGACTGGTTCCTCCCCACCATCCCCCTCCCCTCACAACCCCACGTGATAAGAGGCAGCACCCGCACTGGCCCACGTGATCCATTCTGCCGCCTCACACTGCGTAGGGAGAGCAATGACTCACCCACCTCACTCTCACTTTCCCTAATCCCAGGAATGTCCATTTCACTCCCCACTCCCTCCACTTCACTTCCTACCGCCCCAAACAGAATGCTTGGCCCATACCTGCTTAGACGACGTGGTGTGCGCTCTGGGCCACGATGCGTAATCACCTCCCGCCCATACCACGTGGCAGCACGTCCCACGTCTCCGTCCTCGTCCTCGTCCTCGTCCTCGACCTCGACCCGGCTTCCAAGGCACGCTGTGGATAGTGATATGTCATTCCACGGTCCTTCTTTGCCGACTGCCACTCTCTAGAAGCACGGTAAGTCACATACTGCATTTTCCTTGGTGACGGAACTTCCTCGTCACTGCTGGTGGTTTCTTCCTCGTCTGGCTGCACATAATCTTTGTCCATCTCCTCGTCATCCAGTGGGGAATCACTGTCGCCGGTAAAGGTGTCCAGGGCGACTTGAATTTCGCTCTCTGAGAGACCTCTCTTAGCCATGTCTGAGCAGGACCGTGGCTACCAGGTGAGTGGACGAGCGGCGGGCTAGCGCGGGTCGCGCGGGGTCGCCGAGTGTCCCCGCCTGGTGGCAGGTAGGGGAAGGTCAGGCGAGGGTACGTACCGCAAATCAAGCGCGAAATTTGAAAATTGTCGAAATTATGCACATTGCAATTCCACGACGTACTGGTACGTCGCCGGGACTGGCAAATGCAAATCGTGGTGACGTACCCATACGTCGTCGGGACGGGGCGGGTTAAAGCAAAATTTGCATTTAGACAACTTAATTTTTAAACCAGCATCACCAAGCTTTTGTAGGAGTTGGTCTAATTTCTGGAGATGTTCTTGTATGTCATTAGTTGCGATAATCATATAATCAAGATAGACGAATATTCGTTGTCCTAGAATTCCGAACAATATGTAATTCATCAAGCGCTGAAAAGTGCTTGGTGCTGTCTTCAATCCCATTGGCATTCTTTTGTATTGGTAATGTCCTGTATTTGAGGAAACGGCAGTGTATTTATGTGACTCTACATCTAATGGTTTTTGATAATATTCATTGAACAAATCGATTGTGGAAAATACATTATTTTCTGGTCCAATATTTTGCAGGACGTCACTTAGCAATGGCATAGGAAATCGGTCTGAGATTGTATGATTATTTAATTTATGGTAATCTACTACCGCACGCATATCTCCATTTCGTTTAGGCATGAAAAATAATGGGACATTCCATGAGGAGACTGATAGCTCAATAATGCCAAGTTTTAGCATTTCGTCGACATACTTGTTTGCAAGTATACATTGTGATTGTGGGACTCGATAGGCGTGTACAAAAATAGGTTGTGTGTCTGGGTGCACATTAATTTTGTGATTAATCAGGTTAGTACACCCTAATTGTTCACCATGTAATGCTACTGTTTGCCTATGTTTTTTCCAACAGTTTTAGCAAATCAGTTTCCCCATCAGATTCACCTGAGTGAATCAAATTCTCTTTTGTGCTTTCTCTATCCATAGATTTTATCTTACTTGTCGTCCCAGCTAAAACTCTTTCCATCACAGGGGAGGGACATTTTTCAATGTTAATTATACAAGTCCCCCTTTTCAAGTGTCCTTCCCCATTCATGTGATTAATTCGAGGACCTGAGTTTGCCTTGCCCATCGTTACTCATCTGACAGTGTGTTTTCTATCGACAATCCTTTCACTTTACATAATTCTTCCAAGACAAGAACAGTGCTGTTCTTCAATTTACTCTTTATGGTAACTTTCATATATGAGTTAGGAGGAATAACTAAATCACTGGTGAGATGGCCGGGCAAAACTGATGAGTCAGTACTTTTACCTCGGTCTCTAGTGCGGGAGGCTGCGGGGGTGGTGGGAGTGGATCTATATACTCGTCTGTTTGTGTATGTTTGTTTCGTCCTTTAATATTTCCAATTCTTTTTGGTTCTGTTTTACAAATTGGTGAGAATTCTGAGGATACCAGTAATTCTTCTATGAATTCATTATTAAAGTCTACTCCATTCATTTGTGAGAGTCAAGTTATTTTCTCTGTTCTCATGGATCTTAAGCCCAGTGACATATTAGCTTTGATTGCTAAGTTTTCGACAATATAGAATAATGCAAAAATTGGTCTTGTAATCTGTGTGAAACTGATGTTTAACCATATCATGCCTTTTATTGTAATTTGTTTGCCATCTACTGTATTGTATATAAGTCTAAATCAGATTCTTCCACAAAAGTAACTTTTTTCTTGTTTCTAAAAATTCTGTCTAATTCTTCTTGTGTTATTAAATTCACTGGAGAGCTTATGTCTAGGAACAAAGAAACGTTTTGACCCTCACATACAGCTGGTATCAAGATACACTCACTTCTCAACATGCTTCTTATGTGAACTTTAGACTTGCTTTTCTTTACGATTGATTGTATTTTGTCGTGACTTGGCCTTCCCCCGATTTGAATATGGAAACTAGTTTTCCTACTGTCTTACAATTGCTGGTCCAGTAACCTTGGGACTGGTGATCCCTACAATATGGATCACACCCTTGCGCTTTTTGTTTACCTTATTTTGTTTTGATGAAGCATTCATTCTTTGTGTGTCCTGGGTTAGCACAATAATAACATAGAGTTGACCTATCTCCCGAATGTGATCTTCGAGATGACTTGCCATATTTAATGGTATCTGTGGAGAGGCCTCTGCTCGGACTGTGCGCAAACTTGTGAGACTGCCTGTGATCTGGTGTTTGAGAACACTGCCTTGAAGTGTGTGGTTGTTTGTTTTGTCTGTTTTTGGGTCGCGATCGATTTTGTTCTTTGTTTTGGGTGGTTGAAGTTTATACCGTGTCTGTCATTCTAATTCTAGTAGAATTTGACTGTTTCAGTCACCCCTGCATTGCTACAATTCATCTCTACCTCGTTCATAAAATCTAGCACTCACATTCCTGGGGTGTAAGGAATCGTCTTAGCTATTTTGAGGGTCCTATCAGGTAATTTACACAAGGTAGCTACATAACTAATGATGTCTACGACAACCTCTGGTGACTTCTTTCCATCTCCTGTTATCCAGTTTGAGTTTTCTAAAGTAGCTAATAATGTTCTTTTAATTATAGAATCATCTGCTGTGATTTCACTTAGCACATGATTTGTTGAATGTTCTCTTACAAGATCCACAATCTTATGTAATTCTGGGATTATGCCTGGCAAAAAAGTTTATGCCTCCAGAGAATTTTTTCAGGAATTTTGCTTTAAACTCATCATATGTCTTAGCTCGAAGAAGCTTGTCTGACCTGAGCAAATCACCTGCCAGGGATCACTCCTGATTAATCCAGGAGGAAAATATTGCTATTTTCTCCTGTTCGTCCATTAAGTGCCTCTTTAAGAAGAGTTGTTCACATTGGTTGATCAGTGACATTACATCAATCCAATCTTGTTCTGTGCCTGAGAATTTGGGGATGTTTTTATCCTCATGATAAACGCAAACATGAGGTGGAGATGTTTGATTTGTGGCATTGCCTGCATTATTCATTTTGGTTGGTTGTTTTGTTAGGTTCACTTGGAGTTGTTTATTGTTGTGTGAAGGAATAGTGGAATAAGTTTTACCTGAGTGATGAACTCTGTTAAGTAAATTTTCATAGATATGCAAGTCAGAGACAAAGTCCTCACTTGCTACATCAGAGGGAGTTTCCCAGTAATCATCAATATCATCTTGAAATGATGTATTTGTTTCTTTATCTTTAGTTTGTGGAGTATTTTGTAGGGTGGGTGTGTTGTCCTGTTGTTCTCCTAATTGTGGATCTGCAGTGGCCGCTAACTGTGTATCATCTGGCACTAATACAGGCGGCATCGGAAAAATTCCTGTCACTCAGCTAAAATGAACTCATGTTGCTAGGGTATGGTGTTATGAAACACCCCATTTATTTATGTGTTAACTGAATAGATGAGTAAATGAGTTGTAGTAAATGAAAGATATTAAGTACATAAATGTATATATATAAATAAGTAAAGGAGGTGATTGTACCTAATTTAAAGCACTGTGAAGAAATAAGTAAAGTATAATCATACCCACTTGATACAGATGATGTCACTCAGAGAGACGTGTTGATAGAAGATGACACTCTCGGAAGGTAAGTGCAGTGTTGATACGATCTCACTCTCGGTAGTTCCAGGGCTCTGTTTATAGATGATATTACTCCCAGAAATTCCAGGCCTTGGTGATCTCAGTGCTGATTGCAGTGAGGAATAGCCTCAGTCATAGCGAACCTCACCATACAACGTCGAATTCCCACACAATAACTGTTGAGAATAAACGAGTATGAGTAGGAATGTGTGAATAAAGATGAGTAAGAGCAGGAGGTGAGAGGTGCGTGGTGTCAGACACACGTTGTTTGACGTGGCGTCATTTTAGCAGATGCACGCAGCAGCATCGACTTCCCACACTCTGGCAGCTGTGGTGAGTAATGAGTAGCGATGAGTAACCTGCGTGATGAAGGATGAGTAAAATGAGTTGTGAATGTGAGCTTTGGTATTTACTGCCATCGTCTTGACCTCTTTGCTCCTACGTCAGCGTGGTGATGGAGATGGAGGTGGGGGACGGTTGGGGAGAGGAGTGTGGGGTGAGGTGGGGGACGGTTGGGGAGAGGAGTGTGGGGTGAGGTGGTTGTATCTTTCTCTTTATTTGCTTGATTTGTGTTTCTTTCTTTTTGTGATATATTCGTTGTGGTTGTATACTCGATTGTGTTTAATTGATTGTAGAAGTAATGGTTTGTTGGAGTCCCTTCGTGCGTTACTGCCACCAACTATGATAGGTGGTATCTTGACCATGTAATGTGTAAATCTTGAGAGCAGTAGTTACATGTGAGTAGGTTTGTAAGAAGATAATCTTAGTTCCTTTTGTCATGCAATGACAGGAGAAGTTAAAGATGGATACTGGGTCTTGATTTGTAGTTTATTATCTTCAGAGGTAAAACTCAAGCACTGGCGGATCGGGGGGGTGGGGAGGCGGCCGCCCCCCCTTCAGCTATGAATGGCGCCCCTAAGAGCTGATTATTTTCAAATATCAATGTCAGTAAAAATAAAAAACTATAATAATAATAATATTAATAACTTATTATCTCGCGCTTTCAGTGGTCGGCGCTCCTTTCATTGAAAAACAGCCTCCCCATTTCCTAAATCCTGGATCTGATACTGAACTCAAGTTGAAAAAACAGTGTGTAACATAAGAGCTAACTAACTTCTCGCTAGACCCCTCTTCTCTTTCTCCCTCTCTATAACTTCTTGCTCCCATGGATAGCTTCCTTTTGACCTCTAATTCCTCCTTCTTGTCTAGGAGGGCTTGTGTCACTTGTAATGACCATGTGTGAAGTTTCTAGAAGCCTGTATGTCTGTGTGTATGTAGCGTTTTTTATCAGGCGTCAGGAGGTGCACACTGCACATTCTTTGGAGGGATTGTGATGATATTTCCTGTTCCCACAGCTAGCTTACTGGTGTTCCTATTATGCTATCTATTATGAGTTGTAGTATGATATTGTAGCTTCCTACATCTGTCATGCTATCTGTTATGATTTGTATTACTATAATAGAGTCCTGACATAAAAACTATTGATAAACTTGTGCTCCTTGAGTTAATGGCTACCCCAGAGACAGTGGATGGTGGAGAGCAAATGGGTCAAGATGCGTGACCCAGAAGGGCCGCAGCACAGGGTTCTCAAGACCTATGGAGAGAGCTCCTGGCTAAGGGTCACATAGCATGATACAGCGTATCATTTTTCGCCCGGCCCCAAAACTGTGGGAAATATTTTCCCTCAGAGCAGTTGCACTCTTTACTTTTTAAAATAGTTGTCCCTGTTGAAACAGAGGAAAACCCGAAGAGCGTTAATGACCAATTTAAGCAATTTCATAATCGGAGATTATGTTGTGTTTAATTTCATTCATTCATTGCCAGACGCCATGTATCCCAAAAGCGGGGTGGCCAAGGCGTAGAGTTAATTGTTTTATAGGGAAGGGCACTAATCCTCCACCAACCCCACTTAATACGTAGGGAGCTCTGTTTAATAATTCTTATTATTAATAAACTAAATGCTACTGCATTTAACCTTTGTGAACAACTATATTGTAAGTACATTTAAATACTTAGGATTTTACCATTGACCTACTGTAACTGCGCCTGCATAATGAGTTGATGTGCCGTCACGCAAAAAGCAGATGAAGGTTTAATAAATATTTATATACTGTAGATAAAGGGAATATTTGGCTTTAGTTTAACTAAAACTAAGATTAAAATAAGTTAGATACACCTTGTACACTTCATGAAGTAATTTAACTGTATTTAGCTAATTAAAATTAATAAATATTTGGCATCTCTAAATCCTATGAGGAAGAAGAGACCAGCCATGTTTGTCACTCTGCTTCCTAAGCCTGTTCAAGCAGCACATTGTATAATATGCACCTAAGGAAGCTTGGAAGCCCCAAGCAAACCGACCAAGACATTAGACCCATTGTTATCTGTTATTCCGACTCTGTCTAGCTAAGTAACCATTATGATTAGGCCAAATCGAGGGGAACTAGCTAGGAGATAAGTAGATAATTACTGGTGAGTTAGAGTATTAATTATACTCTGATCTCCTAAGAGACTTATGTAGATATACTATTGGCCGTGTTTAGACTAACACTCGTAAGATAACGGAGTGTATAAAATTTTCTGACAGCATGAAAAAGTACAACAAAGGATGACAAAGATGATACCTAGAAGAAATAAACCGTACGAGGAACATTTAGAATTCCTGAATCTCTTTACCCTAACTAAATGGAGGTTATAAGGAGATTTAATTCAAGTATTCAAAATATTCAAAGGACAGGATAACATGGCTGTTGATAAATACTTCACAGTTGATCACTCGCATTATATTAGAGGCAATGGGCATAAAAAATTGGCAAACGATTCCACTCACCTGAAGCTAAGCATTTCTTCTTTAACCCCCTCACGCACCATAAGTTTCCAATAAGTTTCAGTTTCATGCACAGAACCAAAACCACGGTCAGGCTGGCTCCGCACACTCGGCAAGGGAAAAATTTCTATGGCCCAATTTACCCTCGGAAAGTGCTTATATTGTTATAAATCACTTCCCTTCATCTTCGTTGATGTTTATACTATAAGAAAACAAAAAACAAAACAGATGAATAAATGGACAGAAATGGAGCCTGAATAAACCTTATTTACATAAAAACTAGCTTCTCATAACTTCCCAACATCACCGTGAAAAATTATTCGCGTGACGTGCAGCTGCAAAGGACATGTCTATATGCAAAATTTCACGATCTTTCATCTGTGAAAGTTTCAAGTTGATACGTTCAATAGTTTTCGAGTAAATCGAAAAAAAAAAATCACCTAAAAACGTCTGGTTTGTTTATTATTTCATATGTTGTTAGTGACACTGTAACAAACATATATTTAAATTCTCTCCAGTTTTGTAGTCCAAAGGCTAAGGAAGCCCATGATATAATTCCCAGTGTTATGAGCCTTATTGTTATTGAGAAAATGAATTTTGAAAGGTTGTGCATGGTTTGCGCACGGTGACAGCATTAGTGATGTATTGGATACAAAATTTCTCCGCGGAGGCGGGGACGGAGCCGGATATCTATTTCTCATAAAATGCAGTTGCGGATAAAACTGCGGAGATTAAGATATTAACTTTTGTGAACACGGACACAACTGCGGATTATTTTTACCTCCATGTCCGCGGTTGCAGACGCGGATACGATTTTTTTTTACACATATTACAGTACATTTATGCAGTATAAAGTGACGAGTTTCAGCCACACTTAACCAGGATGCAGGACGGGGACCCAACTCATTATGCATCATTGATAAATAGATCACTGCCACCTTGTCCGAAATTTGATGCCTGTCTGTACACCGTGAAACTGCTGCCGACTGTACACTGAGAGTCACCGGTAAATTATAGTTTGATATATGCTGATTTGGAGAGAGAGAGAGAGAGAGAGAGAGAGAGAGAGAGAGAGAGAAGAGGAACAATGAGAGTCGGAGGGAGGAAGAGAGCTAATAGAGAAGAAAACAGAAAGATGAAGAGGGACTGGTAGGTGAGAGGAATGGAGAGGAGAGTTGTGGATGAAAAGGAGAAAAAGAATTATGACAAAAAGAGAAAGGAGAAATATTGGTTAAGTGGAGATCAGGAACCTCTGCGGTTCTTTGACACGGATTATTATGCAGAGCTTTTATTATCTGAAAACGCGGTGGCGGATAGTGATGAGGAGCTTTTGTTGTCTGAAGACGCAGATGCTAATAGTCATGCAGACATTTTTTTTCACTGCGGAGGCTCCGCGGAGGCGGAGGCAGAGGCGGATATCTGATACATCACTAGACAGCATGTACGCTCAGGTCCGTAGGCTGAGTATTATGTTCGTCTTTCGTAACTTTTCCCCAATTACTTTCAAACATAAGTTACTTTGCTTTACAAAAGTATGCATAAGAAATCACCAGCTTGATCAAGCTTTCTTCAGATTTTTTATGCAACCTATACTTTACGAGTATAATGACTGAGAGAACAGCAATGAAATCCACCACATTTTCCCTATGAGAAATATATAGTAAACATACATTTTATACCTTACAATACAATAGTATAAAAACTAGACAAATAAACTGGTTACTCAGGTCCTGTAGCAGTGTTGTTGTGTTTCTTGAGAGGATATGGAGTTGCAGAGAGGAGGACAGGTACGATGACAGCCTGCGTGTGTGTGTATTTGTGATGTGTGTATGTGTGTGTGTGTGTGTGTGTGTGTGTGTGTGTGTGTGTGTGTGTGTGTGTGTGTGTGTGTCTGTCTGTCTGTCTGTCTGTTTGTCTGTCTGTGCCTGTGCATGCATGTGTGTGTGTGTGTGTGTGTGTTTGCAATGTGATTTACTGCTGTATGCTTTCCTCAGTATCATACTGATGAAAGCACAGTCCTGTGCAGAGCGATACATCGCAAACAGGACATATATAGCTGGTGTCCTTCCTCGTCTTGTTGAAGTAGCACAACACACACCGCAGCCTTTTCCTGTCAGGGATTCTCTCTGGGGTGTGGTGCAGTGGTGAGTCCAAGCATGTCCCATCGTCGATATATCGATGGTGCTTGGATGGCAGTGTTCCTTCATCTCCTCGCCTCCATACTCCTGCTGGAGGTGCAGTGGCAGGGGCTGGCCAAGTAACTCCTGACGGGCCAGCTACTGCGGGAGATGGAGCAGTCGTGACAGTAACTGGCGGAGTTATTCCTGACGGGCCAGCTACTGCAGGAGGTGGAGCGATTGTTGCAAGAGGTGGAGCGATTGTTGCAAGAGGTGGAGTAATTGTTGCAGGAGGTGGAGTGATTGTTGCAGGTAAAGCGGAGGCTGCAGTTGAGGTAGTGGTTGCTGCAGGTACAGGTGGTCATCGTCGTGAGGGAAGGTCAGGGGCATGATGAATGGCAGGACCCAATGCCAGCCACTCCTCCTCCCGGAATGTCAGGAGTTTGTGGCATATGTGCTCCTGGAATTCCAGGACAATCATAGGCCTGTTGGTATTCTTCTTCTAGAGGGTGTAGGCATTGAATAGGGCCATGTGAATGAAATAAAAGATCATTTTCTTGGTCCACTTGACCGTCCTTTGGGCAGGGTAGTATTGGATCATCTGATCGAAATGATCCACCCTGCCCATGTGCCTATTATAGTCCTCCACCATGACGGGCTTGTTCACTGTTTTCAGAACATGGTGGAATCTCCCGTCTGGGCCCTTGACCTTCCCATGCACCTGCTTAGGGATGGTGGTGACGCTGTGGAAGGTGGACACCATACATACGATACGTTTGTCCTTCCACGACAACACCATTACATTGCCCTTGTGTCTAGCTTCCACTCCATCATCAGGAAGGCATTTAGCACTGCTGATGTCCTGCAGCTCCCTCGATGCTCCCCTTGCCAGCTGTACTGGGCCACACACATACTTGCCCTCTGCAAAGAGGCATTCACACAGTGATACAGAGTTGTAATAATTGTCTATATACAACTTGTATCCTTTGCCCTTCAAAGGTTCAACGAGGCCCCACATTGTGTTCTCTAGAGATTTCTTCTCCCCCATGTATTCTTCCAAATTCCAAATGTAACCACTCATTGCCTCAGCCAAGATGTATAGTTTTATGGCATACTTTTGGGTCTTCTTAGGGTTATATACACGGGAGGAGAGATGCCCCTTCCAACCCGGAGATCCCTCATCGAGGCTAAGATGTTTGCCCGGAATGTAAACCTCCCTGAACCTCTGAAGGAGATACTCCATTACTGTGCGAATCCTTATCAGCCGGTCCTGATTGCCCTCGGGTATGGCGAGACTATTGAAAGCATGAAAGTGCTTCTGGATGGCCCTGAAGTGCTTTCCACTCATAGTTCGCCGAAATATGAGGTATTCGTGAACCTCTGATGAATGCCAATAGTGTCTTATGGTTGGCAGTTCACAAATTCCCATAAGAAAGTATAATCCAAGGAACTGAGCCATTTCCTCTTTGTTGCAGAGGTACCAAACATCTAGCGCAGTCCCCAGAAATGTGGCATATTAGTTTGTTTCAACCATCAGGTAGGTGAGCAAGTCCCTGGTAAAAAAAAGTTGAAAGTATTGGAATGATGTTGCTGGTGCTGCCACTCTCATACCTGGGGTTTCAGTGAAGGGGCTAGCATTGGGTGTAAATGACTCAGAACTCCAAGCTTCCTCCTGACAGTCACCACCTGGGGAAATGCTAGGCTGTGTACATGTGTGGCGCACATGACCCCGAGACAGACGACTATCTCTTGGCCGCCTACCACTACCTTGCCTATGCCCATGCAGCCCTTGTCTTTGTGGTGGAGAGGGAGATGATGATGGTTATGTTAATGATAGCTGGGTTGACGAAGACTCAGGTGATCGTGGTGATGGAGATGGTTGTGGTGATGGTTGTGATGAAGATGTTTGTGGTGGTGATGGTTGTGGTGGTGATGGTTGTGGTGAAGATGGTTGTGGAGGAGATGGATGTGGAGCTGCTGCTGCTGATGATGATGAATGAAGTCTGAAGGGGACAGTGACTTTTCCAGATTTAGCTGGGGAAGATGATATGGAAATATCTTGGATGGGTGGTGAGATGTGGGCAGATTGAAGTGTGGTGAGATTGTAGGGTAAGTCTGGGGGGAAAGAGGTCGGTGTTTGGGGTGGGGGGGTGTAAGATAGGTGGCGATAATGTGGTTTAGTCTCGAGGGTCGGGGTGGTTTCAGTGGTGGCAGGCCTGACACCAGTGGTGGTAGGAGGTGACAATTGCTGTCGGAGTGATGGCAGTAATAGGAGTAGTAGTTATTACACCTGTGGTGTCAGTGCTGAAAGGAGTGGTGGTAGTGATGGTGCTACTACTACTCTCTGTTGTGCTTATCGCGGCAGCCTTGACCACGGGTTTGCGCTTACCACCCCTTGGATCAGATTTCCTCCTTGCTCTCCTGCTCCTCACTCTCCTGCTCCTCACTCTCTCCTCCTCAACATATTCACAGTCTGCTTCACTTTCCTCACTCTCACCGCCACTGAACATGTATTTCATGTATTCTTTTTCAGATAACCCCATGCAAAGCATTTTTCCGGTAGTGTAAACTGCAGGGGAATGGTAAAGATCAGTTATGAATTTTCAAATCTGGCTTTCTCTGAAAATAAAAATGTTCCTCAAAAACTCACTGAACTATATATAACACAATATCATTATACACACATAAGATATGAATGGTGCGGTAGTGGGAAACACGGGTTTATATGCCCAGCAGCGTGCTAACACACCCTCCGAGCCTGTCTGCCGGGAGGACACTGAGCTAAATATAGGCCAGTTGCCCCTCCAATAAGCTCCAGGGTGTTGCCATATATTTCCCCTAGATGTGGCTACTCTCAGCTTTGACTCAACCAAATGTGACACAAATCCATTCACAGGAAAAGTTTCTAAGACCATTTATAGGGAAGTTGTGCAATGTTGCATCATCGGCTACTCTTCAGATTACATGGATTATGACTCGCATTGCGTCATCTTGCACGAGGGGGTTAATGGAGTTGTAAATATATGGAATAAATTGCCCTCGAGTATAGTAAATTGTAATACAGTACTAACCTTTAAAGGCTGCAGGGACATGTATCTGTTGTCTAACCCCCAGCTTAATATGTTTACTCCTGAAGAAAACACTTGTGTATACATAATTTTTTTTTTCTTTTTAGAGCCGGGATCAGTTTATTAAATGCAAATATAGTATATGCACAGACTAGGATATGCACAGATAGCCCTGAGTTAACGGTCACTACTCTTACTTTCGACTTGTGATGGGCTGAGGATCACTGATGGTCCCTGTTAGTCAAGGGGCCACCATCGGGATTTTTTTTTAAGGTACCTGGGGTCACTGCTTCAGGAGTTGACTTGTATACTTGTCCCACATGGGAAAGTTCCTTGTCTCAGTGGAGTGAATGGAGCTGTGGCCTGATTGACTGCTACCTACTTTAATAGCGCCAGGCAAGGCTGCCACACCACCCCTTAACATCCACACTGTGCACTGCACAATTTCCACACTGTGTCTGCAGAAGCCTTGTTAACTCAACGTACCCATACATAGTATCATGTGTTAGTTATTTATTCAATTATTCATTTTACTTTACTGCTTTCTCTTTCAGGTTATTCATACTAGTAGCTTATAGATAAAGTATTATAGAATGTAACTTTTCCTTTTCAGTCTTTCCTATGAAATTTCCATGTTAGTTTTTCCATGCTACATGGTGGTTTTTCTCACTTTGTCTTGCCATTTTTAACTGGAGGGTTTGGAGGAGGGGGGAGCCTTCTTGCCTTACTATCCTTATCCTTCAGCATGCAAAGTTAGATCTCGTATAGTCTACTCTGTAACAAACAGCCTCGAAAGGATCATAAGGTCTGTTGCTGTTTGCTTTCCTTTGTACGCCTTTGTACTCCTATCTGCTCCTTCCAAAAGACATACAGTAATGAAAAATGGTAGTTGATAAAACTTTGAAATATTACTGGAAAGCTTTTTCATTCATTTGAGGCAAAACATTCTTTATTCAGCAGGGTTGTAAACATATAGAATTATCTTGCAGTGTGATAGCTTCCATGGCTCTTCTGATTCCTGTATGTTACCAGGCTGCATAGATATATAAGTACATATATATATATATATATATATATATATATATATATATATATATATATATATATATACACACACACACACACATATATGTTATGAATGTTATGAGAGTAAGCGATAGGATATTGGTAGTGAAAATTCTGTTCGGTAGAAGGATAGCTGCGATTATATCAACATATGCTCCACAGGCAGGATTGGATGAAGCAGAGAAAGATAGATTTTGGGATGATTTAATACATGTAGTGGGTGGCATGCGGGATGATGAGATAGTGGTTTTGGGAGGGGACTTAAATGGTCACGTAGGTGAAGCAGCACAAGGTTATGAAGGAGTGCATGGGGGATGTGCGTATGGTATAAGGAATGCAGAAGGGGAAAGGATACTCGAGTTTGGGAAGGCAACGGACATGATTGTGTGCAACACATATTTTAGGAAAAGAGAGTAGATTAATTACGTATGAGTCTGGGGGAAATAGCAGTCAGATAGATTATTTTCTGGTTAGGAGGGCCGAAAGGAGGTTAATGAGGGATGTTAAAATTATAGGAAGTGAGGAGTGTGCGCAGCAGCACAAACAACTGATTTGCGACATGGTGCTTAAAGAAAGAGTGATGAAATGAGAGGACTTATGTACCTAGGAGGAAAATATGGAAGCTGAAAAACCAAGTAGTAAGGGATACCTTCTATAGCGAGTTGAGGAGAGTGGTGGCTGAACAGGGAGTTGTAGACAGAGGCGTTAATGATCAGTACAGAGCCCTCAAGAACAATCTCTTGAGAGTTACTGATGTAACATGCGGTTGGACAAGAGGACCACCAAGACATAAAGTAACTTGGTGGTGGGATGAGGGTGTAGAAGCTGCAGTTAAGGAGAAAAGAAGGCTTTTCCAGGAATGGAAGAAGGGTGGTAGCAAAGAGGAATATTTGGCTGCCAAGCGTAGGGCTAGAAGAGTGGTATACAGGGCAAAGTCTGAGTCACAGAGACTTTTACTTGATAACCTAAATCATGGGGGAAAGGAAAAATATGATACTTAGGGTGGCAGGTCAGGTGAAGAGGGATAATCGGGATATTATAGGTGAGCAGTGTGTGAAGAATGATGAAGGAAGGGTAGTGGTGAACAGTGAGGATATTAAAGATGCATGGAGAGAGCATTATAACCGGTTGTTGAATGAGGAGTTTGACTGGGACAGAGAAGGTTTGGAGCCAGCAGATCCAGTGTCTGGCCCTTGGCCTTTGATTGATGCTGCTACTGTGAGTGAGGCAATAGGCAGGATGAAGGTGGGGAAGGCAGCAGGTGTGTCTGGGTTGACTGCCGAAATGTTGAAGGCCTCCGGCGATATAGGGGTGAAGTTAGTCACTGACCTGATAAATAGGATTATTTATGAGTGTGTTGTCGCAGATGATTGGCTGAAGAGTGTAATTGTAAATGTGTATAAAGGGAAGGGTGATGCCCTGGAAAGAGGAAATTATAGAGGTATAAAGCTTTTAGATCAGATAATGAAGGTAATGGAGAGAGTTTTAAAAGGTATGATTAGAGAAAGAGTGAATATTGATGAGATGCAGTTTTGGGTTTGTGCCAGGTAGGGGGACCACTGATCCCATATTCATTGTTCGACAGCTTCAGGAAAAATATATTGGTAGGAGAAGGGATCTTTATTTTGTTTTTGTTGATTTGGAAAAGGCCTTTGACAGAGTCCCTAGAGAGGTGGTGAAGGGGGCAATGAGAGAGCTTGGCTTTGAGGAGTGGCTGGTTAGGGTGGTTATGGCTATGTATGTGGGTGCTCACACCCAGGTAAGAGTGAATGGAGATTTGAGTGATGGGTTTTCTGTGAATGTTGGTGTGCATCAGGGGTCAGTTTTGAGTCCCATGTTGTTTATCATGGTACTTGAAGCCCTTTCACGTGACTTTAGAAACGGACTCCCGTGGAAGTTGTTGTATGCTGATGATTTGGTGTTGATTGCAGAGAACGAAAGGGAGGCAGAGGAAAGGTTTAGAAAGTGGAGAGATGGTATGGGGCAGAAGGGCTTAAGGGTAAATGCAGATAAAACAAAAGTGATGATATCTAGGGTTGGTGGTGGTACTGTCAAAGACGAGGGAGAGTGGCCACGTGCAGTTTACCACAAGGGTGTGGGAAATAATTCCATCTTGTGTGGTGTTTGTGATAAATGGGTGCATAAGAGATGTAGTGGTATCAGAGGTAGACTGCGAGATAATGCTGATTTTATGTGTACAGCGTGTCGAGGAGAGCAGGTGGAGATTGTCAGACGTGAAAGAATTGAACTTACTGGTGAATCTCTTGAGTGTGTGGAAGAGTTTTGTTATTTGGGAGACATGTGTGCTGGAGGTGGGGCTGGAGCTAGCTCTGTGGCTAGGGTGAGTAGTGGTTGGAAGAAGTTCAGGGAGCCCTTGCCTCTCCTGACATTGAGAGGACTCTCCCTACGTGCGAAGGGGTCTTTGTATGCAGAGCGTGTTAGGAGTGTAATGCTGTATGGTAGTGAGACCTGGGCAGTGAAGGAGGAGAATATTTGCCGGCTCAGACGTACAGTAATGACAATGATTAGGTGGATGTGTAGTGCGTCCCTGCGCTCAAGGTCTGGGGGGGCTGGGTTCACGATGGAAGAGTTGATAGGTAGGATGGGACTGGAGTGTATTGGTATTGTGATGAGGAGAGGTAGATTGAGATGGTTTGGACATGTGGAGAGGATGGGGGATGATAATTGGGTGAGGAAGGTGAGAAGTGTTAATATTGGTGGTGGGGTTATAAAGGGTAGACCGAGAAAGACATGGGATGAGGTCATTAAGTGTGACCTCAGGGTTAAGGGACTGAACAGGGAGGCTGCAATGGATTGTGCAGCATGGAGAGCCGTCATTAGGTGACCAAGGCCGACGCATGCAAGCATGTTGGAGTCTTTAAAAATGAAACGATATGTATATATACATATATATATATATATATATATATATATATATATATATATGCAGTTAAATCAATTACACGACACGTGATTCATAGATATGCTGATATCCACTAGGAAAAGGAAACACGATATATCCCGAGCATTTTCGTGTATTCACATCTTCAGGGGAAATGTGAATATACGAAAGCGCTCGGGATATATCGCGTTTCCTTTTCCTTGTGGATATCAGCATATATATATATATATATATATATATATATATATATATATACAAGATTCGTTGCCTCAGCACAAGACATTGTGCCTCAGTGTTCTGGAACTGCCTGTTAAGGGAGCTCCACAGGTGTACCTTTTCATCTTGTGATGACAGAGTTACCGGTACCTCGTGCCACCAATCTCACAGTGATGTCACCTGTTGGTGTAGTGCTTCCTTTCCTTGTCTTATTCTGTGGCAGTAGTGGTTGAGGGTTCCTTTCCCATCATAGCCATCCTTACTGTATAGTTACTTTTTAAAGAATGTGCTGAAATTTCTGAATGTCTCGCATCAATATTAACTTACTGATATTAACTTCCCGATCGTCGATCTCATTCTCTCCTACCATCTCCTACAAACTACCTTTACTGCATCGTTATCGGTCTTCTACCAACCTTACATTTACGGTAACATTATTGTTTCCTCCTTCTCCTCCTCTTCCTCCTCCTCACTACTCCCGGATCTTCACAAAATTATCTCATCAATATCCACCTCCAACTCCTATCATTACATTACCATAACCACTAAATTTATGGTCTCCTTGTCCATTTGATTTTAATATATTCAATCTATCTATCTACGACCAGATGCCCTAATCCCAAAAGAGGTGGCTGTTTGTCTTTGAGTTTTTGTCTTTGGGTTTTATGCGGACGGTCACTAACCCTCCGCCAACCCACTTGTTGACATGTAGCGAACACGTGTGGGTTGGTTATGTGGTTACTGCCCAGGTTTGTACATGGTTTCCTGGCTTTCAGGAAATCTTTAGGCTCTTTCCTTAATGTAAAGCCATCTGAATAAGGGAGAAGAGTAATAAAAAGTGAGAGGTAAAATGGGAGAAATAGGAAGAGAGGAGGGCAGACAAAGAAAAAGAATGAGAAAAGTAAAGGAAGAAAGAGGCAGTACTACATCAGGTGAGTGGGTGATGGTCGCCACCATGATTCACTAGTGAAATTTTTACTCTTCACTCTTATAACCCATCTACCTCTTTGTTTTCCTCAACCCCTACAACTTTCTTTACTCCTCAACCTTTTCCCCTCCTTTCCTTTCAGCTCCATCTCCTCATCAGTTCTCTCACTCTCTCTCTCTCTCTCTCTCTCTCTCTCTCTCTCTCTCTCTCACTCTCTCTCTCTCTTTACCAGACCCTTCCCCTCATCTCCTAAGATTCTTCTTCTCCTAGCCTCCCCAACCCTTTTTCATCTCCTCCTTAAACCCTTCTCCCTTTCTCCCCTATCCCCTGTTCCTTCTCCCTTTCCCAGCATTTTCCTTTTCGCTCCCCTCCTTCCCACCTTCTTTCACCCAATATCCCGTAACATCCATCGCTAAGTAGTGCGGCCATGACTGGGCCCTCCGGCAGCTCACGGACAGACTCATCCATGATAGCACAATACCAAATAGGGTTCGATATGTGAAGTAAAGTAACCGATTATGATTAAATGCATCTCTCAGGGGCATTTTGGGAAATTGTCAGAGTAGAGCTGATTTCTGGTGTTGGTTATGAGCATACTTTCTTCTTAACCTATTGTAATGTTGAGGTTTACCTAAGTGAATGAAATCGTCTGACGGTAATTGTAATGGTTACATGCTGTCAGTCTGCATTGCCGAAGGTTAATTTGTTTGAGTTTGAAGCCCTTTAGAGGCAGGAATTGCGCTCAGTTATATAAATTTCTTTGGTAGCAGCAAGACCCCTACTAGGATTAGCAGGGCTAATTCAAATTTGTTCCCTCTGAAGGCAGTGGCAAATCAAGCTGAAATTATTTTACTTGGTACAGTTTTGCAAGCATGTTTAATTTAGAGATATTTTTGTGTGCGGGTCGCCTAAATTAGTAGTGTATTTCATAAGCTCCCCGAGATATATTCATTGATAACACACAAACGAATCGATTTTTGTATGGAAGTTGAATGGCCCACGGATGGACGGCTCGGTCTTCTAACAACTGACACGTAACATTCAAGCTTCTCTAGATCACGTCACCAGAGAATGGGTAATATGATATTGGTCCGTTCATAAAGATGAGAGAGAGAGAGAGAGAGAGAGAGAGAGAGAGAGAGAGAGAGAGAGAGAGAGAGAGGAGATGCAAGAAAAGGATTAGGTAAGTTTGAAAAGGAAGGAGGTGGTGTGTGTGTGTGTGTGTGTGTGTGTGTGTGTGTGTGTGTGTGTGTGTGTGTGTGTGTGTGTGTGTGTGTGTGTGTGTGTGTGTGTGTGTTTTAGTAGATGAAATTATGGATAGGGTAAGCATACACTGATTAGAAAGTTATATATGGAAACAGTCACTTTCCCCCATTTCCCCCCACACACTTCACCCCTTCTCTCTCTCTCTCTCTCTCTCTCTCTCTCTCTCATTAACGGCATCTGATCCTGACAAACATATATAACCCGAAAAATGTATTTTTAAAAGTGGATCAGTTTCATATTAACCATTAATTAGTAGCGTGCTGTGAAAGAAAAAAAAAAAAGGTGAATATAAAAGTCAATGGTCATTTGTTGGAAAACCGGACTATTTATTCCTGGAGCATCCACCATCAGTGCAAAGATCGGTGGATTTATGAGCTAGCAATGGATTTATCGCGGGTGCAGCGCTGTTTTTTTTTCTTTTTTTTTATAATGAATGGAGGAAGGAAAAACAAAGGTAAAAAAAAAAATAAGTCCATGTGCCTAAAGGCATCCTCCATTCATAAAATACTTGTAACAATTCAATTTAAAATCGAGAGGATTAAATGTATGTGGGACGCAACTCCCAGGAAGTGAATTCCAGAGAGTAGTAGTTCTGGGGATAAATTAATTTTGATAAGCAGAGGTTCTGC
Source organism: Coenobita brevimanus (assembly GCF_032717465.1). Lineage (NCBI taxonomy): Eukaryota > Metazoa > Arthropoda > Malacostraca > Decapoda > Coenobitidae > Coenobita > Coenobita brevimanus. Next base: position 19,155,014 of record NC_137058.1, read on the forward strand.
ATTGTGGCAGAGAGAGTGTTAGTTCATGGGCGCTCCCTGCTGCCCGAGTATTTCGGGAGATAATGTGAAGAGGAGGCACAATTGAAGCCAGTTCATTAGAGCACTTACGGTTGACGGTGATCTATTGTCAGCGTGTGACATCAGTGCCATAGAAGGCAGACTGAGCTGGCACACGATTACTCCATTTGTTGCTGTGTAACAAAACGCAAAGCAGGTGGCACCAGACACTGGGTTTATACCATCTTTGTTCGGACGTTAAGACACATGAATGTAACCAAGAAAGGGAGAGAACTACCAGCTGTGAAGGGACCAGGTACTGGTGATGCTAAAAGATATTAGGACAGACCAGAGCTGGAGGACACGGACAGTTGATAGGGGCGAGATTCCATGCGAATCCTCAGACGGAAGGGGAAAGGATCGCGGTCAGACATTGGGATAAACAGTTGACTGATGGACAATGTTATCAGATGGACAGAGTCAGACGAGAATATATAGTTAACAGGGAAACAGAGTCAGATATGGGGATGAAAAGTTGACAGAAGCAGAGTCAGACACGGAGACAGAGAGGTATATATGAAAAAAAAAAAAAAATATATATATATATATATATATATATATATATATATATATATATATATATATATATATATATATATATACCCTATATATAGAGTTTTAGATATGAGAAAAAGCAGAGGCACAGAGAATCTGGCATGCGGACAAAAGTTATCAGAAGAACAGAGTTGCATATGGCGACAGAGTGTTAGCAGTAGAACGGAGAATCAAATATGGGACAGTTAACAGGACAGAGACCCAGACACGGGGACCTTTTACAGAAGGACGGAAAGTCAGATATGGGGACAATTAACGGAAGGACGGGGAGTCAGCTTGGGGTATATTTAACAGAAGGACAGTGAGTCAGCTATAGGGCAAAATTTACAGAGGGACAGAGTCACACATGAGGACAGCACAGAAGAACAGAGTCAGTTATGGGGACAGGGAGTTAACAGGAGCACATGAAGATAGTTAATGAGTCTGAGGCGGGGACTTAGTTTACAGAGACAGAATCGGACATAAGGGAAGGAACAACAGAGACCGAGACAAAATACCAAACAAAAGGACGAACAACCAGGGCTAAGAACATACCAATAAGAAAGATCAAAACATGACCAAGTAGAAAAAATTTAACAGGGAAAAGGGCAAAAGATGAAGGGGAAAAATGTAGGAAGGAGAAGGGTGAGTGAGCAGGAGGGGGCAGAATGCAGGGTAAGAGGGAGGCAGCAGGAATGGGAACAGATTGTAAGGTAAGGGAGAGGCAGAAGAATAGGGAACAGATTGCAAGGTAAGAAAGAGGCAGCAAAAGGGGAGGGATACAATATGTTAAGGGAGAGGCAGGAAGGGAGGGAGCAGACTGGAAGGTAGGGAAGGGGCAGCACGTGGGCGGGAGAGACTGTTGGCAGCATGGAAGTGAACAGATTTCAAGGTAGGGGTGAGGCATCAGGGAAATGAACAAACAATAAGGTGGAGGAGAGGTAGCAAGAGAAGAAAGGCAAGGCTATACGTTAGAGAAGAGGAAGCAAGGGAGGGAACAAACTGTAGGGGGGAGAAAACAGACTGCAAGTCAGGGGAGAGGCAGCAAGGGAAAGAACAGACTGTACGGTAGGGGAGACCCAACAGGGAGGGAAATCGATTTCAGGGTAGGGTAGGGTAGAGGCAGCAGAGGAGGGAATAGACTGCCAGGTATGGGAAAGGCAGCAGGGAAGACAGCAGACACAGCAGGGGAGAAAGAGGCCAAAAAGAAAGGGGCTCTTACTGGAATGCTGACATTAATACTGGTTAAATTAATCCTGCCGGTGGTGTTGTAGCCACAGAGTATTATTAATAAGAAGGGATGTCGATGCAGGTTTTGTTGTCTTCTTGCGTCACTTGGATTAAAGTGGCTTTTTGTTTAAACATTTCATGTTATTTTGTCACAAATATATTTATAATCATGCATATATACAGTCATACTCGAGGACGGTTTTATTTTACTTTGTTCTTTATGGCTTACTACTTCTCTCCTGGTTCTAGGACTACTTTTAATTAAAAATAACGCCACTGCTTTACGGCCCAAGTTACAACGTAAATTTTCACAAGGAGTACTACCTCCACTCTGTCACACCACTCAACATTACATTAGACCGTCATATTCTGCCACCCGTCCTCATATACGGGTATATGAAATATCTCAAGGACTTTTTACCTCTGTCCTCCCCATTCCCTGCCCGTTGCACCTGAGGTAGCAGAATATTTTATTTAGGTCCAGCACTATAACCACTATTAGATCTCCACACCAAGATGTTGAGTGCTCCTTTATTGTTGCCGTTCTTTTTTTTTCTTTTTTTCTTTTTTTTTTATATAAACGTCATTTCAACTTGGTTTCATTCCTTTACTTCATAACTACATTGCGTCACACTTGAAACAATTGTTAATTTGGCCAATAGCCCCGGACACTCTTCACTTGTGTGTGTGTGTGTGTGTGTGTGTGTGTGTGTGTGTGTGTGTGTGTGTGTGTTTTAATAAGATTTATGATGTCACGGGTCAGACCACATAAACTATAGTCTCACCAATCTAAAACCAAGGTTTGGGTGGGGTCTGGCACTGGGTGCAGCCATGCCATACTTCCTAAACGAGCGATGAGTAGATTCTGTTATATATGTAATAGGCATCACAGATAGGTACACACATACTAATACAATATAAATGTAAGTGTTCTAGCATATCAAAGGAAGGTAAACTTGTAATGCATATGGCTCTTGTACATCAATAAAGAAACGTGGCATACATATTTTACAGTGTTGCTGAAAAAAATGTAGTTACTTTTACCGACTTTCACGGTAGTTCTAAGTTGGGTAAGTAATGTAACAATTACGTTTATAATATAATTTGAAGGAATCAGCAGAACATACGCTATTTTCTTAATAGAAATAAATAAGTTAAAACACTCACGAGCGGCAACATCCAGGCCCATACTGGGAATTGACCCATTAGAGGGAGATTTAAGCTTCTGTCACGTGCTTCCACTGTTCACTTTGTTATATATATAACTTAAATTATATTTATAACTTAAATTAGTTTGTCTTTACACACACACACATACACAAACACACACACACACACACACACACAGAAGTGGGTGCAGTCATGTCAGGCCAGGTGGCAAGATGTGAGCGGACGAACTCTAACGGTGCGGTGTCAGGTCAGCCACTAGCCAATCAGAGTATAGGAAACAAGGTAGCGCTGTACGCCGGGAAATCCCCGGCTGGTCTCCACCCAAACCTTGGTTTTAGATTGGTGAGACTATAGTAGTTTTGAGATTTTGTGTTCTTGTCAGTTCATTATTCATCATGGCAATTACACAGAAGCATGTCAGTGTACGGTAGTTGTGTGGAGACCATCTTTCATCCTCTTGGAAATATTAATAATCTTACTTTTCACTGCACAATCCTGCTCCCAGGCGATTTCATTTAATTTAGGGAGGATATTTCGTAAAGGATATGCAAAAATCAATCTTATTTAAACTGCTGAATATCATTATGTTATTTAATTTTTTTCCATCCCCTGGAAGAATATATTTAGGTCAGGGTGGCCTGTTCTTAGGGAGATGATTAAACCCTACCCTTTTATCCATATTCTTCATGGCCATCCAGTTTACCCAGTTACATTCCATCACTATCTCCATACTGACCCTCACCTCTCTAATTTCCTCATTCTTCTCTCCCTCCTGACAGTAACACAACGAGTTATTGACTTGTTGAGATCATGAGAGTTTACTAGAAAGTTACACTTTGTCCCCAAAATATCTGAAACTTTCGTCCTTACAATATGATGCTGTGAACGATTCATTTTAATATAATTTCCACTAAGTCATCATGAAAGTCGCATGCAAATTGTTTTTATCAGTATTGCGTAAAAAGGGAACCTTATACAACACACTAGACCACAAATCATCCAGAAATATTTGAGTGGGAATGAACACGCACTATAATAACGCTCACTGTGAAACCATTAATTGCCTGGTCGAAGATGCTTTTTAGTGCAATGGTACAGTTATTGGAAGTGATACGCCATCATTCCTACACGTAGTTTAGTTTATCTGAGAGAATGGGTCAAACACACACACACACACACACATACACACACACACACACACACACACACACACACACACACACACACACACACACACACACACACACACACACACACACACACACACACACACACACTGGTGCAGTGGTAACGTTCTCGCTTGCCAACTGGTGGACGGGAGTTCGCGCCTCGCTCAGGTTGCGAAAAGTTTCACTGACGAAGTGGGTGGTTACTGTCCCCCTTGAGCAAGGGGACGGGTGTGTGCGTGTGTGAAGGTCACAGCCTTGCCCTTAGATCGGACTATATGAGCTCTCAGCTCCCTTCCGGGAGGGTAAAAGCTGACGATCACGACCATCAAGTGATCCTGACCGACCCGGTGAATTACACACACACCGAGGTACCGAGAGAGAGCAGACGCACGTCACCACCGCCGTATACCTGGCCAACTTGGCCAGCGGCATTACCTAAATACAGTAAATATCTTTATATGAGTCAAGCTCTGTACAAGGTTAGACTAAATGGTGTTCTAATATAAAAAAGAAGTTTTAAGTAAGACTTGGTCAAACAGAAAAGTAAACAAAGCAGCGCAAGAATGCGCACAATCAGCTGATCGTTGTTTAGTCTACAACCTGCCCCAGGGAATGTAAGTACTATATGCGATTTTAGTACCGCAAAATGACCACATACTTTAGTAAAGCAAATTTGGAAAAGAAAAGGGATAAAGGTAGAAAGCAGGATGATGATTTCTACCAAGAACTGGTTGAAATGGAGACTCACAATAAACTGGTGGAACGAGTACTGGGGTTAGAGCCGGCTTTTCAAAATGAGATTGATGAAATTAAGAAACAGATGCACTTGCAAAAGGAAGAAATAGAAATATTAGGAAAAGAAGTCAACAAGAAAGACACAACCATGGATGAGCTAACAGTTGAAGTGGGTACACTTAGGAGGAAAATTAGTGAAATGGCAAGTACAGTAGTCAACCACGAGAGTATTATGGAGGAGATCAAAAACGATACAGAGACGGTTAGGCAAGTAAGCAGTCTGATAGACCAGAGCAGTGATATTGAGAAGATAACACAGGTGAATGAAGCTGTGCAAAGCTACAAAAATGATGTAGAAACCACTCATGCTGAAATGGTGGAAGTAAAGAAAGACTTCGAAACAAGGGTGGAAGAAAAAAGCATTAAAAAGGAAGTGAAAAGAATAATCCAAAACAATCCTAAGTTAGTCAGAGATTCAGTAGATATTAACAAATCTATAGTAATCACTGGTATAGAAGAGGAAGAAGTAAAAAACAAGATTTCAGGAGACAAAAAGGAGATGGCAAATGTAATGGGCATATTGAAAGATATATCAGAGGAAATCTGTAGTAAAGACATAGAGTAACACAAAAGGTTAGGGAAATACGAGAAAAGCAAGTCAAGACCCCTAAAGGCAACCTTCCAGAGTGTAAACACCGTGGAGGAGATACTAAAAAATGCAAAGAATCTTATGGAAAAAGAGTTTAAAAAAGTATGGATACAAAGATGCCTAACACAAGAGGAACTGGAATTACTGAAAGAGAAGAGGGAGGAAGGAAAAACAAAAAATGAGGGAAGTTCAGAGGAGAAGAATACATTTTTTTACAAAGTAATTGCATTGCAGGTACAAAAGTGGTACACAAACAGGATGGAAGAAAAAGGAGGAAGGTAGTAGAACCAAATCATGACAAATATATAAACAAGATGATTAAGTTGATGTACTCAAATGTGGATGGAATGATATCTAAATTATTAGAGATGAATGATTATGTCAGAGAAAATGTACCACATATAATATGCCTCACTGAAACAAAATTAACACCAAGGATATCAAATGACATCTTAAACTTAGAGGAATATAATATATGGAGAAGAGACAGATATTTAAAAAAAGGAGGAGGAATTATAATATTAACTAAGAAAAATCTAAAAGTTAAAGAAATAGAATTAGATATACCCTCACAAGCAGAACTGATTGCAGTAGAGATAAATACATCTGAAGGGAAAGTAACTGTAGCCAATTTGTACATGCCACCCAGATCAAACACATGGGAAAGAGACGAATATGAGGACCTGGCAGAGAGTACAATTCAGAGTTTAAGAGCATTACTACATAAAATGGAAGACAAATCGGAAAGAATTATACTAACTGGAGATTTTAATACAAATATAAATTGGAATACTCTAGATATAATAAGCCAAGAAAGCTGTTGGGACCAAAAGCTCCTAGATCTTGTGCAAGAGATTTTCCTAACACAAGATGTAGGGGAAAGCACTAGAAAGAGAGGACTCGATATGCCCTCAATGCTAGATCTCATATTTACTAGGTAAGAAAACGATAATTACAATTTAATGTATCATCCTCCATTCGGCAAAAGCGACCATGCAGTACTAAATTGCAATTTCAGGATTGCATATGACATAGATAACAGCAATGAAAGTTACAAAAAGAGCCTAAACTTTAAAATGGGAAAGTATCATGACCTAAAGAAGTACTTCTTAGAAATTGCTTGGGAAAAGGAGCTTAGAGGACAAGATTTAAATGCTATATATGAAAAATTCTGTGAACTTTATGAAACAGGAGTCCAGAAGTACGTCCCACAACACAAAGAAGCAGACAAGAAAATAAAGAAATGGTTCAATATAGAATGTAAAAAATCAAAAGAAAAAAGAGATTTGTTGTGGAATAGATACAGAAGACACAATAGTGAAAGGGCATATAATAATTACAAACAGGCAAGAAACGGTTATACAAGAATAAGGGGGGAAGCCCAAAAACAGTTTGAGGAGGATATCATAAATAAAAGTAGTGATCAACCAAAGCTATTTTACAGCTACATCAGAAGCAAAACCAAAGTCAAAGATGAAATAAAATCCATTACGGATGGAATCACCTATACACAAGAGAAGGATATTTGTGAAACACTAAAGAAGAATTTCCTTACAGAGGAAAAACATTTTGAGAGGATTTATGTGGAACATGCATGCCCACACATACTACCAGATATACAAACATCAGAAAAAGAAATACAGGAGGAGCTAAGTAAATTAGACAAAGGAAAAGCAAGTGGTCCTGATGAAATTTCATGTTGGGTGCTACGTGAATGTGCAAAGGAGTTAAGTAAACCATTATTTTTAATTTTCAAGAAATCCTTGAGTCAAGATAAACTACCTGATATTTGGAAGAAAGCAAACATTGTTCCCTTATTCAAGAAAGGGAATAGACAAAAGCCACTTAACTACCGACCAGTATCACTAACCAATGTTGTAAGCAAGGTATTAGAAAAGCTTATAAGAAAAGCTTGGGTAAATCACCTAGAAGAACACAGTATGATAACAGAAGGACAGTTTGGTTTCAGAAAAGGAAAATCATGTGTCACTAATCTGTTGAGCTACGATGACAGAGTAACAGACACATTACAGGAAAGAGAAGGTTGGGTGGACAGTATCTATTTAGATTTCAAGAAAGCTTTTGACACAGTACCTCACCAAAGACTTTTATGGAAACTGTACCATCAAGGAGAAATTCGAGGCAATCTGTATTGTTGGATGCAAGATTTTCTCATGAAAAGAAAAATGAGAACAGTACTAAGGGGAAATTACTCATCATGGAAAGAGGTGACTTGTGGAGCACCACAGGGCTCAGTGCTGGCACCAATCATGTTTTTAGTGTATATAAATGATATAGACAGTAACACTGGAAATGAAAGCTATCTAAATATGTTTGCAGATGATGCAAAAATACAAAGGAGAATTACTAACACAGACTCATGTAAAAAGCTACAAGAAGAATTAAATATACTTTATGAATGGAGTAGTACATGGCAAATGGAATTCAATGTGGACAAGTGTCATGTAATCAAGTTTGGTAAAAGTGGAAAAAGACCTGATTGGGATTATACATTAGGAAATAAAACCCTACACACATCAGAAAGAGAGAAGGACCTGGGTATGATTATCAATAACAGACTATCTCCGGCTGACCACATGAGTGAGAAGGTACGGAATATGTATACACTGCTTGCCAATATGAGAATAGCATTTACACACATAAAGGAAGACATGCTAAGAAAGATAATAACATCATTCATCAGACCAACCCTGGAGTATGCATCAGTAGTCTGGAGTCCTCATCTCAAAAAACACATAGAAAAGACTGAAAAAGTTGAAAAGGCCGCTACAAGAAGGGTACCAAGCTTAAGAGATCTAAGCTACGAAGGAAGACTAAATAAACTGAATCTACCAACACTACTAGAGAGAAGGAAAAGAGGTGACATGATTATCCTATATAAATGCATATCAGGGAAGGAGAAAATAGACATAAATGATTACTTAACACATGGAGAAGCACCAGCAAGAGGACACTGCAAAAAAACTGCATAAAAAGAGAGGTGATAAAGACGTAAGGAAATTTAGTTTCCCAAATAGAGCAATTGATCAGTGGAATGCACTACCGAATGAAATAGTGTGCCAAAACAATTCACAAATTTAAGGATATGTACGATAAATATGGTTTAAGACACGGGACAGTACGAGCTTGACTCATTCCTGTAAAGATACAATTAGGTAAGAACACACACACACAGACACACACACACACACACACACACACATACACACACACACACACACACACAGCAGGAGTAGCGTAACACAATACTGGGAAATGTCCAGTGTGTTTTTATTATACTGTATGGTGTGGGTATGCTTACTATACAGTAGTTTGGGTCTGCTGTTGGTATGCTTACAATGGCTACGATCTGATGTGGGTGTGTTTACTGTAGTCAGGATCTGTTGTGGATGTGTTGACTATAGCTGGGGTCTGGTGTGGGTGTATTTATTATAGCTACGGTCTGGTGTGGGTGTGTTTATTATAGCTACGGTCTGGTGTGCGGGTATTTAATACATGTTTTCAAGTGGGTCTCTTCGTTGTCTCCTGTAGAGGACTTTTTTTTTTTTTTTTTGCCCTGGGGTCGAGATGATCGTCCTCTGATAAAAATCCTTAATTAGTTTTTACTAGTTATTCCAAAATTGTGGTGTTCTCATTGTACATTCAGGCACCATTGCAGGGAAAATGTTTTGAAACTGAACTGAGGGAGTTGTCGTCCAGCTCTCGTTGATATTACGGTCACGTCAATGTGTGTCACAGGACTGTTTGTAAGCTGGGAATTTTTAGTTGCACATGAGTTTATAAATAGTTCTTCATCAGCATCAGCTGTTTATCGTGAAGGTTTTTCTACTGACAACTCCACCAAAAAAACAGCCGGCCACAAATAGCGTTTCATGGTGTATGGACAGAAGAATATCCGTCCCTATAATAAATTAAAAAATATATATATTGTTGACTATGGAAGGGGAGAAAGAAGGGGAGACCGAGGATAAGATGGAGGGATGGAGCAAAGAGGTATATGGGTGAGAGGGTCGTGAGTTTGGAGGATGGCAGCGTAATGGCAGGTGAAACGGCGACATGGAAGCGATGTGTTTGGCCACCCCATTCGAGATTAAGGCGTCTGGCTATAGACAAATAAACAGATAGACTATGACAGCCTTTTCCCAGGCCTCAACACTTATAAGGGTTACAATGGCAGTGTCTTTTTCCGTCATCACTCCAGTTTCTGGCACACTCTCTTCCCTTGTAACCTGCCTTTTCTGTTTCTACAAATTCTACACTTGCTTTAATCATCATTCTGGTAGATGTAGCAAATGTACCTTTACTTTGTCTGGTTTTACATAAAGAAACACAAGAAAGGAAGCTATGAAATATGGAATATATTACAGAAAGTTCTGTTGCAAAACTCATGAAATGTTTTCCCGTGAGTCACTCCCAAAAATAAGTTACTTTGGCATTAAATCCTTCAGTCCGGTGAGGTATTCTATTAATTTATTCTTACTACCATCAGATGACTATGCAGCAGTAGAGACCGCCTGTACCAAAGAGGAAGATGAAAACTATTTTTATTTTCTCCCGCTACAGATATGTCTCCTTAAAAGAAAAAAAAAATGTTTGGGGACAGCAGGTAAAATTACATAAAAGTTATTTAAATTAAGAGATTTGATTTAATTTTAGCTATGTAGAATTGATAAACATACAGAAACATGTGAAATGTCATTGTGGGGAGCTTCTAGTGTTGGGTTTGTGTTTTCCTGCATTTCGCCCATTTTGTTGTTGCCCTTTGCCAGTCCCTCTTTTCTACCTTACCCTCACCTCTCCCCCTTTCCCCTGTTCTCATTTTACCGTCCCTCGCCACACTCCATCTCCGCTAACACTCCATCTCCGTTAACTACCTCACCTGACACCAGCGTGATAAACTGGCGGGATGTACTGACAAAAAAAAAAAAAAAAAAACGAAAATACCAGAATCAAGCTTTCTTTTGCAGCTAGAGCTGGTGAAGATGCATGGAGTAAGTGTTGTGGAATTTGACATTGATTAGGCTACTTGATTTAGTTTACAGTGCAATAGTTAATA
>NC_137058.1:19168134-19278134 GCF_032717465.1 Coenobita brevimanus
GTGTGTGTGTGTGTGTGTGTGTGTGTGTGTGATAAATATTATGGAGGAGTAATGGAAATGGAAATTGTGTCAAATCATGGGTGCAAAAATGTCATTTGATAGTTTAATAAAAACTAACCTGGGGGTAACCAAAACAAAGTAGGAAAATTGTCACCGTAGTGGATTAGTCAAATAACTTGCCACTACATATCATCCAGTTGCCTTAATTGTGTGTAATTCTCGCTGTCTGAATTCATCGTTAAGAAAACTTCAAAACCATCGTACCTTTCAAAATTTCCTTTGTGATCGTCAATACATACTGTATTCTATATGAATGCCTGGCAGCTGCTCTGGTACCATCCTTTTCAGAATCTCGGTCCTCCTCTTCATGGGAATATAATGTTTTTCTTTCTTGCTGCGCTAGACTTTCCCATAGCAACTGATCAAGTGTGTTAATATCTCCAAAAGTTTTTTTTTTATTTTTTAATATATACTAAGTGCTTCTTCCTGTAGCTGTTTCCTTGTAGTATCTCTAATATTAGCATTTCCCCATTACGTCTATGCTGACACATCAAAATTACGCTAATCAGTGTACGTAATATTCTCCTATGCCACATCAGTAATCGATCTGGTGTTCATCATTCATCTACACATACACGACATTATTGTCTGCATTCTACTTCATAATTATGAGCCCATGCACTCTTTCCTTCCTCCAATCACGTTCACATAAGCATCAGTTTGTGCAAAAATAATAAGTTGGCAATGCATCCCCGTTTCCCGTCACGAACCTCCACTGAAGAGTTCCCTCTCATTTTTTCCCGTCGTCCTTCATACAACAATGCCCTCTTAATATTTCAGCAGTTAATTTCCCATTTAAATCATTCATATTGTCCCGGATAATGTCATTCACACGTACTTTCGTATTTACCCAGGATTTTTTTTTTATTTTCTTGTCCATCGGTTGGAATTTAGTCATACGGACGCACGATATTTATATACTATATATATATATATATATATATATATATATATATATATATATATATATATATATATACAACAAATTCTTCAAACAGTTCTCGATGCACTCCTTCCATTATCGCCCACATTCTCCAACTATTGTTTAGCTACAGCTTGCCGTACAGCCTCTTTCCTTTCCTCAGTTTCACACACACACACACACACACACACACCAGGTCAGCTTCTACAATAACTTTCAAAACCGTTCTACTTTCACTAAAGCATTCATGTTCATGACATTCCATTAAACAGCACCCAAGTTTAAGCAGTAAGCGCTCCATTTAATAATAAATGGATAATATAAGTGCAGAGGTGTGTAAAGTTGAAAAATTAACTTTAAATGTACTGTAAAGTGAGCAACAACAGAAAAAAATGCCTATATTATGGTGATAGTGTGACTACAGCTGTGGCAGGTTTGTGTTAATGACAATTATTAATGCATATGAAAAAATCTTCTGAAGCCACCCTCATATCATTATCAACACCCGGTTAATTTTGGATGTCTGTGTTATCAGATTATACAGACAGTTGCCTGTCCCACACATGAGACGTAACCAGTGACGAACTTAATGTTAGTGAAAGAACGAGATGCTGTGCATTCGTATACATTAGCCTCAGTGCAACTCAAGGGAGCTTGGATCTGAATATAAAAGGCTACTGAGGTAAAGTAAGAAGAACATTAAGTAGGAACTTGCAAGTGGATAAAACAGTTTATAATTCTGTAGACAGGACAGGGTAAGACATATAATGGATTGCATTTTTATTTTCAAACACTGAGAACAGTAGACAATAACCTACTTAAACATTTCCAATAAACAGGAATGTAAACAGAAGGAAGGAATAGTGAAGAATTAGCACAGAGCCATAATATGGCTATATGGCACTGTAGGAGTAGAGGGAAAGTAAACGTTCAGAAGAAACATGGAAATAATCAAGAAGAGAGGTAGGACAGAAGAGCAGAAGAGGACTGTAAGGAAAGATTGGAGACAAAAAGGCCCTTTTTAGTCGCCTCTTATGACAAGCAGGGATACTGGGGAAGTACTCTTTCCTCCCTCCCTAGGGAGAAAATGTCAGCAGAGAAAACGTGGCGGTTTTATCCTATTAATCATCAATGTACCTTTTTATTTCTAGCAATATTTATGAAATTTCTGAGTCCCATCACTTTTATCTGATATTCCAAATACATTTCTTTAAAGGAGCCTCTGTGGTACAGTGGTAAAGTGTGCGTTTTCATACACTGGAGAGCGAGGGTTCACGCCCCGCCAGAGTAATAAACTTTGGGAGCTTCTCCTGGCCACGTACCGCTTGGCGGACACAGGGGGTGCTGTGGTTGAACCAGTGTCGCATACTATAAAGTATGCTTGCACCCAGTCGCTTGCGCGGACCGATTACACTTGGTTCACAGACTACTCACACATCCAAAGCCACTCCAACACTACTATTACACTTACAAGCACTTCTCACCCAACATACAATCTCTACCAGACAGCCTAAGCCACTTGTTAGAGATACATTGGCTGTATCGTCCCGACTTCGGTCGGGATAGCCCGGTCCTGCAGTGGATACTCAAACGGCTGATGATGATGATGATGATGATTTCTTTAAAAGAACATATCCTTCAAGTGTCCATGGTATCTCAGTTGGCAGAATGTTCTTCTCATGGCATTCGTTATCAAGATCTCTGTGTGGGAATCTCCAACAACTAAGATGGAGAGAATTGGCCTTCAGTTGACACCAGTCCTCTGCCAACCCTGCCCAAGCCAATGTAGGCAGGAGTTGCTTTGCCCTTAGTACGTGAAGACACCTTGTTCTCCAGTGCACTCATCAGAGGCTGTGCATATATTTCGTTCAGAGAGAGAGAGAGAGAGAGAGAGAGAGTCCCTGTCCTTCAACTGGTAGCATCCAACTCTCCCCCACCTTGTCGATGCGACAAAACTGTGGTATCTCTTCAAACTGTGGTATCTCTTAATTGCCTTTTGTTCTTCAGTGATACTTCAGTATATAATCTTTCATTCATGCATCACTGTATTCTCTCTTGATGCATATCGGCCATCACAACCGCATCTTTGACAGTATCTCCCTCTACTCTTTATCTCACGCATAAGGAACATTAGCAAATAAATGGTCTTGTCCTTGTTGTCCAAAGGTTAATGGTGTATTGAACATGCCTGAGGTGTAAGTGGGTATGAGTGGTTGCATTAATATCAGAGATTATTGGACCTTGGTTATCCTGAGTGACCACGGGTGCTGTTGTAGCCTGTTCAACATCCACAGTCTGTTCACTAGGAGTACCCTCATTAGCAAGACTAGTGACCATTTTGGACCTGACTGAACTTTCAGGAACTGTTGAATAAGAACGACCAGAACGCAAATGTAAAGTGTTCAAGTCTTCGCTATCCAGTTCCTCAGAAATGTCCTGACTATCTTCTGCCCCAATATGTCCTTCACTACACAAAATTTGGATGCCCTTGTCCAGAGTTTCAACCCACTCACACAATTCTGAGTCTGATTCACTATCCGTCATAGTTGGTTTGAATCTCCCCTTAATTTTCGTCCCTACTTCTTCACTGTATCCATCTAACCTTGTCAGAATTTATTCCCTTCCCAGTCACAGGAAAAGTTAAACTGACACATATAGATTAGTTATGGCTTTTAGCAATAGAGAATGGGACACAGACACGATGTACAGAAAATGTATCTATCTAGGGGAAACTGAGAAACCTTTAAACACATTACCTAACTAACATGTGCTGCTTAAAAAGTGTCTGAAGGTTCACTGTGCATGTACACTACCTAGGTGTCATATGATGCTGATGTTCCCGGTAGATTCGTACTGCAAGTCCACACACTCCGCAAGGTTTCGTCTCCAACCACACGACGATCCTCTCCCCACGCTGGTCCTCAGGTAACTGTAAGGCTCTCCACCACGCCACACAGCCCACCACACACCCGCACACTCACCCTGCCTGACTCCAGCCTCCATGTCCAGTGTTGCCAGATGTGTCTAGACGATCCCACCCTTCACCACACTGGCCTCAGTAACGAGAGCGAGATAATTGCCGGTTCACGCTTGAAGGTAGAAATATGTCTCCAGACAGAGATAGGGAGAGAACGAGAATTACTCTGATATATCTGCTCCACTTACTCCATAATTAGTCCCTTTGCATCAGGAGAGTACGATTTTCTGTTTCACTTGCATGATCATGAGCGGTTGCAAGGGTTTTTCACTGCACAAATCCTTTTAGCACCTTTTCATATCCCAGCACTGAACACCAATATATGTGTGTCATCCCACCGCTGCCACCAATATTATGTATCAGTTGGTATAAATTCCTCAACTGGTCACTAATATACCAGCATATTGGAACGCCACAGCTGATCCCCAATTATATATCAGCTTAGACTTGACCTCACTTTTCCAAGCAAGGTTAATAACATTGCACCTGGTCGAAGTCACTTCCGGCTAACACTCTCCACCAAATGTCTTTCTCACACACTGGAGATGGTGGGAATCGGTGTAGATCCTGTTGACGGAATTGGTAGAGGTAGCGTGTGGAGGTGAACTGAAACCTGATCAGATTTAGCTCTCTATATTGGCCACAGAAAGATACAACTGCGACACAGAGAGAACTCAGAGTAAATACGTCCCTTTCGTTTGAATGATAAGTGTGTTCTGCTGTTAGCCGCCTTCCCTCACTGGGAAGTGGCACTGGAATCAGCATATTCAGAGATGCCAAACCTCACAGACAACTGGGATTTATACATTAATATAAGCATCACAACTTTACCATGCATATTATACAGCTCCATAAAATAGTATTGATTACATTAAAGTATACCAGCAAGGTAAATATTTCCCCAAGACTTTAAACATATATACAATATATTTCTCTGTCGCCTTCCCTTTACCCTAGGTTGTTTTGATTGAAAAAGGCTGTCTGATTTCGCATCCTATCCTAAGCCACATTTTACAGTGAAATGGTGTTTCGTTGCTTATTATTCACACTATATTACACATTGTTAATTATCAATAAACAACTTTGTATGTAATATGTAACAATACTGTGAAACTACAACTCGTCATGGGAAACGATGTTGGCACCAGAACACCCCTCTCGCTCCGCGAGTTGCTGGTGTAGAGAAGTAATCATGCTGGATAATTTAACGATCAATGTTCGGAAACCTTTAAACTAAGGGAGGCCTCTACTAAGCTTTTACGAGTAAAAGCGTTAACTGTTAGCAAGAACAGTATGACATGGACGTATCATACTGAAGGGGTTAATGGAAGCTACTTCTTAGCCAGGTATTACAAGAAGTTCTTTATAAATGGAATGAAGCTGTTGGTATCAGGAATAAAATTAAAAGGACCTCACCATACTGGAGGAGTTAATCTCTATATATTCTTCAACTTTCTTGTTTTCCTTATGCCAGAATTATCGGTCTTTTGCTAATGGTTTTACTTCTTTCCAGCAAATTCAATCTTCTAGTAATTCAGTCACGAGCTTGAAATTCATAAAACATATTTGTCTTTTAGGCATAGTACTGTTTTATGTTATTCCCCAAGTTGGAATCATTAATCTCTTACCCATCGGCTCTTATATTCTTCCACCACTACCTTATCCCAGGTTATTGAATCCCACATCCGACGCTCCTGTTCCATTACCCATCCCTTTCTGCCAGGCCCTCTTCTCGGTTATCAGTTTACAATTTCTCTCATCTCTCTGATCGTCCATCATCACTTTTCCTGACCTCACTTTCATCCACACTCATGCCCATCACCCCTTCAGGTTGCTTTATTGTGATATTGTTTTCCTTTACTACCTCTTCCTTCGCTTTCTCCATTCCGGCCCTCCTGCCTCACTTTTTCCTGTTGACCCTTCATAGACAGGACAAAGTCAAGTATATTCCAAACAAAATCGTCAGTGACCACGAGAAAATATAATGGTCTGTTGTCTCTGTTTTATTTACCTTATACCACACTGTCATGAGTAGTCAGAAGCATGAACTACTCGTACATCAAGAAGCAGAAGGTCAATTCATTAATACTCTTAGTGATGAGTAGAGATTCAAGGCCGGGCTACTGAAGACCGAAACATATCAGAACACAAAACGAGCCTACGACCCGCATTACATTGAAAAAAAAAATAATAATAATAATACTTCCAGTCACTTACTAGGGATTCTAAAAACGGTTACGCTATAAGACTTTATGCATATATATATATATCGATAGATAGCTACAATAAAATAGAAATAGGTAGATAGACAGATAGAAAGATATAGATATTGATATGCTCTAGACATGGATGTAGATATACATATATGTAAGAAGACTGTTTTTTGACTTATTGGTATACGGATAGCCTATGGTGGCTGTCATTTTGACACGTGTTAGGTAGTTACGCTTCAAGAAACTCTGAACTAAACAGCTATATATCCATCTTGACACCCAGGTCCTCTAAGCATGACCATGCATTTATCTCCCTTGCAAATTCTGTTTAGATTTTACATTATATGAACCCTTGATCTATACAAACACATGGTCAACCCCCCCCCTCTCTCTCTCTCTCTCTCTCTCTCTCTCTCTGCATATAGTATGTAGTCTCCAGCAAAAATAGAGTGACCGGCTCGTCGAGCAGGTTGGTATATGTGGCACCGCCACACCCCCATTTCATTTCCCCCCTTCTCCCTCGTTCCCATTCATTCGTCTATCCTCCACTCTCCCCACATCCAAGAGTAAGGCCCACTTGCATTGTTTCAACCACTCTTCCATCATCCATTTGTCTTAGGAAATAATGGTTTTGTTATGATAACGAATAAAAACACATTACACGGTGATTTAATCCATAGTATAGTTATTTATACACCACGATCTGAACGCAGGGTGATATACAGTAGTAATATATTCGTATGATAGTGAGGTCTTTAATCATACAATTTATCATATTGACGTTTGCAACTAGTCAGTGTGTAACATTAAACAGTTGGAAGCTATAAGCAGATGTTTGTAGTGGTCGGTGGTGTGCTCCTTTCCTTACTCGACGTAATCACTGTTACTTTACAAAGTGTTGCTGATAAGTAAAACACATGATCAATATTATCTTGGTTATTGATGTCTTAATACATGATATCTGATAATGTTTAATAATATTCAGCTTAATCCTGCATCATCCTTGAACATGCTTGGGGTTTCATTCACACGGGACTTATCTTGGAAAGATCATATTACATCTCTTGTAAAACCTGCTTCCAAGAGATTAGGTGTGCTAAGCCGACTCCATTCCTTCTTTACCCCTGCACAATTGTTGACTCTATACACGGGTTTCATCCGCCCCTGTGTGGAGTACAACTCTCATGTGTGGGGAGGTTCCCCACATACAGCTCTGCACAGTAGGGTGAAGTTAAAGGCTTTTCATCTCATTAACTCTCCTCCTCTTACTGACTCCCTTCAACCTCTGTCTGTTCGCCACACTGTTGCATCTTTATCTCTTTTCTATCGCTACTTCGATGGTAACTGCTCCTCTGAACTGTCTGCATGCATCCAGTCACCTCTACGACGGGCACATAGCACCCGTCTAGCAGCAAACTCTCATCCTTTTTCTGTCCAACTCTATAATGCAAGAGTTAACCGTTACTATCAGTCCTTCATTTATGCAACAGGTCAGCTCTGGAATTGTCTCCCTCTGTCTGTATTTCCTGCTTCCTATGACCTCCAGTCTTTCAAACGCAATGTGTCCAGGCATCTCGAAATGATCGGATCTTGAATTTGGCTCTCTCTTGTATTTTGTTCTTCTCTTGGAATGAACAGTTATTGTGGGCTCGTTGCCTTTGGTTCCTTCTTTCTCGCATTTAAAAAAAAAAAAAAAAACAGGGACCGATGACAGGTTGTCTGGTGGTCAAGCCGAAGCCATGATGTGGTTGCTGGCATTACCAAATATTTAGATGCCATTCATTGCTGTCGACAGTATTATAAGTGTCAAGGTCAGTTTCATAGACAGGACAGCCAACAGTAGTGAGCCTCGTGGTGTGCTGACCCAGCGCACACCATACAAACAGGGCCAGATTACCGGGTATAGGCAAACTGGGCAACTGCCTACCAGGCCACGGCCTGTCACAGGCCATCCAGACTTCCAGAGCAGAATATATATATATATATATATATATATATATATATATATATATATATATATATATATATATATATATATATATATATATATATATATATATATATATTTTGCAGGCCAACTGTTTGCATTGCTTACCAAGCCACAGCATAGTTAATCCGGCGCTGCATACGACCAACCCCCTCCACCCCTTGCCTCAGCCACTTATTGCCAACCACTCCAGCAAGAGACACGCCACCACCTGATAACAATATCAGGAATATAACTTTGCCTTATGTAGTTATTACTGCAATAAGGTGTAATTTGCGATTAACACGTTTATAACATGACGTTTTTCGGAAATGATAACCAGTAGCTAAATTGGCCGAATGGATGATCTGCATAGTAACCAAACAAACATGTCTCCATTGCAGCTTACGCTAATCAGCATTATTGTGCCATACAACACATAATCCAGTTACTCGTTTTCAGCGAGAACGTTTTCAACAAAGATGTGATGGGTTACAGTTCATACTGGTCAGTGTTGCTAATAGCAACATAATGGACGTAGCGGTCAGGTTAACTTTATGATAATTTGCTCTTCAGCTTGTGTCCCATGTCTGTTACTACTTTCCTCTATCTCTGTGTGGCCATGGTTTTTCCCATCAACTAATATCAGCCGAAACGTCAGTTGCCTCAGAGAGAGAAGGATGTTAAAATGGACAAAAAGTTTTGGTTACACAAATATATAATAAGACTAACTGACTACCGGTATATTTAAGAACACTTTTTAAAACGATATGAAACAGTGGGGTCAGACACTGGATTTATATGATACTGGAATGTTGTGGGTAACTGGGGGAGTGACAAGGTAACCATGTCAACACCGAGTAGGACCACCCACCACCTTTGCTATCGCCCTGTTCCATTTGCCCTACAATACCAAGTGGTATAGTGATAATAGTGAATGTTTTACTAGAGATCTGGTGTTTTAGCCTGACTTACCCTGCAGAGTTCAGACTAATGTATTATAATCCACTATTGCACTGCATATCTAACTGAATAACATTTAGAAAATAAGGTCTTACTGTGTACAGATCATTAAATGCTTATTTGCCATATCATTAAACTATAAATATCACTATTATATGGCGCAGTGGGCAATATTGTAATGCACACTTCATGGTGATAATAAAGTCGTGTTTATGAGCATTGGTGGAACACACACACACACACACACACACACACACACACACACACACACACACACACACACACACACTTCCCACCCCAGGCAGAGTCGTCGACCCCGGGGTCTTGACCATTCCCTGGCCTCTCTCTATATATTCTCTTGACCTTGCCCGGGCCCATCTCCCTCTCCCTGTGCCCCCACCAATACGTGTGACGGCCAGCTACCCCCCCCACACACACACACACCACCGACCCCTACAAACATCTGCTTATAACTTCCAACTGTTTAATGTTACACACTGACTAGTTACAAACGTCAAAATGATAAATTGTATGATTAAAGACCTCACTATCATACGAATATATTGCTATATCACCCTGTGTTCAGATCGTGGTGTATAAATAAATACCATGGATTAAATCACCGTGTAATGTGTTTTTATTCGTTATCATAAAACAATTATTTCCTAAGACAAATGGATGATGGAAGAGTGGTTGAAACAATGCAAGTAGACCTTACTCTTGGATGTGGGGAGAGTGGAGGATAGACGAATGAATGGGAACGAGGGAGGAGGGGGGGGGATGAACTGGGGTTGCGGCGGTGCCACATATACCAACCTGCTCGTCGAGCCGGTTGCTCTATTTTTGCTGGAGACTATATGTATGCCTGTACTGTATGTATGCACATACACACACTCATTATATATATATATATATATATATATATATATATATATATATATATATATATATATATATATATATATATATATATATATAATGTGTCCAACTCCGGACATAGACTTCACAGCCTGCTCTCAAGGCCCAGTAGTCCTACATACATACACCTCTCTACATGTCACCACTTCGGCGCTAACGCCCACCGTCCATACTGAATACATGCTAGGGCTGTCTCATACAGGACTGGTGCATTGGTATTAGCGGGGGTATTTTTACGACATGTCGGCGGGTCTTCTGGTAAATCAGTAAAGTCTGATTTTATGAAATTCAAATCCTTAAACTGTTCCTTGCCCCACCGGGGATTTGAACCTGGGTCCGGTAGGACTGCAGGCGACCTCTCTACTGATTGAGCCACAGGCTCCAACAGCAGTAGTTCAGTACAGGAAGGATGTTGTCCGGTGAGTTGTTCTTCTTACAGTCAGCCTTTAGGCGTACAGTACACAGATCAGCTCTGGGTTCATAACTTAACACTTGCTTCTTAAGTTCAGTCTATATTTTGAATAATTACACTTATTCTTTCCAACTTCACTTCACTATTCTCACAAGCATTGGAGCTATACAAACTTTACTAACTGCATTAACACTTCACTGTTTGCCAACAACACTTCACTGTTTTCACAAGTACCAAAAACATACAAACTACACTGACACTGCACTACTCTCAAACTGAACTGAAAACCGACTGAACCTGAAATAGTCTCTTTCCCATCCTTATACAGTATAAGCTTGCATTATTCGAAAATCTTCTAGCACAAACTCGACGGGGCAACAGTTAACAGTTACCAACTAGGAGACATCAGAACATGCCGAAGTTTTCTTACATTACATGGGGCGGATTCTGAAAGCTCAGAAATCCTCGCAAATCCACCATCTTTGGGCGTAAGAGCAACTTTTCACTTAAGTGCATATTCTGGAGCCCTAGAAAACGAGTGCAAACCTTATGCGGCGTTGTCAGTTCTCCTCGTAGAGTTGCGCCATGTGAGGGGCAGCCCTAAGTACATCGTAAGCCTTATAACGCTCCTATTTTTACAAATATTGTAGCTCAAACATCCCCCAAATCCTCAGAATTAAATCATGCATCAATTAATCCTTAAGTCCATACAACTGTTGCGATTTTTCAAAAAATAATAAGTACAAGTGGCAGCAGACCGTCGTAGACGATGCCAGAACACTATAACGGAGCAAGTACTACTTCGACATATGTCGTAAAATTAGCATTGTCGGCCAATATTGCCTTTACTACAAACAAATTATAGCCTATTGATATAATATTCACAAAAATTCGATTAAATAAGCCAGTGTTAAGAAGAAACTCATCTAAAATATGGTGATAGCCTACATGACACAATGTTGAAAAAAAAAAAAAATGAATCAGCGCACTTATTTCTTCCTCTGAGAAGTTCACTGCCCTTCTGTACATAATATTTTGGTGGTCTTCCATTACTTCAATACTGTCTTGGAAATTATGACTGGCGGTGTGGAAACATCGTCTGCTACCACTATGACGTCATACTCCGGTGTACTGTGATTGGTTACTCAGGTTTAAATAGAGAAACCTTCCGCTCCTTGATTGGCCAACACTTGGGCTGGCGCAACCTGGTGTTGGTCTTAAGATTGTCGTACAACACTCTCCAGAATACCACTTGTCAAAACCTCGTATGCACATCGCAAAAGTTCTCGCAGATTTACTCGTAACCCAGACATCTTTCAGAATCCGCTACCATAACTGTAAATTATTTAGCGTACAACGAATCACATAATCACATAAATAAAACGTCATAAAGAAAGAGAACACAAAAATTAATGCTCAGCTTATGAAATAACTGTATGCTCACTAACAACAGGAAAACTGGCAACTCTGACTTGTACCGGAACCTACGGTAAACTTCGGGAAACATCGAGAAGCTCCTCGACTATCTAACTGGCAAATCTCGCTTCTTAACATTATATATATATGTATATATATATATATATATATATATATATATATATATATATATATATATACAGTGCTTATATTGCCTATATTACTGTGTGAAAACCAAAATACTCTCATACTACATATAAATTCGTACCAAATAAATAAATAACTACCGTTTATGAGTGATGTGGAATAGTTACCCTCCCATAGAACTCGTTTTCTTTGGAGCCAGGCTGATAGAAAACCAAGTAAGGTAAGGGGTACTGCTACCTGTATCAAGTATTTTAAACCTAAGGTGAGCGATTTCTCTATGAATTTTCGATGTTTCTCACCAAAAGTGGAGGTTTGAACCAAAAAATAATTTTCCAATATTGGTCGGGATTGGGTTAGTGGTGGAAAATCGGTCGGGACGGGAGAGATTAAAAGAAAGAGGAAATATAGTGTTAAAGGAAAATACAAAACAAAAAACAATGCAGCGGTGATCTGAACATCTGCCTCCATCAACAGGTACCTCTAGATACACATTTTCATCCTTAATAATGCTAACAGTCTACAGCATTACTGTACTTTATTTATTCTTTCTTTGGGTTGTTAAACTGAATAAGGATATTGTCCATCACAATAAGGAACACTGATAGCAGCAAAGGATAATTTCCATATTAACCACCCCAAAAGATAATGCAGAGGTGATCTGAACATTTACCAACATTAACTGGTAGTCTAGCCTATCTGTAGCAACATGTTTTCATCCTTAACAACTCTACAACATTATTGTTCTTTAGGTCTTCCTTCTTTGGTTTGTTAATTTCAGAAAGGTTATTCTCCATCACAATAATGAACACTGATAACAGCAAAGGATAATTTCCATATCAAACACCCAAAGACAGTACAAGGATGGCTATGATGGAATAAATACTACCCACAAAATCATGGGGAAAACAATTTAAGCTGTCTGATCTTTGCATGGCAGATATGGATTTACCAAGTAAAGAGGATATAGTACATACCCTGCTTCTGACAATAACTTGATCATGTTGGGAGATGGCTGGTTGGTTGGATGATGTTGATGCTGGTGAGGTTGATATTTGTGAGACCATCACCTCCATTACCCAACGACTCGTGAAAAAAACTATGAGCTTCAAACTCTTGTGACATTTCATGGATTTAAACTTGTACTCTGGGTTGGGTAACGAAATTAAGTAGTCACAAATATCTAGGTAGGTCACAGGAAGGTAACACTCGACATCATCGCTGAACTGTTTTCTGCTTAATGCATATGGATCCACTGGCATATTTGCATTTTTAAGTTTCTCAGTATATACAGAACGGTCTGTTGGGGGTAGTTTTGCACAGTATGTGGATGGTTCCATGATGAATGCGTGGTCATCCTTCGTCTTGGTGTCAGTGAAGTGTTTTGGCTCCCTCTTTACCAACATGGCCGCCAGATGCGTTTGTTTACATTGTGATCAGCTGAGCAAAAAGGGTCTATCGGAGGAGAAAGTCTGAACAGAGAGATCTGCTTTATCAGTGGAAGAAATAGCTACAAAGCCATCAGAGTAGAAAAGAGGAGGGAAGGATGATGAGGTAAAGTTGTTAGAAAGGTTTTTGGCAAGGTGCTAGAAGGAGTGGGACGAATTCAAGTTGAAGAGCTGAGAGCTTTAATACGGATGAAATTATTTTTAGCAGTGCGAAGAACAGACTTAACACAATTCTGGGCAGAGACATAAACAAGATGTGATTCAGGAGTGGGTTGGCTTGGTACCTTTTATAGACCCTCTCCTTGTTGTGGACAGCATTAGAACAAGAGTGATTAAACCAAGGCTTTCTTACATTAGTTAAAGGATATGAGAAGGGAATGCATGCTTCCATGCCTGAGAGAATAACCTCCGTAATGCGCAAAACATACTCAGATGGCTCCCGGCCATGGAAGCAATAATCATTCCAGGGAAAATATTGCCTGAGGGCCTCCCAATCCGCAGCTCCAAAGTGCCACAGTCAATGTTTCTTTGGGGTCCACAGGCCATACCGGAGCGATAGGACAGGTCAAGGTAATAAGGTTATGATTGGAGGAGCCCAACGGAGAGGAAAGATTAACAGCATAAGCAGAAGGATTAGTTGTATGGAAAGGGTCAAATATCTTGGAGCTCTCTGCAAGGTGGAGATAAAATATCAAGAAATATTTTAGATTTATAATTAATGCAGTTCCTTGATTTGTCTGACTGTAAGTAAACCAATAGATGGCAATAAAAAGTAGGTTAGGTTATTAAGCAGTCTGACTGGTGCTGGTTCCCCCCCTCCCCGCCAGTCAGAGATGTTCCTGTGGTGGCCAGTCACTGTTGTCTGGTAACCAAAGTGACTACCTACTCCATGCACACCCTTTACCTGTTTGTATCCACTGGTCCCAGGTGAGCTTTGTGTCCACCCAGCTATCAGATCTAAATGAACAGGGTTTACTGCCTTTTGTTGTTGTTATTGCTGTTGTGGTCCAGGACTCATCTGGACGTGAACTCAGTGTACTCCTGTCCTTCTCCTGTAACCCAGCATCTTCGTTTCGGGGGAGAGAAAGAAAGCTGAGAGATTTTTTTTATCAAAGTCTAAATAATAACAAGTCGGGACACGTGCATTAGAGGGATGAGGGGGAGCTGCAGTCTTGACGTCACTTGGTAGCTCGAACAGAAAATGTATCCAAATGATATTTGAAAAGGAAGTATAATAAAATATTATGGCAGCATATTATTTATTATTATTATTATTATTTTATCACACTATTTCTAGTAATTTTATGGGTTGATAATATGCTGTTGATAAAAGGTTATGTTCATGAGATGAAGAGCTGACAGTTTATGAAGGGCTGATGAAGAGTTGGTTTATGGTACATAAGAAGCTGATGGATAGTTACTCCCTAACTATGACACGAGTTACATAATTCAGTAAATATAAGGAAAAGGTAGGAATTAAAGAGGAAATGTTTACATCCACACGCTTATTACGGAACTGGATACTAACTGCATTATCAGATATAGACTGTATAAATATATATATATATATATATATATATATATATATATATATATATATATATATATATATATATATATAAAAGGTTATGTTCGTGAGATGAAGAGCTGACAGTTTATGAAGGGCTGATGAAGAGTTGGTTTATGGTACATAAGAAGCTGATGGATAGTTACTCCCTAACTATGACACGAGTTATATAATTCAGTAAATATAAGGAAAAGGTAGGAATTAAAGAGGAAATGTTTTATATATATATATATATATATATATATATATATATATATATATATATATATATATATATATATATATATATATGGGACGTTCAGTACACTGCTTCCCGTCCGATCAGCGAAGTTAAGCAACGTTGGATCTGGTTAGTACTTGGATGGGTGACCGCCTGGGAACACCAGATGCTGTTGGCATCCCTACGTGTCAAGTGGGGTTGGTGGAGGATTAGTGCCCCTCTCTGTAAAACAATTAACTCTAAACCATTGGCCACCCCGTTTGGGATACATGGCGTCTGGCAATGAATGAATGAATATATGGGAGTAGGCAACATGACATAACTAAATCTGACTGCATAAGAAAACCGAGAGAAACAAAGTGAAAATGGAAATGAGCAAATAATTAATGAAAAACACTAAAAAACACTACCTCCAATCTCACAACACAGGTCCGAAAGTAAATAAAATTAGCTGACTTTGGCAAGAGCAAAATAAACACAGTGAAAAATACCCAAGGTAATACAAGCTAATAATATTTACAATATTTACAGTGAGACAATGAAACACAAATGAATGAGAAAAACAAGCAATGTGATAATATCCCGAATAATTACACTAAAATCTCAGAACAAACTTACTAGACAAAAGAAATAAAATCATTCAAAAAGAGATAACTAAACTGCACTCTGTAATTGCCAAAAATTATAATAACAATACAGTAACAATGATACTTGCGACTGGATGCTGATACGAAGTGAAAAGATGTTCAGAAATATATACAACACACAAAATACTGCTTCTTCTCCCTCCCCTCTCCAGTCTAAACACTCCCTCTCTCAATGCCAATCCCACAAAAACTCTCTTCTTCATTCAAAATTCCCCACTTATATATCTTCCAGCCATTGCCCACACCAACTCACAGGTGCAAGCCCGACGAGAAGTATACAGAATAAAGTTAAGCGAATTAATCACTCTCTCATACGACAAACATTATAAATATTGCTGGTGAATACAAACCTTCATGTCGCCAGCTTATCTTCCACCGGAAGTCACTGATATTACAAACAATTTTAGTCACACCTGCATCGCGAGAACAAACAGAATTAACTAAGATTTTATAAATGTGTACACACCGACAGGCAACAGCATGACAGTGGGTGCATGTGCATGGATGCTGGTGTACATAGCATCGACGTACACACCTCGCTTGGCGATAGGCATGCATTATGCATGCACAGTATACAGTATACACAAAATATATAGACATTCTTACTCACGTAACACGCCCACACCTAAGAAAGAATTTTCCCTTACGAAAATCGTTCTTGAGAACGTGACAAAAAATCGGTGATGATACTGTCAACACTCTTAATGTGTCTAATATCCAAATGAAACTGCTGAAGGAACAAACTCCAATGCATCAATTGCTGATTCTTTATCTTCAAATTATTCAGAAATTTGAGTGGGTGATGACCAGTATATACAAATCAGTAGGTCCAAATGCAGAGACATACACAGAAAAGTGCTGCAGGGCGAGGATCAGGGCTAATAGTTCCTCTTCAATAACAGAGTAATTACGTTAAAGAGAGAGAAAACTTCTTACTAAAATAACAAACAGGATGCTATATGCCATGATCATCATCCTGCATTAACACAGCTCCTGCACCCACATGGCTAGCATTTACAGCAAGTTAAAATGTCTTATTAAAATTTGGTGCAGCCATAATTGGATAATTACATAAGATCTCCTTGGGTGCATCAAAACTATTCTGACACACATCAGTCCAGACGTATTTTCTTAACCCGTCACGTCCCGAGCACTTTTGCACCTCCAACACCTCCCAGTCCTGAGCATTTTTTGGAATTTTTTTTTTTGGCTAAAACCTCCGCTTTTGGTGAGAAACATCGAAAATTCAGAGAAATCGCTCACCTGAGGTTTAAAATACTTGATACAGGTAGGAATACCTCTTTACCTTACAGGGTTTTCTATCAGGCTGGCTTTTTTTTTTTTTTTTTTTTATGTGCTCGACACTGGGCATAGGCTTCTCAGCCTGCTATCAAGGCCCAGTAGTCCTCCTACATATCAAACACCTCTACATGTCACCACTTCGGCGCTAACACCCACCGTCCATATTGAATACATGCTAGGGCTGTCTCATACAGGACTGGTGTATTGGTATTAGCGGGGGTATTTTTACGACATGTCGGCGGGTCTTCTGGTAGATCGGTAAAGTTTGCCATAATGAAATTCAAATCCCTAAACTGTTCCCTGCACCAGCGGAGATTTGAACCTGGGTCCAGTAGGACTGCAAGCCACCTCTCTACCGATTGAGCCACCGCCTCCCCCTGAAAGAAAACGAGTTCTATGGGAGGATAACTATTCCACACCACTCCTAAACGGTACTTATTTATTTATTTGGTATGAATTTATACGTAGTATGAGAGTATATTGGTTTTCAAACAGTAATATAGGCATTATAAGCATTGTTCCACTCACTAACTCATCACCATACCTGACTTTCTTTTGCCACATTACCTGATCATCATTTCTGACTGTTTCTTCCTCTAATGCTATGTAAACTTTGTCCTCCACATTGTCTTCGATTGGGGAATCACTCTGGCCCTGAATGTCTTTATTGGCCAGGTCACTGGTAACAGGTGAATTGCCGAGACAATGGGGGGGGGAGGTTATGCGGTGTAAGGCATTGTACCTGCTTGGCATCTTGTAGAGGAATAGAGGAAGGTGTCCCGTGTATATGTAAGAAAAATCACTCGAGAAAATTGAAAATTGTGCAAATTAGGGACCTTGCAATTGCACGACGTACCAGTACGTCGTCGGGATTGGCAAAAGCAAAATGTTGCAACGTACCCATACGTCGACGGGATGGGGCGGGTTAAGCAATTCAGTTAGAGGGGCCACTATTGTTAAAAAGTTCTTCAAAAAAATTATGGTAGTAACCAGTAATGCTGAGGAATCTCCGAAGCTTGTGCCTGTTTTGTGGTGCCTTAAAACTCTTTATTGGTTCCACGTTAGAGTCAGGGGGGCTTACACAACCATGACCAACCACATAACTAAGGTATTGAACTTGTGCACAAACAAATTCACACTTCTTTAAATTTACTACAAGGCAAGCCTTGGAAAGCCTGGACAGCAAAACACCTAGTTCTCTTAACCCTTTCGTGAGTGAACAAGTTAATAAGTTTTTTGGAAAATGATGCACCGGCTTTTCTCCTCTCCCCCCCGGCCTGCTGTGTGCTCCAAAAACATATTTATTTTGTCACAAAACCAATATATTCCTATTTGTCGATGTTTGTTCTATGCGATAAGCAAAAAAAAAAAAGCAAAAAAAACACACTATATGTACAATAGGGCCATGTTAATAAACATTCAGAAGCATACATTTCACATCCCAACATCATAAGTCGAATGTTTACTAATCAGTCGCTATATGTCATACAATCATTGGAAAGAGAATTTTATTAGCTTTCGAATGCCAGAGGTCCCAGTTTGATACGAGGAATGGTGTTCGAGTAATTAGCAAAAAAGTAAAACCCATTTTCGACAGACAACAGATATTTTATTCGGGGAGCTGTAGCAAAAAACGTTTCTAGCCACTGTTAGGTTTTTATTTTACCATCCTATGCAGAATTTCATTGGTTTTCATGTGACCCCATAAGGGGGATCCTAGGCCTCATAGTTTTCAAGAAATATGCAAAAAACTATGGTGTACCCATGCCATGTCGTGACTTGCCTACAGTCACGACATGGCATGAGTACACCAGATATGCACACTATATTCACATGATTCACACTCACTTTATTTTACAGCTGAATACTCACATTTGGTGCAGGGTAGAGGCAGTGTAGTTGATTAGAAACAGTAGCACAATCTTCGTTGGGCTAATGGCTGATAACAACCAGGAATGCTCCACAAACACCAAATTTCCTATTGCAAACACAAAATCTAATCACAACAGTGCCCCAACACTATACACAAGCACTACTGGTATAGTGAAATATGTTGCATGGCCAGGACGGGGGTAAGAATGGAAATTTAAAGGGACAGAACCGTGCAGTACTTTCCCCATTCACAGCTCATTTGGTACTGAATAACCTGTCTGCTCTCTTGCTGGTATCGGGACCCACAGTTGCCAACTCATTACTTTGATGAGGAGCAGGGAAGGTATGACGCCTCCAAAAATGACGACGATCGGCCAAAAACTTTTCCTCTGATGAAAGCTTTTGTGCTTTAATGACACCATAAGCGTCAATGTGTCTTGTTGCAGCCAGACCCTAATGACGACAAAAGCGTCATCGTGTACGAAGGGGGTTAAATGGCTTTCCCAATCATTGGTAAAGACTACTACATCATCCAAGGATACCACACAATGCTTCATACCACTGACAACCATATTCATTAATCATTGGAACATTGCCTGGGTGTTCTTCATACCATACGGCATCACATTACACTGATGTGTTTGTCCATCTGCCACAAAACACGAAACTTCCTTAGCCTCTTCAGTCAAACGCACTTACCAGAAGACTTTCTTGCGATCTAACTTGGTGATATATCTAGATGAGCCGATGTGATTGATGCAGTCCTCAAGCCGGGGCAATTGGTACATATTGGTCTTGGTTAGCGTGTTCACCCATCTGTAGTCTACGTAAAATTTTACAGTGCCGTCTGGTTTAGGCTGCAACATCACAGGGGAACTCCAGGGACTAACACAGGAGGAGATAAGCCCATAGTCCAACATATATTTTAGCTACCGATGCAGCATGCCAACACGCTGAGGACTGACTCGATAAGGGGGCAACTTCACAGGAACAGCATCACCCACAACTACGTCATGCTGAATCCAGTCGGTCTTCCCAGGGGCACTGCTGAATACTTCCTTGTAAGTTGACAAGAGGGCAACCAACTGAGATGCTCGGCCCTGAGGCAGATGTGCTAACTTGGAGTTGAGAGTGGACTCTGCCCCATCATTCTTCACCCAGCTACAATCTGGGAACTCGCAGTCCACCTCAAACAAGCCACTCTCTACACGCTCCTCAGCAGCAGCAGCAGTGGCAGAGACAAGGTGTACGGGAGCCGGAGAATCAGGTGCACAATGGTACGGCTTCAACATGTCCATATGGCACAGTTGGTGCTTCTTCCTTCTGTAAGGGGTCTCCACCAGGTAGTCTGTGTCTCCAATATGCTGTACTACAGGATAAGGACCACTAAACTTAGTGGCCAGCAGCTGACCCCGCAGTGGTAGCAACACCAAAGCCTCATTGCCAACCTTAAACTCCCTCAGCCTGGCCTTTCGATTGTACCACACCTTCATATCATCCTGAGCCTGCTTGATATTTTCCTGGGCCAACCCCAGAGTCTCACTCATATGGGTCTTGAAGTCTGGCGCATAGCGGAGCAAGCTCTGGCTCTCGGTGAGGTTAATGCTCCCAGTCTCCTTAACCAAGCTCAGGGGACCCTGAACTCGATGGGCAAACACGAGCTCATTAGGAGAGAAACCCCAGCTCTCCTGGGGAACTTCTCTTATAGCAAACAGGAGGAACGGCACACCACAGACCCAGTCTTTAGAGTGCTCTGGACAGTACTTGTGGAGCATATTCTTGAGCATCTGGTGGTAACGCTCCAAGGCACCTTGCGTCTCCGGATGGTAGGCACTGCTTTTGATACGTTTAATGCCAAGTTGAGCTAACGACTGCTGGAAGATGTTGGAAAGGAAATTAGACCCTTTATCTGACTGAACCTCCCGGGGCAAACCAAACTTTGTAAAGAAATCTAGCAAAACACTAACCACTACCTTAGCTTTGATAGAACGGAGAGGTATTGCCTCAGGGTACCTTGTGGAGGGGTCAATGATAGTGAGTAAATATGAGTTACCGCTAGAAGTTGGGGCAAGGGTCCCACCATATCAATAATTAATCTGGAAAAAGGGAGATCAATGGCAGGAATGGGAACAAGAGGGGTCTTAGGGATAGACTGATTCGGCCTACCCACTACTTGACGGGTATGACAATGTGTGACAAACTTAGCCACACCCGCAGCCATGCGGGGCCAGTAGAACTCTGCACGCAGCCTCTCCATGGTCATCCTTACACCCGTGTGACCTGCAATTGGAGCAGAATGGGCCAGTTGAATTACCTCCTGCCTGCACACATTAGGTACTATGATCTGATGGTAGTCCCACATCTCATTATCTACATTCACATGTGGAGGTCTTGACCGTCTCCACAAAATCTCATCTTTCACATAAAAACTTCCACCCTTCTCCTTCTCAAAACCATCCATCGCACACAACTTCAACCTCTGAATCTCCTGGTCTCCAGACTGCAACTCCTTTTACTTCTCAGTGTTCACCTCCTCCAACGGGACAGGTGGAATATCTTCCAAAGAACCCATAAACGTATCTGCTAAAGATATCTCATTGTCCGATTGTATCGATTCCTATGACATAGGACTAAATGTTGCCTCTGGTATGATAACGCAGGGCACACTACAAACAACTTTCTCCTGTCCACTCCTCTCTGCACATGACATGGACCTAGTCACTGCATAAACAGGGAACACCTCTGCATCACTGGGATCAGCCTGCAGAGAAACTTTGGGCACTGGCACCTCTGACAAAACTGGAGTGGTAATCTCCTCACCTCTCACCAGGTCGCTGCCAAGTATTAAATCAACACCACTCTCTGGTAAATAATCTCCAACACCTAATCGTGCCATTTCATCAAACATATGACATTTATCCTCACAAGAAACTAAAGGCACACTCTCTGCACCTGTTACTCCCTTGGTCAGAACAAACTCACCTCCTGCATCATCAAAACTTCATTATTATTTTGGCCTTACCCACAAAGAAATTGAAGAACCAGTGTCACAAAGAATGCGTACAGGATGCTGCACGCCATTCATTTTCACCAAACCAGAATACAGGTAGGGGGCATATGAAGAAGCAGGAGCAACACTGCTCGTCACCACCTGTACCACACCTCCTGAAACAGTGGGCTCCGACACAACTGTAGCCTCCTTCTTCCCAACTTCCGGAACAACATCAATCCTAGAAGAGGGTAAAACATCAGAGTTTCCCTGACTAACAACTGGGGAACCAACTGAAGGGGTAACAACGGGAGCTGCACAAGAAACAAAGCTCACTGGCTCCACAACACCTGACTTTTGCCAACATCTACACATCTACCTACTGTACAGTGTGACCTGGCCTCTCGCAATAAGAGCAAGTAAATGGGTGGCGTGTAGGTTTTGGGGAAATGTGAGGTGTATCAGGTTTGCGTGTGGAGTAATTCGTGGAGTTGGGCTTCTGAGATGGATGTTTCGGGAGCTGAGAGGGGTAAAACTTCTGAGGAGCACTCCTGGGAACTTCCTTAACCTTATTCAAATTCTTAAACAATAAACGTCTACATAAACTGCAGCTTCTGCAGCATTCTTAACTCTCATATCAACAAGGTAAGTTCTTAAATCTGCATCAATCATATCAAGGAAGTTCTCGAGGATAACAAGTTCCTTAAGCTTAACATAAGATTCTGAGACATCCTCACTTCGCATCCACAGATTAAATGCGTCAGTCATCTGCCTACTGAAATCTACAAAAGTGTCATGAGGGCGCTTCCTACAAGTCCTAAATTTCTGTCTGTAAGCTTCAGGTCTCATCTCGTATGCACGCAGTATGGCTTTCTTTAATTCCTTGTAATCCTGTGATTCATGGTGGCTAAGACTGCCATAGGCCTTTGATTACTGTCTGAACTAGAGTTGACCAGCTGTCTCTGGGCCACTTGTTACCTGTAGTAATCTTCTCAAATTGGTCAAAGAACTCCAGGACTAAACGGGAGAAATGGCGTTCCCCCGAGCTAGACCCTGTATTGGATCATATAGCCCCGCTAGGTTACAGGAGCGCGCTACCACTCCCGGCACGGCAGTCCCGGGCGAGGCTCGAACTCGCAATCCCCTGATTACGAGCTTGATGCTCTACCACTGAGGCACCGTGCCCCCCGTCTCCAGGACTAAGAACTCATCGAATGGGGATACTAATTTAGAGGGTCCAGTGGCTCTAAATTCTGAAAAAAAGAATTGGGAAAATTAGTTGATGCACTTCAGCAATTCATATGCATTTCATAGTTAAGCTTCATATGCTCGTTTTATTTTCTCCTCCTGTAGCTTACTATTCTCCTCTTTCTTCTTCTCCCTCTGAAGCTGTAGTTTCAGCTGTAACATCCTATACTCATTATCACGCTTAACTTGTTCTGCATCAGTAAATTCTTTCTGCTTGATGACAGTGTCTTCAGCTAATCTATCATGGGATGAATGAACTGATCTAGAAACTGATTCAAGGTCTGGCATGGGTACAGCGACTTCTTATGGGTCTGTGCCAAACAGTCGGTGGCAAATTAAGTTACTTAACTGGAAGGCATTACCTGACTCATTCTGAATTTCAAGAGCTTGGGCAACTAAGGGTAACTCCTGCCTCTGCAGCCTCCTAACCTTATCCTCCATAGGTCCTGAGTTGATGAAGTCAACTGGATCCTGCTGACTCACAATATGTAGGGGTGCCACTGTAACATCACTAGTTCTACCCTCTATGATGACACACTACCACAATGACACAATAATAAACAAAATATCAGGTTATTATCCTGGCGAGGTAACGTCATTTTATATCTTACGAGATGGGAGTAGGCAACACTAGATAACTAAATCTGACTGCGTAAGAAAACCGTGAAAATCAAAGTGAAAATGGAAATGACCAAATAATTAATGAGAAACATTAAAAAGACGCTAACGTCAGCCTCGCAACACAGGTCCGAAAGTAAATAAAATTAGCTGACGTTAGGAAGAGCAAAATAAACACAATGAAAAATACCTAATATAATACAAGCTAATAATATTTACAATATTTACAATGAGATAATGAAACACAAAAGAATGAGAAAAACAAGCAACCTGATAATACCCTGAATACTTACACTAAAGTCTGGGAACAAACTTGCCAGACAAAAATAAAATTATTCAAAAAGAGATAACTGCACTCTGTAATTGCCAAAAATAATAATAATAACAATAACGATAATACTTGCGACTGGATGCTGATACGAAGTGAAAACATGTTCAGAAATATATACAACACACAAAATACTGCTTCTCCTCCCTTTCTTCTTCAGTCCAAACACTCATTCTCTCGACACCAGTCCCACCCAAACTCTCTTCTCCATTCATTCGTTCGTTTAAAGATTTCCTGCACCTATAGTGCAGGCCGGGCCATACATTAGCCCGGTCAGTGGGGTGTGGGCTGACTTAAAAAATAGTAAGGGGGAAGGAGGGCCTGTGGACTGACCAGCACACACACCCTGTCTTCTGGCTGGCTTTGTGGTGTGTGTGCTTTCTTCTCCATTCAGAATTCCCCCCTTATATATCCTCGGGCCATTGTGCTCATCAGCTCGCAGGTGCAAGCCAGACGAGAAGTATACAGAACAGAGTTAAGCGAATTAATCTCTCTCTCATACTCCAAACATTATATATATCGCTGGTGAGTACAAATCTTTATGTCGCCAGTGTATCCTCCACCGGAAGTCAGTGATATTACAAACAATTTTAGTCACACCTGCATCGAGAGAGCAAACAGAATTAACTAAGATTTTATAAATGTGTACACACCGACAGGCAACAACATGATAGCGAGTGCATGTGCGTGGATGCTGGTGTACATAGCATCGACGTACTTCGTACACACGTCACTTGGCGATGTATAACTGTTGCCCAGTTCTGTCGGTGCCACCGCGTAAAGACTTTCATCTCCAACACCTATTAATACCACTGAGCTCTATAATATGGAGAGGCTATCTCCACAGCGAGCATGTAACTTTGACCGCCACATTGAAACACATGCACTCGTCGCCTCCATAATGGTAATGCAATTGGATCACTGTTCTTAGCCTGCTGTTTCTGATTCGCTGTTGCTAACATAGGCTAAGCAGTGGGCCATGGCACTATATTTTCCGAATTCATCAGCTGATTTCAAAAGACGTGGGCATCGGTGGCGTTGATAAACAACATCAGTGCTGCCCAGGACCCCTTGCGGCGGTTACACAAACTACGTGGTGCTACCAGTGAGAAAGGCTTTCCATACTATAGAGCTCAGTGGTTAATACTCACCATGACTGACTGTAAAATATCATTCCATAATTCCTGTTCTGGCGCCACAAAGAGACGGAGATGAGTCTTCTCAACGTAGAGAAAAGGAAAGCAACCCAGAATTATAGCAGAAATTTCGGTTTAAAAGAAAGAAATAGATTTTTTAATATGATGATGGAAGGTCGTTTTCTTCTTTTTGTGGGTGAGGTCGATGAAGGGAACAATATGAAGTGGAGGTGTGTTTTATTCCTTCACCACCAGAAACCATCCACATGGTAACATAAAAATATTACCTGCTGGTAGCCTACTGAGGATAAAAAAATATCTAAGTTGTCATGGATGTTGTTGTTGTTCTTGTCGTTCAACCTCAGTCTTTCTGACCGTGTAGACTGGTTGACTGCAGAGAAGCAACCCCGTCTATGAGGTTGTCCCATTGGTTTCCTATATCGGTGAGGTTGTTTCATCTTAGTGTAGTGCATACTCTGCAGTAATCCATTATGTGTGTGGTGCCATGTGGGCATATTCTGCACTTGGGGTACGTGTCGTCTGTTTATTCCACCCAACCCAAATTTAATCAGGTAATTTAGAAGGTCTGCTTGATGTCCTGATCTAAGCCGAACTAGGTGAAATCCTTTAGCTCTCTTTAAGAATACCTCCGATTGATGGATGTCTGGGAAGGGGGAGGGGCATGTACTATAGTGTTCTGATCGAGGAGTTGTGCTGCCCTGTGTATACAGTAGGTATATGGGTGCTTTTTCATTGATAGTGTAGTAGCGTCTGGAGATAGGACGTTGAGGAAGATATGGCACTGTTTGTGTGGAGACGATTTTATGTACCTAGTTGTGCTGTGTGGCTCTGTCATAAAATGACAGGGTAGTTGTGTGTCAGCACGGGATGCCACATAGAACTGCATTCCCTTCATGTCGAGATGTTCTCTAACTGGGAGGACTTTAATTTCAGTGTAAGTGAGCTATGGGAGTAACATTGGTGCAGCCAATGATGATGTGTAATGCGTTATGTATGGTCTGGAAGATGTTATAGTGGGGTTCAATAGGATGGGGACCCATGAAGCGGAAGCTTAGGAATCGCTGCTCTACTGCATGTTTGCAGAATAGGGAGAATTATTGTCCAAAATTCATCCCTTCAGGGGTTGTATGTGCAATTAATCTGCGAGTGCATCGCCTCTTTATGTAATCTGTGTGGTCCTTGAAGCTGTGTGCAGTGTCATATATCACTCCAGGGATCTTGATGTATGGGTTATGATGCACAAATACATCAGTAAAGGTGATGTTAGGAGCGTATGTGTGCTTGTGGCTGTTGCTGGTGATGACTATGGTGGTAGATTTGGCTGGAGCAATCATCAGCCTGTTGCCGATGGTCTATACATGAAGTGCATGAGTTAATCTTGTTGTAAATGAAAAAGCTGTGTCTGCAGTGTGGTATGCAGTTGTTATGGTAGTATCATCTGCATATTAGGTGATATTTATAGGAGGTTGTGGAGCAGGACTATCATGCATGTAGTGTACAAGTTAAGGAGTGTAGGTTAACGACAGAGCCCTAGGGAACTCCGTTTGGAAAGTTTCTTGTTCATGATGACAGTGACAGAAGTGAAAGAATTCCATGTAGCTTAAAGTAATTATGATGTGCTCCATCAATTGAGGTGTACCGAAATGTTGATAACTGTGAGTTGGTATGGTCCAAGAATGACACACCACATTTGTTGGTGATTATGAGATGCTGTTCCAAGAGAGATATGCTATAAATGCTGATGATTATGAGGTTCTGTGTTTCAAAGGTGACATACCGTAAGTCTTGCTGTTTGCAGCCTTTCACGCCCGGCTATGAGTGAGACACAGATTTATTATCTCATGGGCGGATCCAGGAGTGTTGACCATGCATTCAATGGAACACCTTAGGTTTATCATGCTGATAGTCATATACTTTGCATATAAAGACTGACTCGTTTACTATTATAGCATGTGCAGTTCATCTCCCCGGATATGAAACAGACTTTACTTCGTTGACAGAAAGAGGTTTTGACAGTCGCGGTGCACGACTCTGAGGTTGTTATTATCGTATCCTGGCAACCTGCCATTCAAAAGTGTGTCCGATTTCGTATCATAATATACACGAATCGTATTACTATGCACGAATATATTATACACGAATATTATACTGTACAAGAACATATTATACACGAATCACATGCGTCTCATATTATACGCGAAATCAGATGCACTTTTGAATGGTAGGTTGCCAGGGCACGATAATAACAACCTCAGAGTCATGTGCCGCGACTATAGTCAACGTGCATGGTGATATGGGTAACAATTCGATAATATTCCTGGATCAACCGATGTTTCTGATTACTTCATGATATCGCAGCAGTGCAGCGTTTATATTATGCTTTTATTAGTGTTTGATGCATTCGTAGTCTGAAGATCATGTGCTAATTGCAGGTTTGAGTCTTTATTCGTTAGCTTGTTGATTTTCGTTCATCTAGTGCTGCAAGAGGCATGGACTAATCATCTGTACTTAAATGATCTGGACTTCGATAGTATAGCCTCTGGCCTGTACACCTACAGAGGGATGATTTGAAACTTGCTGTGAGGTTACCTTTAACATTCAGCACAGAAATATAAAACTAAAAAAAACAAAAAACAAAACAAAAAGAAAACGCTTTATTGACATATAGCAAGTAATCCGAACAGTATGAGCAGCTTTAGATAAAGCTTTTCATGGTATTGTTTTCCCATGAACATATTAACTGGTACATATACACAGACAGACACAAACTGTGAGAAGGACACAGTCTTTGCAAGGCCTTTGACTTCTTGATCTTTTCCTCTAAAGTGAGCCAAGCCTGTCATATAATTTCAGCAAACATCATAGCCATACAACACAATGCTGCGAGCATGTAATTGTATTAAAAAAGAAAAATGGGTATGTGAACAAACTTTTGCTAACATTCACGATACAAATCACCCTCAAAGAAATCAAAGGATGGGTGCCAGTAGACGTTATCCTGTCCTGTGATATTCCCGTAAAAGAAACCAAAACAAAAATAACGTCTTTGAGTGATGCCTAGTCACACTGCATTTGAAGGAATGGAGGTCATAGGTGAAGTGAAATACACAATTAGGACATCTGTTCTAACGTTGACCAAAGCCTATTTGATCCCATCTGAGGAGGAAAAACCCTTAAGCTTTTGAAAACTGGCAGCTAAATCGGCTGGCCGAGTGCATTCAATTGGAACGAAGCATTTTAAATAATGTTTATTATATGGGTCACAATAACCGTTTGGCGATACGACTGCTTAAATAAAATACATGTAGGCCTACTGCTATTTACATAGTTTAATTAAGAAAACGAGGTCTTACAGAGCCTTGGCTATAAGTGAAATTTTCATTCGCCAGTCAGGTCAACATAATGTCCCAGTAATGATGTATAATTTTCCTTAAATTGCCTAAACATGTAGGGGTAGGGGATCACAGAACTTGCAAAACTTTGTCAGAAATTGTTGATTTAGTAGAAGAATGAAAATTTCACATGTATCCAGGCATCCTAGCAGACTTTGTAAGGTTCTGTATGTAAATTAACCTATGCAAATAACAATATATATATTTTAATCAGCAGTCTTGTCGTCAAACGGTTATTGTTACCCTTGTAATAATTATTTAAAATACATTGTTGCTAATAAATGTACTCGGATAACCAATCAGCTACCAGTGTTCAAAAGCTTGAGGTTCATCTCTTCTCAGACGAGATCAAATAGGCTAGAGTTGTGATGCTGATGGAAAGAGAACACTCGTTAACCCACCGCGTGCCAGTGTCGTTTTAAAACGGTCTGACATAATGCCGCAGCCAGTGCCAGTGCCGTTTTAAAACAGTCTAAAAAACGTCATTGTGACTGCGTTTTTCAAGATTTGCCGGTAATAATTGGTAGCCATGTAAAGTAACTGTTCCTCTACCATCCCCCAGGCTGTCAAGGCCATACACTCACTCGCTCCCCCGCTCATGCTTGCTCTAGTGAAGGCATTTTGTAAATATTTTCATGTAAGTGTAACTTGTGAATATTTTTTTG
This sequence comes from Coenobita brevimanus, assembly GCF_032717465.1. Taxonomy (NCBI): domain Eukaryota; kingdom Metazoa; phylum Arthropoda; class Malacostraca; order Decapoda; family Coenobitidae; genus Coenobita; species Coenobita brevimanus. Next base: position 19,197,579 of record NC_137058.1, read on the forward strand.
TAAGTGTAAGAACTATATAGTGAAGTCAAGTTGTAAATACCTTCTTGTAAGTGCCAGGACTGTACGTAATGAAGTCAGGTTGTACCTATCTTCAAGTAAGTGTAAGATAATGCATTCACAGTGAGAAAGACATGCAAATTGTGATAGATGCTGAAGTAAAAAGTGATCAGAAAAGTGTACTGTACATTGCTATACCTTCCCAGCATAAATGCCTGAGTATACCTTACACAGAAAATGGCTTTCTCTCACGTACGTGGTGAGCATGAGAGAGCGGCTATACCTGTACACGAGTATACAGGACTCAAGAAAACTCACTTTTGAGCCTCGATGAGCACTGTAATGGCGAAATTCGTTTTTTCCACATCAAAATCTATCATTTTATCCAAAAAAAAAGTCGAAAAATGGCCGGCACTTGGGTTACCCAGAGGGCTAAAAATAGCCGGCATGCGGTGGGTTAATTTTGCATTAGACTTGGAAATAGCCACATACACAAATATGCATGCATATACAATCATGCACACATACATTTTGCATACATGTATACACGCTCACATGTTCAAATGATTGCGCACACACACACACACATATCTATCTACCTATCTATATCTATCTGTCTATCTATCTATCTCTCTATCTATCTATTTATATCCTATCTCTCTCTCTCTCTCTCTCTCTCTCTCTCTCTCTCTGTATATATATATATATATATATATCGTTTTCGTTTTCGTTTTTAAAGGCTCCAACATGCTTGCATGTGTCGGCCTTGGTCACCTAATGGCGGCTCTCCATGCTGCACGATCCATTGCAGCCTCCCTGTTCAGTCCCTTAACCCTAAGGTCACACTTAATGACCTCGTCCCATGTCTTTCTCGGTCTACCCCTCATAACCCCACCCCCAATATTAACACTTCTCACCTTCCTCACCCAACTATCATCCCCCATCCTCTCCACATGTCCAAACCACCTCAATCTACCTCTCCTCATCACAACACCAATACACTCCAGTCCCATCCTACCTCTCAACTCTTCCATTGTAAACCCAGCCCCTCCAGGCCTTGGACGCAGGGACGCACTGCACATCCACCTAATCATTGTCATTTCTGTACGTCTGAGCCGGCGAATGTCTTCCTCCTTCACTGCCCAGGTCTCACTGCCATACAGCATTACACTCCTAACACACGCTGCATACAAAGACCCCTTAGCACGTAGGGAGAGCCCCCTCAATGTCAGGAGAGGCAAGAGCTCCCTGAACTTCTTCCAACCACTTCTCACCCTAGCCACAGAGCTAGCTCCAGCCCCACCTCCAGCACACAACATGTCTCCTAAATAACAAAACTCTTCCACACACTCAAGAGATTCACCAGCAAGTTCAATTCTTTCACGTCTGACGATCTCCACCTGCTCACCCCGGCACGCCATACACATAAAATCAGCATTATCTCGCAGTCTACCTCTGATACCACTACATCTCTTATGCACCCATTTATCACACACACCGCACAAGATGGAATTACTTCCCACGCCCTTGTGGCAAACTGCACATGGCCACTCTCCCTCGTCTTTGACAGTACCGCCACCAACCCTAGATATCATCACTTGTTTTATCTGCATTTACCCTTAAACCCTTTTGCCCCATACCATCTCTCCACTTCCTAAACCCTTCCTCCGCCTCCCTTTCATTCTTTGCAATCAACATCAAATCATCAGCATACAACAACTCCCACGGGAGTCCGTTTCTAAAGTCACGTGAAAGGGCTTCAAGTACCATGATAAACAACATGGGACTCAAGACTGACCCCTGATGCACACCAACATTCACGGAAAACTCATCACTCAAATCTCCATTCACTCTCACCTGGGTGTGAGCACCCACATACATGGCCATAACCACCCTAACCAGCCACTCTTCCAAGCCAAGCTTTCTCATTGCCCACTTATATATATATATATATATATATATATATATATATATATATATATATATATATATATATATATATATATATGTTTGTATATATATACGGTATATATATGCACGCACGCACACGCTCATGCATACACTCACAGCTCGCACGAGAATTTTTATTTACACGTACCTTTTCAAATAACCACTCAGAGACATATGCGATTGAAGCTCCACCTTTGTTGCTGGTACAGGTATACAGGCGATGATTCAGGCTATGAATATCAACACACAGGCCAGGCAGCTCCACCATTATTCAGGCATGAGGGGATGCAAAGTGCCCATTACCAAGATTACCATATCATTATCTTCAGCGTCTCTCACCCACGCTAATATTTCACCCCTTTCTCGCTTCCTTCCTGCCAAATGTATGTCCTCAGTGCGTAAATGCAGATTCCCATTACCACGTTTACCACACTATGCAGTAACATGTAACTGTACGCATTTTTTAAAAAAAGATAGAAATAATGATACCTGGCTCAGTATGAGTAAGAGGCCCGGAAGCAAATAGTAGTGAAGAAGTACGTGGATAAAGGAACTGTATTATGATATGTTTGGAGATTGTGCTTAACAATCACGGCAGTATAAAAAGAACACCTAAAATGGCTCACGATTTTTTTTTTCCCTCCAAAAATTTTAGTGACACCTGTCACGCTCTTCAGTAATCATTAGAAGTGTAGCCAGACAGTGGCCATTCTCTGTCTCTAGGCTATCCCTTGCGTATCAGTAAGGAGGAGTGGCAGGTGGTGGCGAACATCATCCACTCAAGCTTCCTGTACTTCAACTTTATCATTTAGTTTCTCATTCTTCTGTCTTGCTGTCACTTGTATTACCCTTCTCTTTACTAAAGATGACTCTACACTAACCTAACCTAACCTACCTGACAAGCCTAATCGTTTCCTTTAACCCAGGAAACTATTTATAACTATTAATTGGTTATATGGTTACCATGGAGCTTACGATGGTGCCCCCGCTAACTGCATGGGAAGACAAAAATGCGGCGTTCATCTAGGAACGAAACCTCCACACTTTCCTCTACGCCTCACTCTGACAAGGCGCTGTCTGCCGCAAGAAGAAAGTTCACTGCACGGGACACCCTTGCAGGGGCGAATGCTTGCCCGTGGTTGATGAGTCTGCTCGGCCTACAGATCGGGATTGCTCAACAACAACAGCAACTGAGGAGGTACTGGAGAGGGACACCTTCACGCCGTCGCATCGCTCTGGCCGGGTCACTCCCCTGCCTGGTCATACAAACGTCCCTCCATTCCCTCTCAATCCCCCCAAAGGAGGATAGTGGACCGTAGGAGAAGGATAACTTGCAGCCTGAGGTCCACTGGGTTCACATTTATATGAACTTGGAGTAATGGCAACAACGTAAACTACTACTACTACTACTGCTCCTACTACTACTACTGAAATTGAATTAAACTTTTCATTTTCCATTGTGGGTTTCCTTCTAATCCTCCGATAGTAACGTTATTAATTTCCTGTTACAGATACCAGTATAAAGGATGAGGTGACTGAAAGAGTTGGAAAGGAGACTGACAAGGTCTTTCAGTGTAATAATATGAAATAAGAATCTGAGCGAGAAGCAAAGAAAACATTACCACCAATCAGTGAACTAGTTCCAGCAATGGCGTACAGTAGCTAAACGCAGGCATTGCAGGAGGGACAGATATCAAGAGTTTAAACAAAACACCATGAAATCTCTGTGCGAGAATTACCACTGGGTGACACAAATGCTCTGTGTGAGACATAAGGCTTTGAGGTTACGGCTGTGGGGAAGAATAAACAATTCCTTGAGGCTATCCTGAGATACGGATAGTGAGACGTAAAAAATGTTAAAGAGTAGGGTATTTGGAGAAATAATGACAGTTTAGCAATGAATAGGGTTGGTGGAAAAGATGGGAGAATATTAAGAAGGGAAGAGCTTTGTGGGGGGAAGGGTTAATTCTGAACCCCGATAGATACATGCATCTCTTTTTCTCGGGGCCACGACTCACGGAAATCAGCTTCACGTATGTATTGATGGCGACACATGACAGAATCTAACTCATTTATATAAAAGCGATTAGCATTAATTTACGTAAGTGTGTTGTGTCTTTTAATTCAATGAGTGAGAGCCTAAAACCCCAGCGAAATGAGAAAGACAAAGTGCATTGTATGTGCTCTTCACTATTATATTCACATCTCAAAATCACAGATGCACTTTCAAATTAGCCAGCTTTTCAAAGGCAAATATGTTCATAGCGTAGTATATTATTGTTATATGTATGAAGTCCATATTTATATCATGCGTTTCAAATCTGAAAAAGCTGTCAAAGCACATGAGCACATAATCATGATGTAAAGAATTAGACCGTTATACCAGACACAGCAAGGAAATATTCCATAGCTTCCACAACCCTGTTCTTCATCCTTGTTTTATGGTAGCCTCATAGCCGTGTCATTTCGTACGATGACGCTCGTAACTACGCCTATTCCTACCAATGTCATGTAGTACCCAAGTTATTTCGTAACCAGTTCATTTCGCACGTTCACATAATAAATATTCAGTTACTGTTGTGCTTCTAGATAACTAAACAATTATCAACAATGGCTGGGTGTGTAAATAGACACATTATTCCACCGTTACAAGTTTGATTTATTGTTAACTAATAACTGATTTTAAAAATGCTCATATGAATAAATGTCAAAGAATAAGAATACTGTTCAGTCCAACATTATATATATATATATATATATATATATATATATATATATATATATATATATATATATATATAAAATCAGCCATTTGGGTGTCCACTGCAGGACCGGCCTATCCTGACTGAAGTGGGGACGATACAGTCTATGTTAATGCTGTCAATGCCCCTTGACGCCAGACGCAGGTGAAGACAAAGTGTAGGAGTTAGTTTTCTGACAATATATTAAACACCGTTTTGAATCTTCGTACAACAGCAGAGGACAACATTCGTGTCCGACCCCAGACCCTTAAGGCCCTCTCCCACTTCGGCGAAAGTGTGGAAGATAAAGTCACGATGTGTCAAAAATCCCTAATCGTGGGTATTCGTCATCAAAATCTTGTCCATTCGTGGCATGGCGCCGATACGTCGCACGAGGTGGAAATTTGTCGTGGGGGACCACAACGTTTTCATGCTGCATGAAAACGTCGTGGCCCTCCACGATTTTGTAAAATTTCGCAGATTAGTCGTAAACAACAAGGCGACGCCTCGGCAACGTCGGCGATTACCCTGCGTATATACCGCGTATGATCGCCGACATCGGCGAGGCGTCGGCGGTGAAAAAAAAACGTTGAGATGTCATACAGTCATACGGCAAAGCGTCGGCAATGTATCGGCGATGCATCGGTGAGGTTAATACGACATAGCCTACGTAAACCGTACGATATGTACCGGGTTGTGCGACAGTAATATTTCATCTTATGAATGACGGTGATATATTGCCGACATTTCGCGGATGAACCGTCGATTAATCGCCTTAAATACGCCGATGACGGCGAGGCACCTGCGATGGCCTCGGCGTTTTGTCTGCGAGGTGCGTGCGATGCATTCGCCGACACATCGACGATACATCGTCGACAGCACGCTGCCGTTGTACCTTTATCGCCATTGAGTCACCATAAAAAAAAACGTTAAAATTTGAATTTAGAATAATGCTTGTGCATTACGCCGACATATCAGCGATATGTCGGCTACTAGTCGCCAGTTATATCGTATACTCCGCCGAGGTTTCGGCGTTTTGTCGTACTGGTGTCGCCGGTATTACGCCGACACCACGATTCTTGGTCAGAATCGTCGACACATCACCGACTTCGGCCACGATTTTCATCGTGGCTTCATCGTGCCTATTTACGCCGAAGTGGGAGAGGGCCTTTACAGACAGCTACTGATCGCCGGCTCTCTCAGGATAGACCGGCAGTGCAACTACGGAAGTCGTGACTCATAAGTGCTCGTAGACATAAAGGCCCTCTCCCACTTCAGTGTAAATAGGCACGATGAAGCCACGATGAAAATCGTGGCTGAAGTCTGTGATGTGTCGACGATTCTGACCAAGAATCGTGGTGTCGGCGTAATACCGGCGACACCAGTACGACAAAACGCCGAAACCTCGGCGGAGTATACGATATAACTGGCGACTAGTAGCCGACATATCGCTGATATGTCGGCGTAATGCACAAGCATTATTCTAAATTCAAATTTTAACGTTTTTTTTATGGCGACTCAATGGCGATAAAGGTACAACGGCGGCGTGCTGTTGACGATGTATCGTCGATGTGTCGGCAAATGCATCGCACGCACCTCGCAGACAAAACGCCGAGGCCATCGCAGGTGCCTCGCCGTCATCGGCGTATTTAAGGCGATTAATCGACAGTTCATCCGCGAAATGTCGGCAATATATCACCGACATTCATAAGATGAAATATTACTGTCACACAACCCGGTACATATCGTACGGTTTACGTAGGCTATGTCGTATTAACCTCACCGATGCATCGCCGATACATTGCCGATGCTTTGCTGTATGACCGTATGACATTTCAACGTTTTTTTCCACTGCCGATGCCTCGCCGATGTCAGCGATCATACGCGGTTTATACGCAGGGTAATCGCCGACGTCGCCGAGGCGTCGCCTTGTTGTTTACGACTAATCTGCGAAATTTTATAAAATCGTGGAGAGCCACGACGTTTTCATGCAGCATGAAAACGTCATGGTCCCCCACGACAAATTTCCACCTCGTGCGACGTATCGGCGCCATGCCACGAATGGACAAGATTTTGATGACGAATATCCACGATTAAGGATTTTTGACACATCGTGACTTTATCTTCCACACTTTCGCTGAAGTGGGAGAGGGCCTTACCGCTGGGCGGTGACGCCCTACTTGGATTCTACTTACAAGTACTTACAACTACTTATATACTATATAATATTTACAAAAAGGTTACAAACAATTTTCCCCCTCATCAAAAAGTGTGTCTCCTGACACAGTGGTGAGACAGTAAATCATAATATGGCAAGAATGCAAGTGGTCTGAGTATACGGTCAACCGGGACTACATGGGAGTATAATTATAAATGAGATATTACTACATACTTCACAAAGATGGATGTAAGAAGAGAATAATATATTTACAGTACATGGCCATGTTGGAAGAATAACATAAACATATAGATTTTTTCAATTTACAAATAAATACATACGTAATCACAAAATGAGTTCTACTCTGAACTACCATTTTCCAGGTCTTTTGGTTGTCGCACTAACCTTGTTGCTAGACGGATCTCATGCAACCTTTTGTCCATTCGCTTGAGACAACAATACAGGATACAAACAACTGCAATAAAACCTAGAAAATATAAGACAACCGGAGGAAATACAAAGACTGGATGTGACCAGGAGCGGTTAAAAGCTGAAGAGAACTGGTTCATAATAAAATCAGATTTGTTTAGATAGTTCAACATACGTAGGTTCTCTGATGTGATAGAAAGATTGTCTGTTGGTAGATGAAAGGTAGTATTAATAGGTTTAAAGATGTCATACTTGTGGGAGAGAAGTGCGAAGTGATAATGTGTGGCATGGGCTATTATAGACTCAGACTATACTGTACAGTAATCAGGGGCCTTATATAAACTGACTGCGGTTACTGAACGTACAGGGGTCCCTGGACAAATAAGACTGACAGGAATTGAGACACTAAAGAAGAAATAGCGGATGTGTACCTGGCCTTTGGGGGCAGGAACAAAGGTACAGACAGGTTGTACTGAGAAATTACGGACTAAGGCAGATTCGCAAGGAGCAACGCTGCCAGGAAAAATTGTTAGGAGGTACGCAGCACAAACTCGAGAGTTGAGTGTGAGAAGGGCACATCTACCGAGGTCACTTGAGGAGAGGAAGGCAATATAGAGATGATCATGGGAGAGAAGAAACTGCTCTGAAGAGACAGAGGCTTGTACCAGGGAGTTATTGTACCAGAAGGGAAAAGGAATGATGTGAAAGAGATCGAGTATGATGGAAGAACGAAGAGGAATATGAACAATTATATCTTTAGTAAGGAATGTGGCTTCTAGTATTGGGTAGTAGTGTTCTAAAGAGGAAAATGGAATCATAAGAGACAAGCCGAAGGTTGAGTGAGCCCATTCTAAGGTAGAACGAAGGTCAGCGAGAGAGACTAAATCTAGGGTCACACGACTATCAACAGCATTGACTAAAATACGAATTAAGCTAGAAACTTGGGAGACAAGAGAGTCCAGAGAAACCTGCAAATTATCAACATGTAATTTAACATACATCAACTCTGAAATATTATTAGTCTTTGATACTTCACGCTTAAGAATAATCGTAAAATTTTTTAAAGTACTAGTAACATCATGTAAATGGTGACTCATCTGTTGCAGCATAAAATGTTGAACACGTAACACTTTGTCTTGTGACTCAAGGGCGTTTGCTAATTGAAGTAAGTCCTTTTTGAAACCAGAAAGTTCACGGGTAGTCGCTACACGAAATAATCCACTGAGGATTTCTCCTCCAAGATCAAAAAGTCCATGTTTCACTCGTGAGCGACCCACAGGCGTTTGGCGAGGGAAGGAATCTTGAAGATGGTTGAACTGATAACGAATATAATCTAATTTCCAGCAGATGGGTAGGTAGAGTGGGTACAAAAATGTGTCATTGGAATGTCGATTTTTAATATCTGATAAGAGTCCCTGCAGGTCGTCTAGCTGACGTGCAAGGTCAGGCAGGGCGATGGCCACGGTGGCCAGCGGCTCTAGTCGTAGCGCAATGAGACTACATCCTTAACCACCATTACCTCGCCTGCGCCAACCAAGGCCCCGGGCCGAACGGCACCATCGTCCTCACCCGATCCAGACCCAATCAGAGTCTGCACTGTCAGTGCGTAGACCCACAGCATCTTTCCTATAAAATAAGGTGATCTTAGAGGTGATGTTGATACAGATGGTAATGACAGTGTGAGATGATAAGGTTATGCAAGAGACTTAGTGGCAGAATGCAATTTGGCACGATAGTCATTAACAGTAGGGGAAGGCTGAATAGTAATGTCAGAAGGAAGGTTTAGAGAAGAGGAAGAAGGCTGAGTAGGAGTTTGTTGTGGGGATGTGGTCTATCTTAGTGGTTCCCCCAAGACTATGCCTTTTGATGCACGTTTGAGATGATCTGCATGCACCCATGTCGTCTCTGCCTTGTGCAGATCTCTTAATTCGAATTTATTACCTTTACGAGATATGACACAGAAGAGACCCAAGAATTTACTGTTTAATTTTGATTCTCTGTCATGATCTAGGGCAAAAACTAAGTCACCTACTTGGATAGTAACAGCATGTTGGTAGCAGCAGCATGTTGGTTACGTACCATCTCCTCATTTGTAAGGGCCAGATTATCCTGAACATATTTATGAATTTTCTGGAAGTTGGACAGGTTGACTCGGACATAGTTATCGTAGTCGTAGATTGGATCAGGTTTGGATTGCAACAGTGAATAAGGTAGTCTTTTGTCAAAGCCATATATGATGAAGAATGGTGTTTCTCCAATTGACTTATTGATGGATGAATTAATTGAAGCAGCTACCTGTAGAATCCACTCATCCCAGGTGGAAGTCTGATCTCCCACTATGTGATGCAGACTCTCCAGTATCTTTCTATTTTGGCGCTCTGCTAGGCCATTCGAGGCTGGATGATGGGCCACTATATTGCATTTCTTAATTCCGTATCGAAGATAAACTTCTTCCAGTACTGAATTATTGAACTCTGACCCGTTATCAGTTAAAATTACGTCTGGTGTTGTGAAAGGGCAAATTACTGAATTAATAAAGGCATGTGCTACTGCGTTAGCAGATTTTTCATGCAATGGAACTAAGATAACAAATCTAGAGAAATGATCGACTACCATTAACAGATAAACGAAGCCAGATTCTGTACGAGGCAGCTTCAGAAGATCGAGAGAGACAGTTTGCCAAGGTTTTGATGGTACTGGGTACTGCAATATAGGAGCAGGTTGACAGGTTGTCCCCTTGTGACGGACACATGATAAACATGCATCGCAGTGCGCTTCTATATCCTTTCATATAGTGGGCCAGTAATATGACAGACGTGCTTGCCGTAAACTTCTGTCTTTGCCAGGGTGTGATGCATGAGGGGTGTCGTAGATTAAATGGAGGGCAGCAGGAATTAAGTCTGTTGGAATGACTAGTTGCTTAACTTCGCGATGAGGTACGTTGTTACCTTTCAGTACTGAGTCTTTATAAAGCAATTCATTGTTGAGGAAGAAATCAGATACAGGGACTGGTAACTTGGGCAGAGAAGAATCATTGCCTAACTCTATGAAATATATGACCTGTGACCATACGGGGTCCTCGTGCTGGAACCTATGTAGTGTGTCATAACTGAACGCCAAGTTTACGTCGCAACCGGTTGAGACTGTGGCAACATGCTACGAGAGGGCGTCGGCTACGACATTGGATTTTCCAGGAACGTATTCAAATGTCGGATTATAGTCAGTCACAGTGACTGCCCAACGTGCAAGTCGACCGGTAAGGTTACGTCCCCGAAACAAGTCACATAAGGGAAGATGGTCTGTTTGGATGTGAACAGGATATCCGTAGATGATGTCACAGAAATGTTTTACGGACCAGACCACGGCAAGGGCTTCCCAGTGAGTTACATTGTAATTCTTTTCCGCGGAATTTAGCACACGGCTAGCATAGGCAATGACATGTTTCTTTCCTTTGGAGTCATATTGCATGAGAATGGCACCTAGGCCTACTCCGGAAGCATCAGTACAGAGAAGAAATGGTTTAGAATAATCAGGGAATGCTAAAACTGGTGATTGTGCTAGAGCATTTTTCAGTGTTGTGAATGCGGTTGCCTGTTCGTCAGCCCACACAAAAGACACATCCTTCTTTAGCAATTTTGTTAACGGCGCAGCTATCTGGGCGTACCCTTTAATAAACCTTCTGTAATACCCACTGAGACCGAGGAAACTGCGTACAGCGTCAGTGTTGGTTGGAGTTGGGAAATTCATCACTGCTCATCTGATGCATGAATTCCGTGAGCGTCAACAACATGTCCTAGGAATTGGAGTTTCTTACGTAGAAAGTCACACTTTGATAGTTTGATCTTAAGTCCAGCTTGTTTGAGTCTAGTGAACACTTCGGTCAATTTTTCTAAGTGTTCCTCCACCGAGTGACTTGCGATTATGACATCATCTAGATAAGCAAAAACTGAGTGACCTATCATGCCGGCGAAAACTGTATGAATTAGTCACATGAACGCTGATGGTGCATTTCTGAAACCGAATGGAAGTCTATGGAATTGGTAACGTTCGGATGGAGTACTGAAAGCAGTGATAGGACGAGATGATTCTTCCATCTCGACTTGCCAATATCCACTTAAAAGATCTAGGGAGGAAAAAACACATTTGTTTTTGCCTAAGGATTCCAGCATTTTAGTGAGTACAGGAATTGGAAATCTGTCCAGGACAGTCACTGCATTCACGCGTCTGTAATCTATTACTGGCCGTAACTCACCACTTTTCTTTGGAACCAGAAATAACGGGCTGTTCCACGGGCTATCAGAGTGTTCAATTACCTCATTATCCAACATCTTCTGAATAAGGCGATCGGCTTGTTGACGTTGGCTATGTGGTAAACGGTAGGCAGGTATATATACTGGCTGAGCTCCAAGCTGTAATGTAATATTATACTTTACCAAATTTGTCTTGCCCATATTCTCACCGGGTAGGGCTACTATTTCACGATAGTTTCGCAAGAGATTAATTAATTGACGTCGGTGTTCCGGGAAATCACTTTGTTTCACATGAGATTCAAGATTAGATGGAATATTGGTGGACTGAGCAACTGAGCACACATCAGCAACAAGGTGTGGGAAATCCTGGAAACATGTATGGCCGCTGGGTATACCAAGAAATCGCCAATCTGTGTTCCCGTTCGTAAGGTGAATGCGGCATTTGTTGTGTTTGCAATGTACAAGTAGCATAAACCATCATCCAGCACCGTACACAACGCCGACTCATAACCTAAGCCATTCATACAACACGTCTCAGGTAAGGTTAGTACATCCACTCCAGTTTCGCACCCACAACACAAACAGAGACCTTGCTAAATTTGTGCGGCAACAAAATTGTGCACTGATTTGTTACTGCACATCTTATCCCTGCGTGTTGTAAAACATCAATCACACTATCTGAGGTAGTTAAATGAGACATGTCTGAGTTGGCGAGTGTGCCACTGTCAGAGGGGTTGATACGATCCACAGTTGAATGCTCAGAGGATGTAATACTAGATGGTAGTGTACTTGGCTGTTCAGGTAACGGTGTGTGTACCAGCTTACTGTTGAGTAATGTGGGAATAACGTTGGTTTTAATAACTGAGTTTGTTTGAGAAAGTACCGGACGTGGATATTCCATACTAGATATTGGGAAGCCATTGACAATTATTTTACGAGAAGCAGGGAGGAGAGCAATACCTTCTTGAGCCACTGTCGAAAAGCTGATGAGTGTGTCTGCTGGATATTTAAGATCATTAGCAACATGAAACTCTACGTCAAAAGGTCTTAAGGCTTTCTCAAGTTGTACTTCTAGTGTGATCTTTCCTTTGACCTGAAATTCTGAGCCATCCACACCGCATAGGCGAATGTCCGGTGGTTCAAGGAGCCCAACTCTTTTAGTTATTTTCCTGATGTTGTTTAAAGAGGTATTTGAGATTAGATTTACCATAGATCCGCTGTCCATAAAAAAAGAGCTTTGTACCTCTTCACTCCATCCTGGAATGACTAAGCCTAAAGATGTTATAGGTCCTACCTGACAAATGGGGAGTTGATTTTCTGTTACCTTATTTTCAGACACCGGCGGATCTTTCGCTGTTAGGTTACATTTCTCCAATCTGAGCGCTCGTCTTCCCCCGACTGACGGCTCTTAAGGTAACGACACTCGTCTGTGGAGTGAGTTGTGCTATTCTTATGGTATTTGCATGTTAGACGTCAGGGCCACGAGGGTGCGCGTGGGCGTTCCCGTGAGCAAAAACGTCTTTCTCTGCATGCACAGCTAGACTCTCGATGACCTACATTACCGCAGTGCCAGCACACAATTGAGGATTGTTTGCTTCGCCGTGGAGTTGAATTGTCATAACCGCTAGAAGGTGAGCGATAGTGTGAGTGAGGCCGATTACTAGGTTTGGTTCTTGTAGTTGGTCGCGAACGAAAGGGATCAGATGAAGTAATGCTGGTGTGTAGTACTCTCGCAGTACCACCTGCAGAGGGAGAGGGTGAACTGTAAGAATCGACCTGCCGAGTGAAGTCTGTTCCTGACTTTACAACGATGGCCTTACTAATATCCATTATTTTGTCTCCTGGGTTAAAGCCAACTTGTAGTGCTATTTGTTTTTGGGAGTCCAAAAGCCAGTTGAGAAATCTAAAGTAACCGAACAAGTCTGCAAAATTATTTAATGAAATCGTGACCTCTCCATTGCTTTGTGTTATCCATTGAGTACCACGGAATAACTGGCACAACTTTGAACTCGTCGCCTTCATAGTAGCGGCTGCTTCAATTACTTTTGCATGTTGGGGAGGTACCTTCATGTCCTCCTCCATTTGCTTGAGAAGATTGGTCAATCCTATAAGAGATGCAGCATTGGAATGTTGGCAACAATATTGAATAAGCTGTTGGCGAAACGCGTCAAACGTTTGGCAATCTTCAAAGTGCCCTGCACGAATAGCGGCTCCTATTTATGATCCGCCGTGATGGAGTCGACTTAGCAGGTAAGAAACTTTCAAGGGTTCAGTGATGATTTGGCGATTGTGGATGTCATTTTCGACCTCTCTGGGGAAATCGGAAATCGAAACAGTACTATCCTCTCCTGTAAATTTGAGTCTATTAACATCATCCAAATATATGGACTGGGGAGGTGGAGGGTTCTGAGTTGTCATCATAGAAAGTGGGTGAGACCGAGAAGGTGAGGAACTAGGCACAGTTGTGAACTGAGACAGTGTGTGGGAAGGAAGTGTCGTGGCGGTAGTGGTGTGTGTCGTGGGTAGTGGTGGGGTATGTGTAGTAGTAGGGAAGGATGAAGGCTGTGGAGAAGACTGAGTGGTTTCAGGAGAATTAGTTGGAGAAGATGATAGAGTATCTGGAGTTAATATATCTGGATTTAGGGTAGGAGTAACAGTAGTAGAAACAGGTAGGGAACTTACGGTTGGTTTGCTATAAGATTTGCCACTTCGAAGATTTACATTATCACTATCTGTTTTACCGTCAGATTCAATAGGGGAGAGATCTACTTTTTTTTAAAAAGGGACATTAACAGAATAGGAAGTAAGCAAATGAAACTAAATGAACAAATGGATGAATAAATGGGAGAATAAATAAATAAAAATATTTGTAATCTGTGAAGAAATGATATATATACAATGAATATGAGTGAAAATGAATGCGTTATTTACAGCTGAGTATGAGTGGGAGAAAATGGGATGAAGTAGGAGTGAGTGAACGAAAAATTCTGACTGAATGAAAAATAAGGGACCAGAATGCAATGAATGGATAAAAGTAAATAGTGAAAATATCACAATCTATAGAGGCAGCTTGGCTTCTCTGTAGAAAGGGATTGATTACTGTGATGGAATGAGGAATTGCATGAAAATGCAGGTAGGAAATACTTGTAGTAAGATGTGATCCGTGCCAAGGTTGGAGAAAAGTGAGGCTCTCGTCTCCTCGTGATTGGGTGGAAGTGTCCGTGACGTCACTGGGTGGCGGCTCACCACTGGGAGGAACGAGAAGCTGATAGGAGCAGGAGACTGTGACGTAGCTTAGTGTGAGTGGTCACGCTCCCTGGGTGACGTCGGTGTGTGTGGTGGGTGGGGAAAACGATGACGTAACGGCGTCGGGCGGCGGTTGAGGGCTGCTTCCCGGAATGGGGTCTGGGGTGGAGTTTGTGGGGGCTGAAACTAACCCTTACAGCAGGCCAGACAGGAACACAGGCAGGCAAAGGCAGGTTGTAGGTTGATAGGAGCAGGAGCCTAACGGGGCTGTAGTGGCGTGGTGATAGGTCAGGTGTTAATGTGGAGGAAATTCCGAAAATTACATCAAGGCTGGTAGAGCGCTCATTCCACACCAAGATCGCAAACAGGGCTGAGGGCTAGGGCGGAGATAGACTCTGTGTCGTCATGGGAAGAACAGCAGCAACAGCAACGTGGGAAGACAGACACAGCTAACCGGCCCACAAAAGACGTGAATCACTATAATCCCACTCACTTTCCACCAAATGTTAATGCTGTCAATGCCCATTGATGCCAGACGTAGGTGAAGACAAAGTGTAGGAGTTAGTTTTCTGACAATATATTAAACACCGTCTTGAATCTTTGTACAACAGCGGAGGACAGCATTCGCGTCCGACCCCAGACCCTTACAGACAGCTACTGATCACCGGCTCTCTCAGGCTAGACCGGCGGTGCGACTACGGAAGTCGTGACTCATAAGTGCTCGTAAACATAACACTGGGCAGTGACGCCCTACTTGGATTCTACTTACAAGTACTTACAACTACTTACATACTGTATTTACTTACTTACTTACTTATTGCCAGACGCCATGTATCCCAAACAGGGTGGTCAAGGCTTAGAGTTAATTTACATACCATATAATATTTACAAAAAGGTTACAAACACCTATGTATCTCTAGCAATTGGCTTGGCTGTCTGGTAGAGATTGTATGTAGGGTGAGAAGTGCTTGTAAGTGTAATTGTAGTGTTGGAGTGACTTAGGATGTGTCTGTAGTCTGTGAGCCAAGTGTATTTGGCCCATGGAAGCCGACTGGGTGGAAGCATACTTTTTAGGACGCGACACTGGTTCAACCACAGCACCCCTTATGTCTTCCAAAGCAGTGCATGGCTGGAAGAATGCTCCTAAAACTTATTACCCAGGCGGGGCACGAAACCTCGTTCTCCCATGTACGAAAAAGCACACTTTACCACTGTACCACAGTACAACAGAGGCTTCATCTATCTATCTATCTATCTATCTATCTATATATATATATATATATATATATACATATATATATATATATATATATATATATATATATATATATATATATATATATATATATATATGAGTGAAAATGCACCACCTAATACAGTTGCAATAATTCGTGTATCAGTGCTTGTTTCCAACACTGATCAGATTTTGTATGATGATGTGTTCATACAGCACCCATCTGAACGAAAGGATTCGCATTGTTCACGAAACAATGTCTCAGGGATAAATTGATCTATTCAACCCTTTCCACTCGCTGCCTGTTAGTGGAATTGGGACATGTAGCTGTTTTATGTCTAGGGCGAAGATTAGTTTCTTTGTAAGTGGAATACCGTCTTTTAGTTCTTGAAAGACTGCCACCATGCCACATTTGCCATGCCTTGAACGTCATCATGCCTTAGGGATGCTGGAAGGTGGCACATGGTGTAACTTGAGGTAGCCTGTAGAATAAGCTGTCATTATTCATCAATTGTCAGGCTCATCCAGAGGCACCATGAAACAGACTCAGTTGACCACTGACAGCATCCTGGAAAAGTACATGTCACAACAGAACGTCAAGGTCACCATATCTGGATAGAGCATCTCCAGGACAGAGTCACCTCAGCAGGACAAACAGTATGTGAGACTCCTGGTCGACATAATCATCGGATAGGCACGTCCATTGTCCATTGGGGACTGTGGTTGTTTGACCTAAATGCAGATAGACTCCTAAGGGTTTGGCTATTTCACTCGCCTGTCGTAGGAACAGACTACAGTGGTGTAGCCAACATGAATGTGGGACCGGAAGACAATGGAATGTGGTCCTCTTCACTGATGAATTTCGTTTCTGTGTGGATCACTCTGACAGATGTCTGCATGTTTGGAGGCGACATAAGGAATATTATGCTAACTGTTGTGTGAAACAGGGAAATCACTGAGGTGGACCCGGTATCGTGGAAAGGGCAGACATTGCAGCCAACTACAAAACACCTCTAGTGATCATCGAAGGCAACCAGACGGCTCAAGGATACGTCGACAATGTTTAGCCAACATCCAGGTGTAACAATTTTCCAACAAGATAACTCTCATCCCCATGCTGCTCGTGTCACAACTGTGTTTCTGCAGGCTGGGCATGTCAACTTATCGCCATAGCTTGCCTTCTCACCTGATTTAAACCCAACTGAACATGTGTGGACTTATCTTAAGAGGCATCTCTCATCGTGTGACCCCAAACAACAAAACAGACAACAGTTGATTCAGGTAGTGCAAGAATAGTGGTAAAGGCTTCCACAGTACACATTGCTTGAACTGGTGACCAGTATGAGGTGTAGGACTAAATCTTGCATGGTTTCAAATAGTGGCCACACCTCATACTGTCTGACAAACGTAGTGTGGAACTGCTTGACTGGGGGTCAAGTTCACAAATGCACTGATAACTGTTTATGCAATCAATTACTTGCCTTTATATTCTGTCGTAAACTTATTACAGACATTGATGGACTGATTGTGTGTACTACATATAGATATGTCGAACTTTACGTACAGTAAACCACAAGAAACCTACTGGTGTGTGTTTTCACATTCACAGTGCATAAGTAAATATATATATATATATATATATATATATATATATATATATATATATATGTAAAGTAATCGATGGAGTGTCTGTACAGTCCATATCCATTCATTAGGCCTTGGGTATATTATAACTGTAACCGGATTTATTTGTGCCTAACCATTCAAATGATTTGTTCCATGGCCCACCGGCTTATGTGTCCACGCGCAGGTAATTGGCCCTAACCCAAAAGGCGAGCGAGAATGGCTGTATGGATCCCTAAGCTATGGTTGAAACCACCCGGCCACCCTGATCAACGGACACGTTCAGGCTGCACTGGAGGAAAACTGACAGAAACCACAAGGTAAATGAGAATGAATATATGGGTCCCTAATGTATGATTGATATCCTCCGGCCACCCCAATCACCAGTAACATTCTGGAAGCACATGAGAAAGACAGAGCATAACCCACAAGGTGAACGAGAGTGGCTGTAAGCTACAGATCCCTACCACATGGTCGAAGTCACCCCAGCAGCCTAGATTAGTTAGAAACTCCCAGCCACGAACTGCCATCCTCCCCCTTACTGAATGGTTCAAGTTGCATCACCTTAATGATTGCTCGGCCACTCCTTAGGCCTGTGATGTACAGGGACCCAGTATTTCTGCCACATTGCAAAATTTGCCTGGGCGAGTGAAAAAGGATCCTTGCGCTTGTAAATCAGTGTGCTGATTTTAGCTTGCATGCTCATAGCCAAGCATGGGTAGAGACATGGCAACACCTTACACTCCCCAGCAGTACTGCACCTCAGTTCCCGCCTTTATCTCTCCTCGTGTGGACGTGCCTGGCTGAGTTACACAATGGCTGCTTCTATTGTTGCGTTTGTGGTGGTGCCCTACCTTCTGCAGGCCTTAATTCTCCTCTGTGGTGTTCTCATGTGTGTGACGATGGCCCCACCTCCACCCGAGAAATGCAAGAGAGGGTTTTTGACTCTGGAGAAGTAGCATAAGAATCTGGGCAAGGTTGACAAAGGCTGACCAACTTCATGCATTCTGCGTGAATTTGACTTGCCCCACTCAACTTTGATATCAAGAGATCACGGGACAAGCTTACTCAGTACGGCCAGGACTATGGCGATACAACCAGGAAAGGCGACCAGAAGGTCGCCTCTGATTATCCATTCATTGCCCATATCAGGTCATGCCTTTGGCTCAGTTATAACAGATAATCAAAGCATTATTTTATGTAGAGAGAGAGAGAGAGAGAGTCATTGACTGACGGATAGATACACAGTTGTATCATTGTCTTCACTTGAGCCATATATCCGTCTGCAATCTCTCAGCGAGTGTGACATGATGTTTTGATCTGCATTGGAGACTTTAATGCAGTAATGGGCTGTTCAAATGAGGGATTTGAGGCATGTATGGGTAAGATGGGAGTTGGTAGTAGGATGAGTGAAAACGGAGTGAGGTTTGGAAGCTTCTGTCTAGCAAATGACTTAGTCATCGGGGGCACACTCTTTCAGCATTGCAATATACACAAGACAACTTGGGTGTCGCCGTGTGGAAAATATAAAAATCAGATTGATCACATCGCTATCAGTAGGAGGCATAGAAGTTCTCTGCTAGATGTTCATGTTAAACGGGGAGTGGATATTGGTAGTGACCATCAACTCAGCATTGCAAAAATAAGGTTTAAACTTAAAAATCAGAAGAAGGAAAAATCTGGTGTTGGTAGATACGATATTGTTAAGCTTAGAAGAGAAGGAGAAGAAAAGGAGGAATTCAGATTAGAATGCAGAAATAGGTTTTTGGTGTTGGAAACGTTGGAAGAGGGGGAGAGAAGTGTAGATGAGATGTGGGAGGATGTGAACAAAGTTTTGCATGAGACTGCTGAATGTACGATTGGAAGGAGACATAGATTCAGGAGAAAGAAATGGATATCAGAGGAAACGTGGGATATGATAAAAAAGAGAGGTGAGGCTAAATTGAGGAGTGAGATGCAATGCGTTGATGAACGAGAGATTGAATTAGCAAGAGCTGCGTACTGGAGTTTGAATTCAGAAGTAAGAAGGTTAGCTAGGAGAGATAAAAGAAGATGTGTGGATGAAAAGGTTGCAGAGACTGAAATCCTAATAAACAAAAATGATGGACAGAGTCAAAGAATAGCATATGAATCGATTAGAGAACTGAGTGGTAATGCAGGTAAACGCAAGGAAATACCAATTAGAGACAGGGAAGGAAATTTATTGACCAAAGATGGAGATATTAAAAATAGATGGAAAGAACATTTTGAGACAGTTCTTAATAGACCAATACCACCAGAAGAGGATATACCGTCTGCTCAGGAAGATTTAAATATAGAAACAGGAGAGTTGAGGCTTGCAGAAGTGGAGAAAGCAGTAAAACAGTTAAAGAATAATAAGGCACCAGGGGAGGATGGTTTATTTCTGGAAATGTTTAAAGTGGAGGGGGATAGATTAATAATGATCTTGACCAAGCTATTCAATAAGATATGGGTGACGGGGTTACTACCATCAGTTTGGAAGAATGGTGTAATTGTTAAAGTTCCGAAGAAAGGAGACCTGAGTGAATGTGGTAATTGGAGGGGAATCTCTTTGTCACCGATAGCTTTGAAAGTTTTCAGTAGAGTGTTGTTAAATAGGTTGGAGCCGGTGGTTGAGGGTATTCTGAGGGATGAACAGGCTGGTTTTAGAAAGGGACGTGGTTGCAATGATCAGATCTTTATAGTTAGGCATTTGATGCAGCAAGTTAATGAAATGAGAGTACCGTTAAGTCTTTGTTTTGTTGATTTTGAAAAGGCTTTTGATAGTGTTTCGAGAGAGTCTATGGGGAAGATCATGAAACATTATGGAATACCAGAGGAGTTTGTGAGGGTCATTATGAACATGCATGAGGACACATTTTGTAAAGTGATGGTTGATGGTTGTCTGAGTGATTCGTTTGAAGTCAAGTCCGGAGTAATTCAAGGTGGTGTTCTATCGCCTTTACTATTTATATTGGTCATTGATTACATTATGAAACGTGTTGGAACAGAAACCGGTGCAGGTATACTTTGGGGAGAGAACAGGAAACTTTTGGATTTAGATTATGCAGATGATATAGTTTTGATTTGTGATGGGCCAGAAGAGATGCAGAGAGTGTTGGACTGTTTGGTGAGTGAAGGTCGCAATGTGGGTTTGGTTATTAATTGTGGAAAAACTGAAATAATCAAAATGAATATGGAAAATGCGCAGGAATGTGTAATTGGAGGAATGGTTGTAAAGCAAGTTGATAGGTTTAAATATTTAGGTACTTATTTAGCCAAGGATGGTTCTTTGAACTTTGAATTCGAGGAAAGGTTAAAGAAGGCTAATCAGGCAATGAGAATGCTTAAAAATATTTGGAATAATAACAATTTCTCTGTGCATACAAAAATCAAACTTTATAAGGTAATGGTTAGGAGTATCTTAATTTATGGACACGAGTCTTGGTACAGCACAGTGACTATGGAAAATAAATTCTTGGTGTTTGAAAATAAAGCACTTAGAAGAATATTAGGAGTTAAGTGGTGGGAAAGGATACCAAATAGTAGAATTAGAGAAATAACGGGAGTGCAGCCGATCGATGAATATGTTAGATTCTCACGATGGAAGTGGCTAGGACATGTGTATAGGAGACAGGGAATAGTACGAGGTACACCAGGGTGGGTGGCACCTGGTAGGAGAGGTAGAGGAAGGCCAAAAGAGACGTGGGTGAGGACAATGAGACGGGAAGCTGGAGATGAGTGTTGGGGAGATCTTGAGGAGTTAGCACAAGATAGGATGTGGTGGTGTGAGTTCATCGAGGCCCTATGCATCCCCGAGGGTGCCACAGGAAATGATTGATTGATTGATTGATATATATATCTATCTGTCTATATATCTATATATATATATATATATATATATATATATATATATATATATTTGCACTTCGAAGGTGATATAGGTATCGAACTGCTTGGACTCGTCATGCAGCATGTTGAAAGGATGTTGAGTGGGAGTTTGTTAGAATCAGGGTTTGGTTTTTTCTGCTGGGGTAAAAACGTCAAGGTTTTATTTCAAAGTAGGCTTATGTCATTCCTAGTTTCAATCTCGGTAGTAACGTTTTGTTTACAAAATGACATAAGTACCCTACTACACAGTTACGAAACGGTTTGTTACGAAATGACATTGACACGAAACGACCCGCTCTCTTCACCCTCACTCTCCCGTTCCTCTGCCACCGCTAATCTTTCACCTCATTTAGGATTTTTTCTCAATTAATCCATGGAGGTGTAGAAGCCTAATGGCACTAGTCAGGGTGACTTATGTACTACACTCAAGTTTGAATGAATTCATGGCAGCCTGAGATTTTTCTATCAAACAATAGCTTCAGGGACGTGGAACAGTGACTAGCTCAACAGTGTGATGTATTACAGCCGCCGAACCTCGGGCACCTACACTTAAAGTGAAATAATTCGTCACTGGCTGTTACCATTTTAACATCAGTGCTTTATGTTCCCCTCCAGCACCTGAGTGTGGCTCATCCATCTACTACGGACATGTTGCTTGAGGTAGATCCGCGCATGTTAGTTACTGCAGAGCTTCTCAAACGTTGGGTCGCGACCCAAAGGTGGGTTACGAGGATTTTCGATGGTCCATAGAGACAAAGTATATGTCTGTTACTTTCAGTGTATTTTACTGTCATAAATAAACCTGACAGCAGCACCCGCTGATCGTGTGATAGCTAATGTGTATGTGTGTGTGTGTGTGTGTGTGTGTGTGTGTGTGTGTGTGTGTGTGTGTGTGTGTGTGTGTGTGTGTGTGTCATTTGGAGGGAGATGAGGGTTGCGAACCTTGACAATGTTGCTGTGCACACGTGTGTGTGTGTGTGTGTGTGTGTGTGTGTGTGTGTGTGTGTGTGTGTGTGTGTGTGTGTGTGTGTGTGTGTGTGTGTGTGTGTGTTTGTGTGGTTCGGCGTGATGCAGACATAATGTGGAAAATACAGCCAGTACAATGTTCCCAATGGGTACAGGGCGTCGGGTGTTAAAAAACGGGTCCTAGCGAATGGTACTGTTCGATGCTCTGTAAAGGATTATAAATTTGACGGGTCCCTTTATTCTTCATAGGCGACGTAGAGAAAAGTCAGGTGACGCTGAAGAATGTTATTTGCACCCTGATGTCATGAAAGGTCTTTCCAAAGCTGAATTAAATCGTGCAAAGATAGCTTAAGTAAAATATAAAAGAAAATCTTGTCGAACTCAAACAATCTGGGCGAGATAATAAGGTATCTCTATAGTATGTTATGCAGAGAATTAGAACCTAACAGACTGGGACTGGATGAAATAATATATAATATAAATGTTATTAAAACTGAAAAAAAAAAAAAAAAAATTACCATATTTCCCTACTCTCTTTTTAAGTTACACAGATATGGCTGCAGGAAAACTGGGACTTACAGGACTTCTCATTATTTTGTGTCCGGATTAAGCTAAAAGTTTAACATTCCATTCCCTTAAGTCCAGCAATTGTCCTACTCGTCACACACTTCTACATATATCACCACTTTGGCAAAGATACTCACCGTCCATATGGGCTCTCCCATTCAAGACTTGTACATTGTTATTAGAGCGAGACTTTCTTATGACATATCAGTGGGTGTGTCGAGTATCAGCAAAGCCTACTCTGACGAAATTCAGTACATCAAACTGTTTCTTTCTCCAGGTTGTGATCGAATGCGCATTATTTCACACAACAAACGACCACTCTCATCAGTTAGCCATCACCTCCTCTTTTGTTTAAGTTCACTAAACTCTGATTTAAGTAGGCTCTCCCCAGACCAGATAAAATTGTCGTATTTATGTGCTTAGTTGCAGCGGAAGGAATAAAGTCGTTAGAGCAAGAAACTGAACCATCTTTACCACTACTGTCGTTACATCTAAACCCCATCACTACGAGAGGCATCTCCTTAGCTGAATAAAAGCATATAACCATTGCAAACATCAAATAAACAAATGTCATCCTTTTGGAGTAGTTATTAGACTCTGTTATATATAATATTGTAATATTAAATGATTGACATATTCAAGGTGTCTCAAGCAAATTCTTAATTTATTCACCATAAATAACCTTTCTAGTGGATGAAAAAAATGCTAAAATAGTTATGAATTAGATCTGCATCGAGACGGGAACCAACCTCCTGCTATGAGTGGGGTTTCACTTTAGTAATTTGAGGCACTGACTTAAAACTTCATTTTAGCCTCTGCCCTAGTTGTGATCCCTAGTCATCAGTCTACAACAAGTGAGATTTCTATTATAAGACTCGAACAGGTTTAGGTCCAATCAGACAGAAAAACACACAGACATATAAATTGACGAGAACGACAATGACTATCAAATACATCCTACACCATTTATAAACATGTAATTCCAGATATGTTAAAAGAAAAAAAAAAAAACTATCCCTAACGGAGTTTATAACTGCTTGTCCTTCCATAAGGGCAACTCAACGGTATTTCATCCACACTGTTTACCCAACAAACTCTGGAGAACCGCCCTAATACTCACCCTCCCAGTGTTCCAGTCATCATCATAGTTTAATATTACTTATATTATACCCTACTTCACCTCGGTATCTGAGTTTTTTGAATTAACGGAAACTGGGGTGTATATGTTCTTACAAAAGTGGACATGCTTCTGGTAAAGGAAACATATTATATTTTTCCCTTTCTCTTTTTGTGTCTAGTTTCTGCACAAATATCTTCTTGGAAAAAAGCCAGTATCCTCCCAGTTACAGAGAAAGGAAGTTCCTCTGACCCCTCTGATTACAATAGCTATCACATCTCTGGTAAAGTGTTTGAGACTGTAATTAATAAGCATATTGTTAAACATCTTGATCAATCTAATTAGTGAGAGACAGTACGGTTTTCGCCACGAAAGATCCACTGTTGATATACTCAATCTCCTGACTCACACTATCCATCAGTCAATTGACCAACATGGAGAAACTCATGCAGTAGCCCTTTATATATCTAAAGCTTTTGACAGAGTTTGGCACCGTTCCCAGCTAAATCTAACGACGGACTTTGGAATCTACCCTTCACTTTTTATAGTCTGTTACAGCCGTGGCAGCAACGTGGCTCGTCGTCATAATTAACGTCTCCTCCAGATATTCTCAGTACAAATACTGCCAAGCTGTATACCTGCCTCCATCGTGTGCACCTGACATCTGCCTCCAGCCTCCACCTTCGCACTACATTCATTTAACTTATGGTCCTGCCTCCTGCGTGTTTTTGGTGAGCTATTGTATTAGTAAAATCCTGTCCTACCCTGCTTTGGAGATCTTCAACTCCACCAACTACTATGCCGCCTCGCCCCACCTACCTTAGTGAGTCGGCCCATACCAACCGCCACACCACTACACGCCACCGAAACATTGTTGATTCATCCCCGACCCAGGCCTGCTGCGTGCACCTACAGTATAGCTGCCAGTGACCTGCATACCTAACCTTGACTGTCCTGCCCTACTACTGTGTGTGGCCTTTATGGAATGGATGTGGAGAGGCTGCACTAAAACAACTGGACAAAATTTGAAACAAAGCTGTTAGAATTATTATAATCTTACTATTACAAATGAACAACCTCCCCGACGGGTAAGAATGAATGTTGCCTCCCTTGAGTTATTTTACAGATACTTTTATGGCAGATCCTCAGACAAACTTGCATCCATTATCCATTATGCCACCTACACACGCCTTCCCTGCGCTACACAGGCATCTGGTAGTGCTCATGACTGGACTGTCACACTGCCATATTGCAGAACTTCTGCCTCTTTTTTTTTTTTTTTTTTTTTTTTTAATTCCCCGAACTGAATTTCTTTGGAACTCACGTCCCCAGGCTGGATTCCCCCCAAACTTCAACCTATGGCTGTTCAAGTCCAACTGTTACAGATTTTTATGAATGGAGGACACCTGTAATCAGGTGTATGAATTTTTTTTTTTATTCTTTTGTTTTTCCTTCCTGTGTTCTGTTGTTGTAAATAAACAGTGTACCGTGCGGATTAAAAACATCACACACACACACACACACACACACACACACACACACACACACACACACACACACACACACACACACACCGCTCGCTGGTGCAACACCGCTCGCTGGTGCAGTGGTAACGTTCCTGCTTGCCAACTGGTGGACGGGAGTTCGCGCCTGGCTCAGGTTGCGAAAAGTTTCACTGACGAAGTGGGTGGTTACTGTCCCCCTTGAGCAAGGGGACGGGTGTGTGCGTGTGTGAAGGTCACAGCCTTGCCCTTGGATCGGACTATATGAGCTCTCAGCTCCCTTCCAGGAGGGTAAAAGCTGACGATCACGACCATCAAGTGATCCTGACCGACCCGGTGAATTACACACACACGTTCTAGGCAGACATAGAGAGACTGATATCATAGTAATACTAGCATCAGACAATAACTGCTTTCTTTCTTTAAGAAATGGTAGTAAACATATTATGACCATAACAACAGTACTGTAACATCCGCCTCCCTCACCCCGAGCTGCACCACAGAACACTAACCAAGCAACTTGTTATACCTAAATTTTTTCTTAACATCAGCCATTTATCTTTTTCTGATAATTTCTTCTTTCTTTTGTCCACTTCCTCAAATTTCTTGTGTTTCAGTCTATTTATGGTTCTTCCTTCTCTTTTTCTCATCCCTTATTAATTACCCCCCACCTCTCTCTCTCTCTCTCTCTTTCTCTCTCTCTCTCTCTCTCTCTCTCTCTCTCTCTCTCTCTCTCTCTCTCTCTCTCTATTCAGTTCAGTTCCTTTTTTTTTTACTAAAATATATTTTGAATAGAACGATTTATATACCTCAGTAAAGGCCTTTTATAGTGAGTAGGTGAGGAATATTTCTTCCACAAATCTCTTCAGTATGATGACGTATTTTTGTTTTTCTTTCTTTTACCAGACAACATCCTACATGGGGAAGACCTCCGTAATGAAATGGTGAATCTTACTTCTTCACTGATTTTCTGTAGCATATCATTCATTTAAGATAGTTGGAGAAATACCCAGGAGCTATAAAGTGATTGTAACGGGGGATATGAATGGAAGAGTAGGCACTGGTCCTGAGGATGACATAATGGGTTGTTATGGAGTACCTGGAGAAAATGATAATGGGAAGAGAATTTAGGATATGTGTCAGGAGAGGAGGTTGTGCATTTGTAACTCGCATTTCAAACACAGAGATGCACATAAATATACCTGGTATAGAGGGAACGGGGATCGTGTTGAAAGAACCCTGATTGATTACGTGTTCACACAGAGGTCGATGATGGGAATGGTTGCTGATACGAGGGCCGTGAGAGGATGATGTGGAGGTCTGGCAGATCATATGATTGTGGTATGCAAGATCAAGCTGAGAGGAGTGAGGTGATCATTAGAGACAGGAGCAGTCAGGGAGAAAGACTGAAAGTTAAGAGGCTGAGGATCAAAGAAATGGAAGACGATTACAGGACCAAAAAGTAGAGGAGTTAGAATTACTGAACTGGAATGAAATGGATCTGGACAGCCTGTGGAATGTATATAGGGATTGCTTAGTTAGGGATGCTAAAGCGGTGTGTGATGTGGCAAGAGTAACAACAAAGAAGAAAGGTAGCCTATGGCATGGTGGGATGAGGAAGCAAAAAGAGCAGTGGAGGAAAAGAGGAAGAAGTGGCTAAAGTGGTTACGGAATAGGGGTTCATTTGAAATAGTAAATGAATATGTTGAGAGCAAAAAACATGTAAAGAGACTAGTGAAGAGGAAAAAGAAGGAGGTAAATGAGGATCTAGGAAGAAACATTAATGCGAATTACTCTGAAAATAGAAAGTTATTCTGGAAAGAGGTGCGGAAATGTAAAAGTGAAAGCGGAAAGAAATGTGATGGTGTGATGGATGTAGGTGGTAGATTATTAACCCACAGAGATGAAGTAAGGGCCAGACGGAAAGAATAAATTGAAAGCCTGATGAATGGGAATAGAGAGAGCAGAGCAGCTGTAAACATGATTGGTTTTGGGTGTGTGCAGAGATGGAATACAGTACCAGGAGACATAATATTCGCACAGGTGAATAGTCCTGTGAAGCAGCTGAAAAATGGGAAAACAGCAGGGGCTGATGACGTAGATGCAGAAATGCTTAAGTGTAGTTGAGAGAGTGGAATGAAGTGCTTGTTGGAGATATGTAAGAAGGCATGGATGAGTGAAACTGTGCCTGCAGAGTGGAAGAAGGCTGTGATTGTACCCCTGTACAAAAATGAAGGTGAGCGGTGAGTGCAAGAATTATCGTAACATAAGTTTATTGAATGTGGTAGGGAAGGTATATGGAAGAAATATCATAGAGAAAGTAAGAGAGATATCAAAAGTCCCAGTGAGTGATGAACAGGGTGGCTTTAGGAGTGGCAGAGGATGTGTGGACCAAATATTTGCAGTCAGACAGATAGAAAAGAAGGCTTGTGAGAAGGACCATAAGGTGTTTATGGTATTCATGGATCTGGAAAAATCATATGACAAAGTGGACAGAGAAGGATTGTGGAAAGTTTTGCTCATGTACGGTGTAGATGGTAAGCAGCTAGGTGTCATCAAGAGTTTTTATGATGGTAGTGATGCATGTGCAAGGGTTATTGGGCATCTAAGTGAATGGTTCACGATCGCTGTGGGCGTGCGACAAGGTTGTGTGATGTCCCCATGGTTGTTCAATATATACATGGATGGGGTGATGAGAGAAGTAAAAAACATGAGTAATGAAGAGAGGGATGGCATTGGTAATGAATGGTGACGGATGGAATATCTCAAATTTGTTGTATGTTGATGATGCAGTACTGCTTGTAAGTACCGGACAAGAACTTGGTAGACTAGTGCAGAGTTTTGCTGATGTCTGTAAGTGTCGTGCCTTGAGAGTAAATGTAGAAAAGAGTAAAGTGATGGTTATCGAGAGAGAGTGTGACTCCCAGTGCAATGTAACAGTGAATGGAGAGAGGCTGGGACTGGTGAGAGAGTTCAAATACCTGGGAACAGTGATAGAAAAGAGAGAACAATGTGCAAAAGAAGTGGAAAGTAGAGTGACACAAGGAAGAAAAGTAGTTGGTGCAATGAAGGCCTTGACAAGAAACAGAGGCTTGAGTGTTGCAGCTGCACAAGGCTTACATGAAGGAGTGTTAGTGCCAACTTTAACACATGGATGTGAGACTATGGAGAGACACGAAAATGAAAAGTCAAGAGTACGAGCAATGGAGATGGGACTGCTGAGGAATATATGTGGAGTACAGAGGGTGGATAGGATACGAAATAATGTGATTCGTAAAAGATGAGAAGTGAGGAAGCCGGTGGACACCAGAATTGAAGAGAGTGTACTGAGATAGTATGGCCAATTGGGAAGAATGGATAACAGTAGAGAGGTGAAAAAGGTTTATCTGAGCGAATTTGAAGGAAGGAGGAGGCGAGGTAGGCCAAGGAGAAGGTGGAGAGATATGGTGGATGAATGTGTGAGGAAGAGAGGTTTGGAAGTCGGTGAGGCTAGCGAACTGACAGATTGAGCTGGCCGGATGAATGTTGTGAAAAGTGCATGATCAGGAATTTTGGCATCCCTTTTTAACATGGCAGCGTCTGGATTGACTCTATCGGATACGATTATGTGAAGCTACAGAACGTGATGAATGTTTTGGGCGTATCAGATTGAGCCGGATTCCAGGGGCTTGAATGATGAGTGAATGGAAGCGTAGCCGATTGGACTGGGCAAATTTGGGCTGTCTGGATATTGCTACTCCTCACCTTGCCCTAGGGTGGAAAAGGAGGTCCAGATGATGATGATGATGATGATATATATATCCTATGTTTGGTGTATTTCTTTGCCGACATTTCATTTCAAATTATCATTGTGGTTTCAAGTTATCACTTCAGATCTTCAGCTGTTTAATTCGTGTCCTTCTGCTTCTTCTCTATCTTTTCCTTTTCCAGTTAATGTTTTATTCGCCAAGCTCCCTCTTACTTTCCACTTTCCTCATGTCTCTCCCTCTCATCAGTTTCCCCACTGTCTTTGATCCTTCTCTCACTCTTATTCCCCTCCGCCTGGTTGGCATTTATCAGCCACATGCTCGCTCCTCCTCTCCCTTGACACAGAGCTGCCACCCAATAGAAGAGCAGAAGAAAGTTGTTAATCTTGTTACATGTTTGGTGTGTGCCGAGACGAATTCTTATTTTTTGTATTTGTAAGTTTCGTGCAGAAAAAAAAAAAAATGCTTTCACATTAATCAGGGACCAGTTTTTCCTTTACTTCATCATACTTCATGTGTATATCATTTAAGTTTTAGTGGATGTAGTCAATTGCTTCAAAGACGATAATTATTGCCCTTATTATTAGCACTTTCTGAAGTTCATGAAAGGGATTTACTACAGATTAACTAGCATTCCCTCCAAGTACGTCCTCCCTCTTCTATCTCTTCGCACTTTCCCCTCCACACTCTCCTCCTTCATCTAATTTACTAGAATTTTGGGCATGAGTGTGTGTGTAATGCAGCAAGAACTAGAAAAATAGCTTCTGATGAAACTCGGCAACTTGGCCGGAATTCGGTGTTTATTGGGCCAGTTTCAATTTCATGTCGATTAATATTTTCTGAAGAGCTGTTTTGGTCCTACTAATTGTCCCCAATAGTATCACAATATGCTTACTTGGAAGAGGCAACAGGGCATTTCCGTGGAGTTTCATACGTCTTAGCAGAGAGAGAGAGAGAGAGAAAGAGAGAGAGAAGAGGGAGGTGTTTGTACATCTACACTCCAATGTCTATTACTTTATTCATGCTACTATCAGCCATTGTGGTTGTGGTGGGGGTGGTGGTAGCTGTGATGATGATAATTGTGGTAGCTGTGATGGTAGCTGTGATGATAATGGTGGTGGGAGCTATTATGCTGGTGGTGGTAACTATGGTGATGGTGGTGGTAGTGGTGGTGGTAGTTGTGATGGTGGTGGTGGTGTTGTGGTGGTGGTGATAGTGGTGTTGGTGGTGGTGGTGGAATTGATGACCCTATAGGGCCAGGAAGTACTTGCTCCAGAGAGAAGCATAGTTCAGAGATGGTTCTAATTTAGACAAGTGCGAGCGGCGTGATAGGCTGAAGAGGGTCTTGTCACACACCGTACCTGCTCCCTCCTACCAGCTTTCTCCTCATACCTTCTATCTCCTCATATCTTGTCCCTCCCTTCCTTCCACTCCCCTCTCCTCCCATATCACGTCTTCATAACATCAACCTTGGCACCTTAACCCGCCCTGTCCCGACCGATTTTCCATCACTGACTCCCCCCAGTCCTGACCAATTTTGGAAAAAAAAAAAATTGGCTCAAACCTCTGCTTTTGGTGAGAAACATCGAAAGTTCATAGAGAAATCGCCCACCTGAGGTTTAAAATACTCGATACAGGTAGCCGTACCCCTTAACTTGCTGGGTTTTCTATCAGGCTGGCTTCAAAGAAAACGAGTTCTATGGGAGGGTAACTATTTCACACCACTCATAAACGGTATTTATTTATTTATTTGGTGCGAATTTATATGTAGTACGAGAGTATATTGGTTTTCACACAGTAATATATGCAATATAAGCATTGTTTCACTCACCAAACACATCAACATGCCTGACCTTTTTTGGCAACATTACATGATCATCATTTCTGACTGTTTCGTCCTCTACTGCTGTGTAAACTTTGTCCTCCACATTGTCATCGATTGGGGAATCACTTTGGCCCTGAATTTCGTACCATGGCACGACACTTCTTTACTGGCCAGGTCACTGGTAACAGGTGAATTGCTGAGACAATGGCGTGCGGGGGGGGAGGTCATGCCGGGTAAGGCATTGTCCCTGCCTGGCATCTTGTAAACTGTAGAGGAAGGTGTCCCGTGTATACGTACCAAATATCACACACGGAAATTGAAAATTGTGCAAATTAGGGACCTTGCAATTGATGCGCATTTATATACGTCAACGGGACGTGGCAGGTTAACCATCACCCACCATGCATTACCATATACATAGATGTTTTATGAACAAATTATGTGGTTAGCTTAATTGCGTACCCCAAAGTTTTTTTTTTTTTTTTTTTTTTTTTTTTATGCGACCGACTCTGGGCATAGACTTCACAGCCTGATTTCAAGGCCCAGTAGTCCTCCTACGTACCGCACACCTCTACATGTCAGTAGGGGAATATTGCTGTATTACGTAAGAAGATGATATCAGAAATCTTAACTTTTTATGAAAAAAAAAAATCTGGCAGTTTGGAAAAGATTGCTCTCTCTAAGAAAAAAAATGAATAAAAGAAAACCAATACCAAGGCTCGTTTATTACAAGATGCCTGGACACACTGTGTAGATAACACTGGATGTCATAGGCAAAGGATATACAAACTGGGAGAGAGAGTTCTAGAGTTGTTCTGGGCCCAATTTTATCATTAGCTGTGAACATTCACAAGGGGCCTTGCGAATTCGCAAGCCAGTGAACCGTTCACAAATTTGTGAATGACCATAGAAGTTATTTATCAACCCTGTGAAGTGCTCCTAACGCTGTGAACCGATCACAATGGTAAGGGAAGTCTGCTAGCCATCCGGGGCACTTTTAAGGACTTGGGAATTGTTCACAAGAGGCGAGTCGGCGACAGATAAACTTAATGGACTTACGCATCTGCAAACTAAGGAATTTTCGACCACAGAGAGACTTCCTCAGTGACTGCAATGATTGAGAGTTAGAACATCATACCATTTAGACTGGGAGTGAATTATATTTGTGACAGACTTGGTGACAAATAACTACAATCAATGATGTAACGCACTCTCACCAGAGATGAAACTTAATATGGACTTTCGGTATTTGACAGCCAATTATCACGCTGACACTGGGAGGTCTAGTTACACCAAAAATAATAATATTAATCCGTTTCCAAATGGGTAATAGAGATAAAGAAAGCAGGCAGAATATTCAGGGAAAGCAAGCAGAATGGTCAAAAAAGGTAGGCAGAATATTAAGACAAATCAAGCTGAATTTTCAAGGAAAGCAGGCAGAATATTCAAAGAAAGCATACAGAATATGCAAGGAAAACAGGCAAAATTAAGACAATTGTTAACTTATTTATCAATCTGAAACGTATGCCAGGAAAGGAGACTGTGCATTTGTAACTCATAATTTAAGTATAGAAATGCACACTTAACCCGCCCCATCCCGACCACTTTTCCACCACTGACTCCCCCCAATCCCGACCATTTTAGGATTTTTTTTTTTTTTGACTCAAACCTTCGCTTTTGGTGAGAAACATCGAAAATTCATAGAGAAATCGCTCATCTGAGGTTTAAAATACTCATTACAGGTAGGAGTACCTCCTTACCTTACTGGGTTTTCTATCAGGCCGGCACCAAAGAAAACGAGTTCTATGGGAGGATAACTATTTCACACCACTCATAAACGGTATTTATTTATTTACTTGATACGAATTTATATGTAGTACAAGAGTATATTGGTTTTCAGGCAGTAATATAGGCATTATAAGCATTGTTTCACTTACTAATACCTGACCTTTTTTTGCCACATTACCTGATCATCATTTCTGTTTCTTCCTCTAATGCTATGTAAAGTTTGTCCTCCACATTGTCATTGATTGGGGAATCACTCTGGCCCTGAATTTCGTACCGTGGCATGAAATGGCTATACTGGCCAGGTCACTGATAACAGGTGAATTGCTGAGACAATGGCATGCAAGGGGGAGGGAGGTCATGCTGGGTAAGGCATTGTCCCTGCCTGGCATCTTGTTGAGGAAGGTGTCACGTGTATACGTACCAAAAATGACTCGCGAAAATTGAAAATTGTGCAAATTAGAGACCTTGCAATTTTTTTGCGTTTATGTACGTCGACGGGATTGGCGGTGACAAAACGTGTGGACGTTAAAGAACGTCGACGGGACGCCGCGGGTTAATACACTTAATGACTTAGATGCACACTAATGCACTTGGTATTGGCTGACTATATTCTTGTGGATAGAATGGTGCTTGACAGTGGCATAGATACGAGAATGGTGAGAGGACGATCGGGAGGTCTGACTTTTCATTTGGCTGTGATATGGAAGGTAAAACTGAGAGGAATATGACTGTAAGAGAGGGAGAGACTGAAGGGGAGAATGCAGTCAAGGAAAAAACCGAAAGTGAAGAAATTACAAAACCAGCAAGTGTCTGATGAATACGTGCAGGAACTGGGTGTTGCAGATAAAAAGAATGATACAGCGAAATGGGATAATATATAGGGTTTTGGAATAAAGAGGCTAAGAGAGTAGTGAGGGAAAAGAGAGAAAAGTGGCAAGAAAGGATGCAGAAAAGGGACTCCGGTGAAAGAAGAGACTAATACAAGAAGAAAAAAAAATAGTAGGTAAATGAAGATCTTGGAAGAAAAACGAAAACAGCAACTTACTCTGGGAAAATATGGAAAAATGTCGAAGTGAAAGGGGAAAGGGGAAATGGAAGAACTGTGGAAACGAAGTAAGGAGCAGAAAGAAAGAATATTTCAAAAGGCTGATGAATGGAAAAGGTGGGAGTAGAGCGGCTTTGATGACCGTATGTAGAGAAGGAATTTAGATACTCTAGTTATCTCATTTTATCCTTTTTTTTTTTTTTTTTCTGAATGCCAGTCAACTGTAGCTCACCGGACCTTGTGAATTTGATCATTGTTTTCAGCCGTGGACAAAGAAGAAGAAAATTTTCAATACTTTTTTTAAGAAATTGCTATTATAACGAAACATTTATTGAACTATTGGTAATAGTTCATTTTTCTAGTTCAAAATAATGTCAAAGGCAATCTCAATATGCTGGTTTTATAAATAAAATAATCGTATCCATGCTAACCTTAGCGTTCCTTAACTGATCGCAAGGAAAGAGGATTTCACTCTTGGGAGGCGTTCAGAAGACTATGGTAAATAACTCCTAGGAACACCTCACAGTAGTGAAATGTTTTGGAGCTTGGGAACGGACTCTTGTGAAAGGGGAAGGCCACTATGATAAATATGGCCCCTGGTCGCATCACTGAAGGGCTGAGAATAAGGGTTGATATTTGCATTAGAGAGCTAAAAAGAAAAAATAAAGGCGAGAGAGCCATACTTGGCGACAGTTATATGCCCGACGTTATTGGAGGGGGATAATAAAAGACAGTTCAGTAGAATAGTAACTATTGAAACAGTGATAGTAGGGAGAATGAGATACAACACTGCGGCGATGAGAGAAAGGTTGGAGGAGTCAGTAGGAAAAGAGAAGATAATGAGACTAAAAGACTTAACCTCCGCCCTGTTTTGAAGAGCTGTATGTGATGAGCTCCCTTGCAGTGGGAATATTACTCTGCACAGGGCCAAATAAGACCCATGACCAAAGTCAGAAATAGTGCTGAGGTAAAGATAGTACAGAGTAGGTTTAGCACATCCGGTCTGTGACGATCAGAATTTGCATGAGATTGGTTCGAAGACAAAGGTTCCCAAAGGATACTGAAAGATGTTGAATGAGCTGTGAACCATTGAATATTAAGAGATATTCTTGTGGAAGGTTATGGTAAGTTGGAGGATGGTGGAACTGAGTTTTTTACTGCAATAAAAATAAGGTTTATTTTGTTTCAGTGACATATAATGAACAAGTCAGAAACCAGCTGTGCTTCCGCCAAACTACAGTATACAGTGGGATTGGACAGTGGGATTGGATGGATGGTCCTGGTCCTCGTGCACTGTGAAATCGCACACTGTGAATACATAATCTTATGGGAAAATTGCATATGGGCAGTACCCCCTCATACCTTGACATTTTTTGACCCTTAGAGACATAAAGGGAAAATTTTTGAGACATACTACAGATGGAGCAACAGTAACAAAAATATGGTTAGTCACCTTAACTGTAGGCAGCAGGGGTTCTGAGGCATGGCAACACTTACAGTGCCACACCCCCTGCCAGACCCCCCGCTGCACCAACACTTCCGTCCTTATGTCATAAAAAAGACTGTAGTTACTTGTAGAGAAGTTATATATATTAGACTTGTGGACGAGCGGTTGTTATACTTGAGTAGCTTTGTAAGTGGATAATCTTCTTTCCCATTAGTCATTCAATGACAAGGAGAGGTAAAGAATAGTATGGGACTATTTTTATTTGTCTTGGAAATATTAACAAGTCTCTCACACAGAGCGAAGTATAAAGTAGAGTCCCACTAGCTATCTCCCTATCTCCCTCTCTCTCTCTCTCTCTCTCTTCCAAGTTGCTAAGCCTTTCTTCCTACTCCCTGCCGCTTCTATGGCCTCTCTCCTTCTGAGCTCTCTTTCCTAAATTCTGGTGAAACAGGAGTCGTATCACGTGTGTTCCCTGTGGTTGGAAAGTTCTAGAAGCCTGTGTGTGAGTATGTGTGTATGTGTGTTCACCTGGTGTATCGCTGACAAACTAACTGCATCATCTCCTGACTCCTACTTTCTAGTCTGTCGTCAGCTTTTCCTCAGTGTAACTTGCAAGATCATTTCCCATTCCCAGGCTCGCATAGAGCTGTCTATCTGTCTATTTATCTATTTGTCTATTATGATTTGTAATTATAATATGGACTCATAACATATGCTCGGCCGTGCAGGTGAAGGTCCTCCGACAGCAATTATCATTGACATATGCTAATCTATTAGTATATAATATTGATTATAATATTGTATACATATAATATTCATAGTAAATTGCAATGATTCAATAATATTACATTTTAAACAAGTTGTATACATATTTTGAATAAATGCAATGGTTGTTGTATAACATGGTAATACTGCAAGGTTATACATTACATATTGAGTTATCCCTTTAGTAATGTCTAATATTTCACCTAACTTGTAAGATGATTCTGGTAATACAGAATTGTGGTATAGTTGTATGACTTATAACATTGTAGTAGCATTGTGGTAATACATAATTGTAATATTTTATGAATTGTTACAATATATTGTGGTAATGCATAATTGTGTTGGCCTTATAATTGTAGTTACAGTTTGTTAATGCAACTGTTACATAAGTGTCTTGGCCTTATAATTGTAGTTAAAGTTACATAAAAGTTACATATTGTTAATGCAACTGTTACATAATTGGCAAAGTGTAACATAATGCAATCGTTTGTCGTTACATAATTGTTACATATCGTTTGTAGTTACATAATTGTAGTTAAAGTTACATAAAAGTTACATCTTGTTAATGCAACTGTTACATAAATGGTACATATTATTTGTAGTTACATAATTGTAGCAAGTGTAACATAATGCAATCGTTTGTCGTTACATACTTGTTACATATCGTTTGTAGTTACATAATTGTAGCAAGTGTAACATAATGCAATCGTTTGTCGTTACATAATTATAATAACTGCAGTCCTGACATATGAATCCAGTCATGCTGCGGTTGATGATAGCGATGATGTGCCATGCTACTTGCTTATGGAGACAACAATTTGCTTTTTTGTTTGTAGTTTATGTGGTATTTTGGCATATGTAGTAACACTTACACTTATTTTTATTTGTTAGTTATGTGATCTTACTCTATTTCTCTCTTTTTTCTTTCTTACTTTTTTTTTTTTTTATTGATTTTTCTATAGTTTGTTTTTCTTCGCTTGTGTACGCTTTTTCTATGTTGTTCATGGTTGCATAATTACTGGCTAATTTCCTTGGGATACTTTTTTAAAGTTTAGTTTATATTGCACAGGTATTACTGAAAATGATATTATATAGTCCCATATTTTGTTATTTTATATAAAAAAAATATATATATACTATATACAGTATTAACTATATACACTGACTTGTTGTTCACTTGTACCTATCGTGGGTAATATGTGTGTCAGCACTGTGTGGAAATCATTGTCTTCACGATTGTGTTGAAGATGTTCACTCTTGCTAACGTCATTTGTGTTGGCCATTTTTTTTTTTTTTTTCTAGTTTACCTTGTAGCTTAATTTATCTGTTTCCACTAGGTAGCTTTAATTAATAAATGTTTAATACAGTTCTTAATATCGCTCACTGAGTAACTGTGATGGTATATTTTCTTTATCACTTTGTAAATATAATAATGTATAGCTGTATGTATGAAACACGTATTTTATGCAGGTATAAATGGTAACACTCGTTGGTAGTAAATAAATGTTATAATAAATGAATGAACATATACAGTGTAGAATATTTATTGTTGGTGCAAGTATTTAATGATTGAATTATGATGATAACTGAAGTAGGTATGTATATTTAAGCTGTAACTATACAGCACGTTTTATATGTTTGTGCAGAAGCTTATTGTCTATCACTGTGTAATGTATAAATGAAGTAACTATGTAACTCACTAATTTTTACCGTGGTGGGAATGGTGTTAGTGATGGTGCAGGTGGTGAGTTGACTGACGTGGCGTCTTTTCAGCAAGCACTCATGATGTCGTCGACTTCCCACACTGGTAGCTGTGGTGAGTGAATGAGTAGCGATGAGTAACTTGAGTGAAGACGAGTGAGTAAAATGAGTTGTGAATATGGACTTGGTATTTGCTTCGTTGTCTTGACCTCTTCACTCCTGCGTCAGCGGTGGAGGTTGGGTGGATGTAGCAGAGAGAGGAGGGTGAGGTCTGGTAGTTGTGAGTTATGAGTCGTGTCTCATTCTTCGTTTGTTTGTTTTGTTTTTCTTTGTCGATGTTTTCTCGGTCCTTTTCTCTTGTGATTTACTCGTTGTGGGATGAAGACTGCCGCTACTTGTAGGTGCGTGTAGAAGATTATACAGACGACTCGTAGATTTGTTACTTGTAGTTGATTGTAGATGGTTGTAGTTCGTTGGTTCGTCGTAGAAATTTCAAGATTGTTTGTATCAGTACTTTGTTAAACTACTTGCAAGGCGTCCTGTGACCTCTTCACCTCTACATCAGCGTGATAATAGGGGAGACGGAGGGGGGGTTGGAGAGAACTGTCAGGAGCTGGTTGTAAGTTGTTGATTGTGAGAGGTATTTTTTTGTTTTCAATCTTGATATTTTGTAGGAATTCACTATTGATTCGTAGACGAGGTTCGTATACGTTCGCTGCTACCAAATGTCATAAAAAAGACTTTGTAGTTACTTGTAGAGAAGTTAGATATATTAGACTTGTGGACGAGTGGTTGATATACTTGAGTAGCTTTGTAAGTGGATAATCTTCTTTCTCATTTGTCATTCAATGACAAGGAGAGGTAAAGAATAGTATGGGACTATTTTTATTTGTCTTGGAAATATTAACAAGTCTCTCACACAGAGCGAAGTATAAAGTAGGGTCCCGCTAGCTATCTCCCTATCTCTCTCTCTCTCTCTCTTCCAAGTTGCTAAACCTTTCTTCCTACTCCCTGCCGCATCTATGGCTTCTCTCCTTCTGAGCTCTCTTTCCTAAATTCTGGTGAAACAGGAGTCGTATCACGTGTGTTCCCTGTGGTTGAAAAGTTCTAGAAGCCTGTGTGTGAGTATGTGTTTATATGTGTTCACCTGGTGTATCGCTGACAAACTAACTGCATCATCTCCTGACTCCTACTTCCTAGTCTGTCATCAGCTTTTCCTCAGTGTAACTTGCAAGATCATTTCCCATTCCCAGGCTCGCATAGAGCTGTCTATCTGTCTATTTATCTATCTATTTATCTATTTGTCTATTATGATTTGTAATTATAATATGGACTCATAACACTTAGACTTCTCCTGAGCACCTTCCCCATGAGCCTCTAACTCAGTCACTTCGGCCAAAAACCCCTCGAAGTCCAATGTTGACACAACTGACATTGCATCTTCTTCTTCCTCTACAAGAACAGGATCAGACGATGTAGCTGATTCCTCAATTTCACTTTCTTGAGGCCACTGTGTGTAACTTGTTATGAGCGTCTGCCTCCTCCTGTTAATTTCTTGCCTGTGATTGTCTTTGTAGAAACGGAAGGCTTTGTCAATGCAAACAAGAACCTCGATTCTTTGTTGAATGATTTCATGTTCCTTCACTTTTTCTTCAAGCTTATCCACGGCAGCAAGGATCTTGCTTATCCTTAACACAGACAGTTCTTTGTCACCCTTCATCACACTAGGCTCCTTAACTTGACTTTGCCTGGCCTCGGGCTCTGCGCCAGCCTCACCTATCCGTTGCAACACTTCCTTGGGAGGCTGTTCCTCAGGAGCAGTGTGAACTTCTCAAATGTCCGCCAACGTAACCTCCTCAAAACCTTGTACAACTTGTGCTACTGTCAGTGTTGCTGTCTCAGCCTCAACCAGTTGTTGAATGGCTGTCTCGTGGTTCGTGCATAAGTGAGACACGAACAGTCACCATGCATGGTTCACTGTTGCAGGTGTTATCTTGTCCCAGGCTTGTAGAAAGAAATCAACTGCATCCTTTACTGAGAAACAACGCCAAAATGCCTCAACAGATGTGTCAGCTGAGGCAGATGGGGATAGAGCTCCTGGCTTAGATGGTATGGAATCAGCTGTCTCATCGATATCTGCGTCGTGGTCTTCTTCTAGAGCATGAAGTTCCTCTTGTGTGTTGGTCTTCCTGCATTGGTAGTTGTACACCTGTTGGTGGTAAAAGTGTTTCACAGTGGCAATCAGTTCTTGATCCAGTGGCTGCATGAGCAACGTTGTCCTAGGTGGCAGAAACACAACACGACACACCTTGTGCAGATCTTCGAGGTAGGGAGGGTGACTTGGTGCATTATCGAGCTCAAGAAGCATCTTGAAAGGGATGCCAAGTTCCTGACACTTGGTCCTGGCATCGGGGATGCAGTTCTTTTTTAGCCAGTCTGACATGATGTTGCCAGTCATCCAGCCATTAACAGACTTGTACCAGTACACACCACTTGCATCCATCTTCATAAGGTTTTTGTAATACCTAGGGTATGAACCTGTGTGTACAACAACTGGCCTCATCTTGTGGCTCCCAGACAGGTTTACAGTCAACATTATCGTCATCTTACATTTCTGGAGCTTGCGACCAGGGGCTTGTTTGTGTTTCTTAATGATGTAAGACAGTTTGGGCATGGCCTTGAGGTATTACACCGTTTCGTCGACGTTGTAGATCTGATCCTTAGTGTACTGTCCTTCTTCAGTAAGTGCTCTAAATATTGCAGGGTACTCTCCCGCGGCTAGCTCGTCAGCAGAGGCACGTTCACCCAACAGTTTGATGTGACAGAGTTCACAGATAACTTGCAAGCTGCTGCCTTGTAAAAGAGATTGGCTTGGTCCCGAATATATCTACCATTGAGTGGTACACCTTCCTTCTCCTTCCTCATAATGAAGGTGGCAATATATCTGTCCATGAGAATGGTCGCACGATTACTCATGCAGAAACGGCTGTCAAGCTCAGATGCACTATGTGAGTTCACAAGTGCCTTGATGGCATCACGGTTTTTCCATACAGTCCTCACTGTAGATTCAGCCAGGCCCATGACTTTGCCTATAGCAGAGTTCCCTGGCCCCTTCTCCTTTCTCTTGATTATCTCCAACTTGGTCATGTGCGTAAGAAGTTTTTTCACTTGTGGAGCTGGAGGCATGGTGCTGCAATGGTACAAACCAGGATGGAGCAAAAAATAAAGCCACCTGTAGTACATGAGAGATTAACCTGAGAGAGCATATCTTCACTGTGCACGAGTCTTGTCTGTAATGGCATGGCCCCCCGCCTCATACCCCACACTGCGCAGTAGAATGCCCGGGAATTTCTGCGCATCAACATCACGACTTACGTACTCAGGGATAATGGCATTTTTGTGCCACTCCTTGCCTCTGTCTCACGTATTGTGGGCTAAACTTGCGCAGTCAAAGATTTTTGGCTATTATTTTTGGTCACCCGCATACTACATGATTCGCTTACTCTTAACTAGTGTCCTATGCGAGCCCGCTGTACCTCCTTCTGCCCACTGTAATGTTCAGCATAGAAGGGGCCTCTTGTCAATTAAATGAAAACAATGATAATATCTACAGCATATGTTACAATCTTTTAAATCATCAGAATGCAGGGAGGCGCCCTTTGGAGTGTCGTAAATTAAATGTGTGCATCGGTTCGGATCTCTAAGAGGCAGCTGGTATTTTTCATTTTTTTTTCACGAAATGACACCAGTGGGTGTGGCTGAACGCCTAGCTCTAAATACCAAGTTGTAGTATAGGATAGTAAACTAGCATCAGGCCCTACGCTAGGCAGGGGGTAGTATAGGAGATAGAACTGAATGCTACCTGCAAATATCATGACTTGCAGTGTTTGCTGATTCTATACAAATTACTGGCTAAGACTAGTTATTCACCAACGAATGAGAATATTTGAAATGTTAAATTTCCAAATACCCACAACAATGTTATGCATGTTTTAAGATTATCAGCTGTTGATCTTGCATTTCATGTGAATGAGAAAATATATTTCATTCTGATTATGGTATTGTTTTTTTTTTTATTGTACTGCAGTATACGAGTATTGATAAGTTTTTCCTGGAAGAACCTGAACATTGCCCTTGCTAATTGATTTCATGATTGTCAACCAGATCCTGTTCAAAATACTAATTCGCCAGGTCGTAGTTAATGATGTTAACATTTTTCCAACATTTCTTAATCTCATAATGTGTAGTCCACAGCTATAGTTGTCTATAAATAATAATAATAAAAAAAAAGATATTTGATGAACTAGATTTACCACCACAACTGACACCAAAACTACTACTTTAACCCTTTCCAGTAGGCTACCATCACAACCACAGCCATCACCAGAGCCACGACCACCACCACCACCACCACTCCCACATCTACTTCTTCTGCTGTGGCTGATGATACTGTAATATTAGTGATCCACCACACAAGCAAAATGCCCCAAACTTCCGTCTAATTGTAATCCTCAATATACCATTAACTCACCCCATCCCGACCGATTTTCCACTGCTGACTCCCCCCAATCCTGACCAATTTTGAAAAAAAAATTTTTTGGTTCAAACCTCCGCTTTGGTGACAAACATCGAAAATTCATAGAGAAATTGCTCACCTGAGGTTTAAAATACTCGATATAGGTAGCAGTACCCCATACCTTACTGGGTTTTCTATCAGGCTGGCTCCAAAGAAAACGAGTTCACTGGGAGGGTAACTATTCCACACCACTCATAAACAGTATTCATTTATTCATTTGGTATGAATTTACATGTAGTACAAGAGTATATTGGTTTTCACACAGTAATATAGGCAATATAAGCATTGTTTCACTCACCAGACACATCAACATACCTGGCCTTTTTTGGCGACATTACCTGACCATTTCTGGCTGTTTCTTCCTCTAATGCTACGTAAACTTTGTCCCTCACATTGTCATCGATTGGGGAATCACTCTGGCCCTGAAATTCGTACCGTGGCATGACATGTCTTTACTGGCCAGGTCACTGGTAACAAGTGAATTGCTGAAACAATGGCGTGCGGGGGGATGGAAGGTCATGTGGGGCCTGGCATCTTGTATAGGAAGGTGTCCCGTGTATACGTACCAAAAATCACATGCAAAAATTGAAAATTGTGCAAATTAGGGACCTTGCAATTGATGCACATTTATATAAGTCAATGAGACTAACAGTGACAAAACGTGTGGACGTATGTATACATGTCAACGGGATGCGGCAGGTTAACATCCATGACACACAAATGATCTGTCTATCCATCTCTAGGCAGATGTCTTCCTATTAACCTTTTGCTCATAAAAAATGGTGAGGCATATTCAAGGAATAAAAAGTATACTGAAGTGGAGGTACAGAAATGTCCAAGCTGGTAAACAATATTGTAGCCTTTGCCTTGGTGCTTGATCCCCTAAACAGATGGCAGCATGTGTCAGTCAGTTGACAAAGAGTACACACAGCCTCTTAGTCTTAGGTATGAACCAGATCTGATTTTCCCTATCTTTCTCATTCGTTTGTGGTGATCTATTGAAAGGTAAGGAATATTTATGTACCACTTTTGTATTTTCTATACATTGGTGATTATTTTGAATACCCGTATCGTATGATATATATATATATATATATATATATATATATATATATATATATATATATATATATATATAGCAATATATGCTTGAATAATGCTTAACAGTTTTGTTGTGAGACATGTTTATGGTAAAACATGGTACTGAATCATTTCAGCATAACTGTTGAGTTACCATAGAAACAGTTTTTGTGAGTGTTTTCACTTCTTTCAGACACTATAATGAGTGCCCGAACATCTAATGGATGAAAAAGTGAAGACTTAGTGGCAGTAGTACCTAATGACGCAGAGCTCACACCCCCTTCTCTCACATACTTCTCCACTCTATCCATCCATCTCATCCTCGGCCTCCCCTTCCCTCTTCCCCCACTACCTTACTCA
The DNA here is from genome assembly GCF_032717465.1 of Coenobita brevimanus. Classification (NCBI taxonomy): domain Eukaryota; kingdom Metazoa; phylum Arthropoda; class Malacostraca; order Decapoda; family Coenobitidae; genus Coenobita; species Coenobita brevimanus. The sequence goes on from NC_137058.1 coordinate 19,241,583, forward strand.
CATACACTCTTCCTGTTAGTCTATCACTCTCCATCTTCTCCACGTGGCCAAACCACCTCAGAGTATTTCTCATAATGCTTTCTCCCACATCCACATCCACACCACAACGTTCCATAACTTCCTCATGTCGGAATGTCTCTCCATTTAACTCCACATGCTCCTCTCTAATAACTAATTTCCACTACTCTAACTCTTGATTTGTCCTTCTAACAAGGCCTAAGCATTGCTCCCGTATGTTAGAGCTGGTATTACAGTACTATCATGCAGCGACTTTTTTACTTCCATGCTCAATTCCCCATTTCTTATAAATTCTTTCAAAGAGCCAGCAATCTCTCTTACCTGTTTTACCCTTCAGGCAGTTTATTCTCTAAGCTGCCATCCTTATTCATCACGCTACCCAAGTTCTTAAATGTACTTGCATTTTCCATTTGCTTGTCATTCAATCTCACTCTGCAGTTCATATCTCTCGAAGACCACAACTTCATTCTTCCCTACATTCACCTGAAGATTCCGTTTCTTACACACTCTCCCAGACACATTCATCAAGCCTTGCATTTCCCGTTCGTCTTCATTTGACAATACAGAAAAATCTACAAACAGCAGAACAAGAAGTTTCCAAACCCTGCCCTCATTCATTAGGGGCGCTCCAAAATCCATTGCCCAACCTTGTATCTCATTTATAACCCCATCCATATACAGGTTGAACAACCATGGAGACATGACACATCCTTGTTTCAGTCCAATGTTCAGATAGAAATATTCACCCAGTTTACCATCCTCATGTCCTGCACACTTAGCACCCTCATACATACTCTTCATGGTATTGAACAGATTCCCATTAAATCTTTAATATTTTCTGCATTCCTTGTCTATCCACCCTGTCATATCCTTTCTCCAAATCCATTAAGGCCACATAAAACTTCTTTCCTTTCCCTAGAGACTTTTCCACTAAAGACTTTAAGGTGAATATCTGATCTACACAACCTCTTCCCATCCTAAAACCTTCCTGTTCTTCTCCAGCTAATTCCTCTGTTATTTCAATAACTTTTTCCATAAGTATCCTACCATATACTTCTCCTATTACATTATAAAGATAAATGCCCCTACGGTTATCACACGCTTTTTCCCTCCTTTTCCTTTGTACAAAGGAATATCTATACCTGACGTCCAATCCTCCGAGACGCTACCTTCCTCGTAGGCAAATCTGCACATCTTCCATATCCTTTCTGCTACTATCTCTCCCCTGTGTTTCAGCATTTCACCATACGAGTACACCATCACTTCTAGAGGCTCTCCCCGTTCTGACTTTCTTCATTGCGTCCACTACTTCCATCTTAGCGATCTTTTCCTCCTTCTCATCTCCCTCCTTCTCCCAGCCATTCTCCATCCACTTATACCCACATCACTTTTATTTTCTATGTTTAACAATTCCCCCGTGTTTCAGCATTTCACCACACACTCCATCACTTCCTAGGGCTTTCTCCATTCTAACTTTCTTCATTGCTTCCACTACTTCCATCCTACCGATTTCTTCCTCCCTTCTCATCTCCCTCCTTCTCCCAGCCACTCCTCATCCACTTATGCCCACATTACTTCCGTTCTTTATGTTTAACAATTCCTTAAAGTGTTCTCTCCATCTGTTCACTTTTGCTCCCTTCTCAACAAGCAATCTACCATTTTTATCATTCACCCACCTACTACCTTTTTTATCACCTTGTCCTATCTCTTGTTACCTCCTTCCAGAATATTTCCTTACATTCCTTCCACTTTACACACAAATTCCCCCCATATTCCTCATCCACTCTCTTCTTACTCTCTCTGCTAATCTTTTCACTTGTCTCTTGCTTTCTGCATATAACTCTCTATTCTGTTTCTCAACTTACTCAATGCCTCTGCTTCCCATCCACTCTTTATATGCATTCTTCTTTTGCGCCACAACGTTTTTCAACTCTTGATTCCATCACACTGTTCCTTGCACCCCCTTTCATAATCTCTTCACCCCACACACCACTTCACAAGTTGCACATATTTCTTCTGTGAATAACTGGAGTGTCTTGTGGGACTGAGAACTCCGGAGCCAGAAAGTGCAGAGACGAGATGACCCAATTATGATGATGGTAGTACGCATCAAGCGGAGTAAGGTCCGTGAACTAGAAAGCGAATCTGATACAGGAGAACTCCTCACCAAGGTCTGCCTGTGGATTTGTTGATGGAGGTCAGGGAAAGGAATGGATTAGGTGATCCTGTTTCAGGGATGGCAGAGAGTGTCATACTTTATGTTAATCCACTCAGACGTGGGACATCTTTTTTGTGGTACACTTGCTATCTTTCATGATTTACCACTTAGACATGGGACATATTTTTTTCTGGTGCACTTGTTATCTCTTGATGATTTCATTTAGTTTAAAGAACACCTTCAGTATGAAACCTTTCCAGAGTCTAATATAATCATCTGTAACACTCCATCTGCTCCAAATCATATTTGCCAATCGCTACTCCACTTCCCTCTTATATTCTGCTTTTTTTCCATCCTCTTTCAACCTTTCTACCGTCCTTGTATGGACTACTTCCTCCTGCCCTACTCTCCATCTATTTATCCATCATCACTTTCATCACCACCTAACGGTGGTCAAAGAGTCCACTTCCCCAACCTCTGAATGTTTCTGCATCCAGTATTTACCCTCCCATTTTCTCATCCAACACACATGTAATCAATCATTGCCTACCATTCATTCATTTCACCACCCACCTTTCTCATCACGCACCACGTATACCTGTGGATCATATTTTGTCTAAAGAGGGTATTGGCTATCACCCACCCCCTCCTCTCACAAATGTCCACCAGAGCACTACCATTCTCATCCACTTCTGCAGGCACAACCCACTCACCAACTGCTTCGACCACCTTCACGTTCCCTACTTTTCCAATATTGTCTCCAGTCAAAAACACTCTCTCACTCCTCTCAAACTTTTCCCTGCACGTCTCCACATTTCCCCACAGCTCTTCTTTCACAATGATCTAGTTCGTAAATATCCTTGCTACAAATTATTCCAGTACTCTGATTAAACACCTACGCCTGCCTGACTCGCATTTAAAAGTCCTGACGATTTTTTACATGTCTGAGATTCCGAATGAATGGAGAAATAGCCCAGTTCATTTTATTATTTTGCATATAAGCTTCAATTAGTGTTAGACGCGGATTTTAGACCGTGCAAAAAATTTTTTGACTGGACATTTGTACCTGTGATGAACAATGCACTTTCTTTCCCTACAACTCCATCGCTACGAGAGGCATCTCTTTTGGTGGCAGAAATATAATAAGATCGTTCTGAAGGAATCAATGCAGATTGTTTCAAATTTTGTACTAGAAAGATTTTCCCCTATAATAAACATATTTGTAGTCGAGTAGCAAGAATGAATAAGAAATACATCATCATACTGTACAGTGCGACTAATACAGATTGTTGCCAACCCTTGCCGTCCTGGATATCTCTTTTATACCCAGTAAATTATATGGAAAAACCAAGAACAAAACATAGAATGGCGTTACTGGGCTGAAGCTACTAATATTGTCTTTAATAATTTTCCAACTTACCCACCTCCTTACTAACTCTTACTACCAGGTCTGTTTTGTTGTACACCATCATTACCAGCCCTGCCCTACCCAGTCCTGCACCATCATTACTAGCCGTGCCCAACCCTGTCCTCCACCATCATTACCAGCCCTGCCCTACCGTGTCCTGCACCATCATTACCAGCCCTGCCCTACCCAGTCCTGCACCATCATTACCAGCCCTGCCCTACCCTGTCCTGCACCATCATTACCAGCCCTGCCCTACCCTGTCCTGCACCATCATTACCAGCCGTGCCCAACCCTGTCCTGCACCATCATTACCCACCCTGCCCTACCCTGTCCTGCACCATCATTACCAGCCCTGCCCTACCCAGTCCTGCACCATCATTACCAGCCGTGCCCAACCCTGTCCTGCACCATCATTACCAGCCGTGCCCAACCCTGTCCTCCACCATCATTACCAGCCCTGCCCTACCAGCCCTGCCCTACCTTGTCCTGCACCATCGTTGCCCACCCAGCCCTACCCTGTCCCGCACCATCATTACCTCCCTGCCCTACCCTGTCCTGCACCAAACTTACCCTCGCTGCCCTATCCTGTCCTGTATCATCATTAGCCGCCGTGCCCTGCCCTGTATTAAGTCAACTTTACCTCTCTTGCTATATCCTTCACTTACCTTGGATTACACACAACTGCTTTCTCTTGGCTGCACACTCCATTGCTTACACCTACCATTACCCGCCCTACACCCTATTTTTTTTTTTTCTAATAACAGAGCGGAGGACGGAAAAACAAATGAATAAAATAAATAATCCATACACCAGAGTACTGGTGTCCTCTGTTCATAAAATATCTGTAACAGTTAGACTTGAACAGCTGTGGGTTGAAATATGGAGGGAAACAACTCTAGGAAAGCGAGTTCCAGAGAGATGCAGTTCGGGGAATGAATGAATTCTGATAGGCAGAAGTTCTGCAATATGGCTGAGTGACATTCCAGTCATGAGAGCTACCAGATGCCCATGTAGCACGAGGGAAGGCATGAAGAGGTGGCACCATGGACTCAACTTCGTCTGAGCATTTGCCAAAAAAATATCTGTAAAATAATGCAAGGGAAGCAACATTCCTTCATACTTGCAGGGGAGGTAGTTTATTTGTAATGGCAGGGTTGTTAATAATACTAACAGCTTTGTTCTGAATTTTGTCTAGTTGTTTTAATGCAACCTCTCCACATCCATTCCACAAGGGTGAGCAATATTCAAGCTGAAAGCGCACATGACTGATATAAATTATAGCTAACTGCTCATCAGCGAAGAAATTACGGACTAATCCAAGTTTCTTTGAGGAGGTTTTAGCAAATGATCTGACATGAAAGGTCCAGCTGAGGGCATTGTTAAGTGAGACGCCAAGAATTTCAATACTTTTGGAGATGGGAATATTAGTAGCACTGAAGGTAATGTACGAGACTAGGTTGTTTTGTCCCCATTCACCGATCGTAGATAGGTCTTGATTTATGGAGATGGCTGTACTGAGCTGAGAGGTAGAGATATTAGACTTTGTAAATGGGTGTCTGAGTGTGAATGAACTGTGTAATGTTGAGTCATCTGCGTATGAGAGGATGGGATTATGGGTGACAGATAAGAGATCATTATTGTGAACCAGAAATAGGGTTGGCGCCAAAACTGACCCCTGCGGCATGGAGTTAATTGAGTGGAAATTGGAATATACATCATCTACTTTTACTCTTATTTTCCTGTCACTAAGATACGAAGCAATCAAAGGAACAAAAGACGTTGGTCCATAGTAAGGGAGTTTGGACAGCAGTGAACGGTGACATACTCTGTCGAAAGCATTAGAAATATCAAGAGCTACTGCATGAGTTTCTCCATGTAGATCAATTGATTGATGGATGGTATGAGTTAGGAGATTGAGTATCTCAATGGTGGATCATTCGTGGCGAAAACCATATTGTCTATCACTAATTAAGTTGTTGGATTCAAGATGTTTGACGCTGTGTTTATTAATTAAAGTTTCAGGTACCTTACCAAGAGAAGATGTGACATCTACTGGTCTGTAATCAGAGGGGTCAGAGGAACGTCCTTCCTTCGGAATTGGGTGGATATTGGCTTGTTTCCATGAATTTGGGAATAAAGAAGTACGTATGCATAGTCTGAATAATTTAGCTAGAACAGAGGCAAGTTCAGGGGAACATTTTTTCAAAACAATTGGCAGAATTTGCTCTGTCCCTCCCTGCCCTACATTGTCCTGTACTTACACTCTCCTTTACTTACTCTGTCGTGCTTTGTCTTGGTCGTGTCTCCCTCTCCTGCCCTTCCTTGGTCTTCCCTTGGCCTGTTTTGCCCTGCCTTCCCCTGCCATGCTCTGCCTTGCTCAGCCTCATCCAACTCTACTCAGAATGCATGCCACTCCAGCAGGCCACTTTGAACCCTAAGAGAAAATTTCTGACAGGGGGGAAATAAGGTTGAAGTAAAGTTAGCGTCGGAGTCCCTTGAAGATGGTGAGAGAAGTACAGGCTCAGGTAAACGTGAGGGAAGAGCGGGTATGAACAGGTAGAGGAGAAGAGGGAAAGAGGAGGTGAGAAAATGACACACGGTTACGATGAATGCTACCAGCTGGAATACGACGTTTATAATGAACAGTTGATTGTAAAGACAGAATGGAACTAAGGAAAAGGAGATGAGGCATGTGAACTAAAGACATGGTAGTCACCGGGAAAAAAAAAAAAAAACGTTTATGGCTAAGCTGTAGGGAGGCGGAGGTGAAAGACGGAAAGGAAAGTGGGGTGGAGAGAGGAATGTCAAGCACACCATACAGCATGTAGAATAAAAGACATAGGGTGAATAGTATGTTTGAAAAAGAGACATGAATGAACTTCTACTAATATATTTTTTGCCACTAAGAGAGTATGGCACTCAGCTCAGCACAGCAAAGGGAGAGCTATAAAGGAACAAGCACGAGGCGAGGCGGAACAGGTAATTGCCTAGACCGATAACATGGATGACAAAACGTTTATATGAGATGCAGCATAACACCTCTTTTGTATGATAAGTCTTCATTTAATATAAAAATCTTACCTTTAGATATTTTGTTAAGCTCCGGTAATGATTTCTATTTCTGATGGGGCATTAATCCTTACGGGATTCAGGTATCTGGCTACTAATAGACAGATAGAAATGACGTATATATAATTTCACTTTGTTCCTGTTCCTGCAGTACAAGCACAAATAACCACCTCACAAAACCAGCAAGACCTTTAAACACAACGAGCCGGTTATTACGTCCCATTAGACGTCAACTGAAATGTACCGCTTAATTACCGATAAAAATGGCACTGTAGCTAACTAGAAAAAAAATGTTGCTTTCAGGATAAGTGAGGGACTGATTTCCGTGTGAGTGTGTCTGCATATGTGTCTGTGAGTTTGTCTGTGTGTACGCCTGCGTGCGTGCATGCGTACTTGAATGAATGTATGTTTGTGTATCTTTTCTTAGTGCTTCTGTCTCACTTGTTCTCTTCTCTCTTCTCTTACTTGCTTATCTTTATCGTTCCTCTCTTCTCGTTTTATATATATATATATATATATATATATATATATATATATATATATATATATATATAATTTATTTATTTATTTAAATCGTGAAATATTAATTGGGATGTGAAAGTAATATGCAGAAACAAAATCATTTGTATTATTCCACCGTTGTATGCAAATTTCGCTGTTAATACAATTACTAATAGTACTTTTTTTTTTTTTTTTGTGCTCTACATCGGTTTCCCGTGTCAGCATCCAACAATAGTCCGCCATCATGCCAGCGTCAATTCTATCTTGGTATCTTTGTTCCATTACCGAAATATCCTGGTGAAAAAGTCCACCCTGTTTGTCACTAACATCACCCATGTTGCTGAAAAAAAAAATGTCAGTGAAGAAAATGGATTTTAAGGGACATGCGGCATTGAAGTTCATGGTACGCAACCAGGAGCTCTTCAACGATTTCCACGTAATCTTCACTGCGATGGCTGCCCAGAAAACCAACACAAATTTTTTTAGGAGACCTCCAAGCCCTAAGTTCATCTGCTTCGAGGGTTGCATCAAATTGACTTTCTTTCATCAGTGTACGAATTTGTGGGCCAACGATAATGCCTTCCTTCAATCTGGCGTCTTTAATAATAGGGAAGACATATTCAGGTGTGCGAAACCTACACCTGTTTTATCCAAGGCTTTGACAAGTTTTCCATCAAGCCTAACTTAATGTGAAGAGGCAGAAGTCTGATATCTTCCGCTTGGAGGAGTGGTTCGTTCCGTACGTTGTGTACACTGGCTTCGTAGGAATTTCGGAGAGGCCAATCACTCTGGATGTAGTGCTGCTGAACATCACGGCTGTACCATGAACACAGGATGCAACAGTACTTCGAAACCTCCTATATCCAAGTAGAGTGGCCACTTTCAAATCACTTCAGATTTTCCATCAGAATTCGTCGTACTTAGTCAAAACGAGGAGTTTTTGCGTCGATTCGTATGTTTCCTTCACTTCAAGAGCTAAACCAAGTCGTATACTGGGTAACATGTTCCCTCTGTGGAGAAGAACAACTTTCAGACCTGATTATTTTGCTGGAGTCAATAAAAAGCCGCCATTCGTCTGGATCATGAATCCTTTCCAAGGATTCGAGCAGACGTGAGATATGGCTACAATAGCATATTCCTCCGTTTCACATGAAAAGGACGTTCCAGATTCTGTTGCCGCCTCCTCAAATTCGTCACCTTAGCGTCTGGATGCAACAAGTTCCATTCTTGCAGTTTTGAAGAGAGTAGTTCTGACTGTTGTTTTGATAAATTTTGGTCACATACAAGATCGTTAAGGTCGCCTTAGGTCACTAGAAGGGGTGCTTTGCCAGATGGCTGACATTCGAAGTCAGAACCAGGGGCAGCTGCTCCAGATGCTTCTCCATCTTCATCCTCATCTGAAGTCTGGAATACACATTTATTTGTTGGTGGCATTGGAATGGAAAGGTCCTCCGTGTGATCGACAGGTCTTATTGCGACGGCTAATTTGGATATCTAATGCTGGTTTTGTTTCTGGAAGAAAATCTCAAAATTTTTGTCATGCAAAAGCAGCAATCTGTTGTGTGGTCACTAGGTTTTCTCGACATCATGGGAACGCAAGAGGCATCCCTGTTTTCCTTCTGCTAACCATTCACGAAGAGAGTTGGAACATGTCAAGCAGCAGATATGTGGCGTCCATCGTTTGTCTTGGTCGCCAATTTTAACGCCATAATGACGTAGATAAGCTGTCTCTACAAGGGACGTGGTCTTCCTTTTCAGCTTCTTTGGAGTGATACTTCCATATCAGAGAGCACTAGGATCATTCACACGTCTGCGAGGCATTGTCAACCCATAACTCTGAAATAAGAGTTATACTAAGCCTAATGAATTTACATAGACATACTTTAGATATTGGTAGTAGACAACTGGCAATATATATGTTGGATATAATACACTCCATTTATATAAAGACGTATAAAGAGCACGAATAAAGCGATGAAAAAGAAGGACCATTCCACTGTATTATAGGTACGCATGTGAGGGTAGTGAGCTCAGAAATGCTGTACGTGCTAGAGCAAAATGAACATCATATTTGAATTCGGCGCCATGTTATTGCCTTGTGATACCCATTTTTGTCTGTGAACTAAAATTGTTGTCGAGTAGTGTAATTTAATACCTCAGTACTCATTAATCTGATGGTATAATAATGTATAATTGGTGGATACAACAATTACTTTTAATTGGGCATTGTTGCGGCTAATCACTCTGCAGTGTGTACTAGCTACATAAAAATGTATTATAAAAAAGTGGTGCTCATTGACTATCGAGTTCATGTAATGGATATCCAGGCTAACTTTCTGTTGTATCACAGAATAACCCCAAACTATAAGCATTAAACACATATTTCATATATATATATATATATATATATATATATATATATATATATATATATATATATATATACGAAATATGTGTTTAATTGGACCGACTGATACATTTTTTTAAATAGTTCGGTTTCATAGTCATGCAATTCAGCAGTAATTGTTTTCTGTCTTTACCATATGTGTAAGAACAGCATATGAAAAAACAAAAACAGTTAAGATTTTTTAAAAATGCAGCACTGAAGTACAACAGATTACAATAATCAGAAAACAGATGAAGGAGACCTGACAACTTGAGGGAACTGTATCTAATCCACAGGCGTTACGAAGCATATGCTTACTCTGTATGAATTTTTGATCCGTAAGGTGCGGCAGAGAACTCTGTGATTATACTGATTAATGAAGATGTGTTCGGCTAATTCCATCGGATAATGTACTGATACCTTACCCACCACATTATGTAGCAGAAATAATAGTTACGATGTATATGTTTCTAACCCGACTTTACAGAAGGCCACTCGTAAGATGACTTAAATAGTCCGTGATTACAAGATCAGAATGATAATTAAATCCTCATACTGAACAAGTTAAACTAAACACACTTCAGAGATAAAATTGGTATTACTAGGTTGCAAGAATGCTATAAACAGGGGAAAAAAAGAATTGTAACGCTTGAAGTACAGTATAAGGTAAAAATATTTGACTGTTTCAGTGCTAGCTGGATCCCGCAAACAAAATAAAATCGTCTGCAGTGACATGTGAAGACGTCATAATACACAAGGGGGTTAATGGGACTAAAAGACTGAACGTCATGGACAGATTAATAGACAGAATTTTAACGGTTTACTGTGAAATATTATGATATTTACATTTACTCTAATAGCCTGATGATCACTCGAGCCAATTCCTCCACCACACTCATCACCAGCCAACCCCACTCCACCAAGATCCTTGTAGTGACATATGACACTAGAATCACTTTCAAGGGTTACATTCAAGATATCAAGACGTAGTTCATCTTCAAACTCAACGCACTCATGGCAATTAGCGGGACAGGCTTCTGGCAAGGCAAAGAAACTATTTCCCTACTTTACAAAACAATATACAGTTCAGCAATGTCCTATGCCTGTCCAGAATGGGGCCTTATTCTTTTCAACACTGTCTACAACACTTTTGATATCATAGAGAACAATGCTTTATGCATCATCACTGGCTGCAACAAAGCGACTCCCACAACTCACTCACACTCTGAAACTAAAGTCCTCTCAGTAAGAGTATATATCTGGATATGAGAGATACACAGTTCATCGTTGCAGCTTATGCTGATACGTAGCACCTCTGTAACTCTATGACAGAGCCACACGGTGTAGTTAAATAAAACAATCACCACACATACATTACCACACCCTCTTCAACAACATCTCACCTTCAGACATTCCTACACTGGTAATGAAGCCACACCTACATATTCATTTTATACGCAGGGCAGTTCAGCACCTTAATCACAACACTGTGTTAGAAGCCACCTTTCCCACGACATTCACCCATCAGAGGTATCTTTAAGCAATGAAGATCGAGTTCACCTAGCTAGATTTAGATCAGGATATCACCCAGCCCTTCTTAATTGTCAGTTTAAATCTGGGCTGGGTGGAATCACAAATGACACATGCCCTGCCTGTGGAATAGGCTTGCACAGTGTAACACACATAATGAAGCACTGCACAGCACATGCCACACCAAAACGCAGACACAACATCATCGGTGTAAAGAACTCAAGAGATAATCCCATAGGGGCAATTGCTTTAATGCAGTCGACGGACCTGCCCGGCCAGGCAGACTGAGGTTAAACAACAACAACGACAACTAAAAAATTTTAAATTTTGCTAGGCTCTGTATTATCTAGTTAAATAATCACCTCTACCTTGATTCGCATCATACCATCCTCATCATTATCACCTGATTAGCCACTAATAAATGGATTCTGTATATTCTGGAAATTGGAAAAGGATATTATAATCTAATGGAAGGAGAACCACCAACAGCAGCATCCAGTGAATGATCAATTCTTCTCCAGCCACTGAATTTTTTTTAGTATTATAATATAGAGACTGCAGTACTAAATATTCATTTGCCTAATGGTAATCCTAAAACTTAACAGAAAAGATTCTCCTACTCCAGACTGCATAATTATCAGCTCTATTTTGATTCAGTCGTAAGCTTTCTGGATTATCTCTTCTGTGCATAGACCTATCCCTTTATCCCCCATGTCCAGTCAGTTGTAATCTGGTTTCCCACAGTTCGTCTCAGTATGTCAGATCCATTCTAGTCAGAGTGCAAAGCATGGTTTCCTATCAGTTTACTTTTTTTTTTTTTCCAGCTGTCAAATCATCCAGTAATTTCATAGTGAAATGTTTTACGGAAACACCGAAGGCTTCAAATACACCGTGAATGAATATTAATGTTTATTTGTTATGGAGGAGTTTGGAAGGGTGTGTGAAAGGAGGAAATTGAAAGTAAATGAGAATAAGAGTAAAGTGATGAAGTGTACGAGGTTGATAGATGGTAGGGGGATGAATATAATTTTGAATGGTGAGTTGCTTGAGGAGGTAGATTGTTTTAAATATCTAGGGTCACATGTTGCTGTGGATGGAAGAATAGATACAGAAGTGAAGTTTAGAATAAATGAAGTAGGAAAGGTGATGGGAGGAATGAAAAAAGTGTTTAAATGTCGTTCGCTTAGAATGGATGTAAAGAGAAGGCTGTATGAGGGTGTTGTGGTACCGACTGCGTTATAAGGGGCTGAAACATGGAATATGGGTGTAGCAGAGAGGAAAAGTTTGAATGTAATGGAGATGAGGTGTCTGAGGAGTATGTGTGGAGTGACGCGTATGGATCGGGTGCGAAATGATGAAGTGCGAAGAACTGGAGTTGTTCGGGAGATGGCTGGTAGAGTTGAGCAGAGGGTGTTGCGATGGTTTGGGCATATGGAGAGAATGGATAATGAGCGATTGGTAAAAAAGATAACTAGATCTGATGTGACAGGTGTAAGGCTGAGAGGAAGACCACGAATAGGATGGATGGACAGTGTGAAGAGAGCGTTGGATGCGAGAGGGATGTCGGTTGAGCAAGGAAGAGTGGCTGTGCATGACAGAAATAAATGGAGAGAAATTGTGAATGAATAAGTGATGACACAGCCCTGAGGGGATATTCTCCCGCATTTGGTCTGATCAGCTAGTCAGGTCAGGTGCGGGTAAGGGGATGGGTCTGTTATGATGTGGCAGGGGTAAACCAGTTCTGCTGTCGGGCCCTGCTGCTGATGTCACTGATTGCATTGCGCAGTTGACCCTTGTGCGGTGTGGTGCGGTGAGGATCTGTCCGTTCTCCCTTCTGGGGCTAAGATGCGAATGAATGTGTTTGAATGGATGAGTAAATGGGGAGTGTGTCGTCCTGTCTCGGCTACCTCCCTTTCCTTGGGGGAAGCAGCCTAGGTATATAGATAGATAGATTTGTTATGGATAACTTCCATTTACATATAAAATGAACAACCACCTAGAGAGTTCAACACCGGTGGCCACCAACCGATCTATGAACCAAATTTTTTACTTTACCTTGTGACTTTGACATTCGAGAGATACTTCAGTCTTGCCTTGACCCCATTACAGAAATCTTCCTTCAAATCTCAGCAGAACTATCTGGGTAGAATTTGTCCAGTGGCTTTCACCTTAAAACTTTCCCTCTGACCTTGATCTCTGACTGCTTTTTCTCATTATCGATTCCTTTAATTCCATATCATCATCACCCTCTCAACAAAGTTTGGTATAATTTGGATAAAAACGTTAAGTTGCCCTTGTGTGTGACCTCGACCCCTGCCCTGCTGTTCTAAAAACAATAGATTAATTCTTTGGCTAACCCTTAATCCTTCCGCTACGTTGGGCTGAAATAGAATCAGAACTATCTGAAGGTCATACAGTGACCTTGCCCTGTGACCTTGGCAGTTTACTGATTGTTCTCAAAACTGAGTCATATCATTCTTGTCCTGTCTTCATCCCTTCCCCAAAGTTTAATGGAAAATGGATAAAAAATTATATTAGTTGATTTTGCTAGGTCTTGACCTCTGGCTTATGTTCCAAAAACAGTGAGCTTATTCATTGGCTGTCTCTCAACTCTAACACGAAGTTTGGAAAGAGGAGAAAATAATAGATGTTATGTTCACACACACACACACACACACACACACACACACACACACACACACTACATGTTATCGCTCCGTAAGTGTGGGTGGAAAATAATACGATGGACTTGAATCAGTAAGATTCCTTATCATAGTGATAAGAACAATCAGTGTCACGAGGAATATTGAAATATTAATAACAACGAGCAGAACTTAGTCTACGAATATACTGTAACAGAAACTGTCAGTGTCAAAGTACTCCCCTTGAGATGCAACAGGTCAAGGCTTGGTTATCGTAGTCCGGAAAATTTCATGGTGGAAACCCGGCATTACGTCTATCTATCTATCTGTTTATCTACCTAGGCTGCTTCCCCCAAAGAAAGGGAGGTAGCCAAGACAGGACGACACACTCCCAATTTACTCATCCAAACACACACATTTATTCGTATCTTACCCCAAGGGAAGAAGGGACAGATCTTCCCCGTACCGCACCGCACGAGGGTAAACTGCGCAGTGCAATCGGCGACATCCGCACCAGGGCCCGACAGCAGAGCTGGTTTACTCCTTCCACATCACGATGGACCCATCCCCTTACCCGCACCTGACCTGATCAGCTGATCAGACCAAATATGGAAGAATATCCCCTCAGAGCTGCGTCATCAATTATTCATTCACAATATCTCTCCAGTCATTCCTATCACGCACAACCACTCTTCCTTGCTCGACAGACATCCCTCTCGCATCCAAAGCTCTCTTCACACTGTCCATCCATCCTATTGGTGGTCTTCCTTTCAGCCTTACACTTCTCACATCCGATCCAGTAATCTTTTTAACCAATCACTCATCATCCAATCTCTCCATATGCCCAAGCCATCGCAACACTCACTGCTCAACTTGATCAGCCATTTCCCGCATAACTGCAGTTCTCCTTCGCACTTTATCATTTCTCACTCAATCCATACACGTCACTCCGCTCATACTCCTCAGACACCTTATCTCCATTACATTCAAACTTTTCCTCTCTGCTACAACCATATTCCATGATTCAGTCCCATATAATGCAGTCGGTACCGCAACACCCTCATACAGCCTTCTTTATACATCCATTCTAAGCAAACAACATCTATACACTTTTTTCATTCCTCCCAGCACCTTGCCTGCTTCATTCATTCTAATCTTCACTTCTACATCTATTCTTCCATCCACAGCAGCATGTGACCCTACATACTTAAAACACTCAACTTCCTCAAGGAACTCACCATTCAAAACTATATTTATCTTTAAACCATCTACCAATCTCGTATACTTGGTCACTTTACTCTTATTCTCATTTACTCTCAATTTCCTCCTTTCACACACCCTTCCAAACTCCTCTACCAACTGTCTCAATCTGTCCTCCAAATCAGCCACCGTGCAGTATCATCCGCAAACATCAGCTGATTCAGATACCACTCTCTACCATCAACATTCATCAAATTCAATCCTCCACCTAACACTCTCTCATTCACCTCCCTTGCAACACAATCCATTTAAATATTAAACAATTAAGATGACATCACACATCCCTGCCGCAGCCCCACTCTCACGGGAAACCAATCACTTACAGTATTTCGCACTCACACACATGCTCTACTATCTACATAAAAAACTTTTCACTCCTTTTAGCAACCTACCAGCAAGTCCATACAATCTCAAAACAATCCACAAAGCCTCCCTATCAATTCTATCATATGCGTTCCCTAAATCCATGAACGCCCAAAACACATTACACATCACGTGAATATATATATATATATATATATATATATATATATATATATATATATATATATATATATAGATATATATATATATACATATATATCTGTCGTCTATTGGGAACTAGGAAATGCGTATAACACGTGGTTTGCATGCCAACTAGGGTTATCAGACCACTACCAGTAAACAGAAGTCTTCTTGTATGAGATAATCATAAAATACAGGGTGGCCCACACACAACGCTCCTCTTCCAACCCGCCATGTGATTCCCTGTGTGTTGCATGGACGGCTCGGTCAGCGCTATCAGTGCCTGTTCCTCCACTGCCGCCCACACATACATCATCAGACTGAGTCATCCCTGCACCACATCAAGTACCGTCAGTTATGGTTCTGATGGAGCGCTATTCACGGGCCAACCTGTTTACTCACAAAGTATGTACTGGTGCCCAAGTGGTGATGTGTGAGAGCAAGTAGCCGACAACTTTAGACCTGTGAACACACAAAAGAAAAAAGAAAAAAAGTTCTCACATATTTTCTCTTCCTCATTATTCCTTAAACAGTTGTTTTGCCTGTGATTTCTTGAATTCATACTATATTCTTGCAGGCTTTAAAATGTTGTGCAAATATATGTTTGTCGCAATTATATTTCGTTTCTACTGATATTATATTTCGATAATATTAAATTACTGATGAATTTGAATTTTACCGATTCACTACACACGAAGTCGGAAGCTAAGCTAACGTGAGGAATCAGCAATTCATAAAACGAGGATGGCGTATGGATGGTAGGACTGATGGATGGTACGAGTAAAACAATGGTTGGATGACTTCTGGATTTACAGAAGCCACAGCGTTGCTTGGATACTTGGCCTGTGGAAGGATTCATGGATAATAAAAGGACTGACTGCAGGAGCACTTATTTAATAAGGTACATAATATAGAGATGCTAAGTCCGTGAATATATGTAATTGGTCGAAGGATAAAGAGGTGAATGGATGAATGTCGGAAAGACAGATGAATGGAATTAAGACAGTTGAATGAACTATTCAACTGATGGACCAGCTAATGAAATGATGTTGAATATGTTTGGCAGAAGGATGGGTGGCTGAAGGAATTATTCATGGCTGGAAGGATACCGACTGAAAGAACGAGCGAGTGCAAGAGGCAAAGGTTGACAAAGTGATGGATGATAGACGGATGAATAAGAGGATGTTATGGGCACAGAATGGACGCATCAGCCTGCCTAGTGAAAGTGTGATCTCATTCTCTCCTCATAAAATTACATTACCTTGTATGCTTGGCAAGAGAGAGAGAGAGAGAGAGAGAGAGAGAGAGAGAGAGAGAGAGAGAGAGAGAGATGTAGGTATCACTTGCAGTACTCAGTAAAAACTCAGTTCAACCGGAAATCACTTATGACTCTGAACCATCGTCATTATGATATTTGATACCCCACAAATCCATGTTGCAACAATAGTTTTAAAATAGTTATTTTTATATTTCGTTATAAATTCGCATTAGTGAATACTCAGACTTTCCTTAATCTGAACAAGAAGCGATGCCAAGGCACAGCAAACCCGTCTGCGGCAGTCATCTGAGTGGTGATGTACGTATAATCACAACAGGATATCTAGTAAAAGATGTCAAACATCAAATTTGGAGTAAATCGGGTGGAAATTGACAATTTAATGTACGTTTGGAATTTTAGGCCCGATCCACCTAACTTTGACCCCCTTACGCTAAATGGGGGGGGGGGGCTGATGTAATGAGGCATGTTATAGGATGCAGATGTGAAAGATGCACCTTTAGATTTTGGTTGGTTTCGTGTCGATATGACGAATTTGGAAGGAGATATGGCGAAAAAAACGATTTTTACCCGACTACGTTTTTTTTTTTTACATTTGAGGGGCCTACAGCCTGGGCCTTGGCCCAGTTTGGCCCATAATTTAATCAGGTAGTCAGAGTATCATCGCCCATCATCCCTGTAATTCTAGTCAAAATCACACTGGTAGTTTTCCCGTAAAGTTGTTAACAGACAGACAGACACAAACAAGCAAACAACCAACCCAAGTGAAAACAATACCCGTCCCCGAGCCCCACCGAGACGGGGACGGTTATTTAAATAGCAGGACAACAAATGAATATACATATACACATTATATATATATATACAGAGAGAGAGAGAGAGAGAGAGAGAGAGAGTGGGTGATTATCGTGGCTTAAGTTTATTGAGTGTGATAGGGAAGGTCTGAAGAAGAATTATCATAGAGAAATAAGAGAGATATCAGAAGTCCTAGTGAGTGATGAACAGGGTGGCTTTGGGAGAGGCTGAGGATGTGTGGATCAAATATTTGCAGTGAGACATAGTGGAAAAGGCTTGTGAGAAGGGGTGTAAGGTGTTTAGGGCATTCATGGATTTGGAAAAAGCAAACGACAAAGTAGACAGAGAAGGATTGTGGGACGTTTTGCGCATGTACGGCGTAGATGGTAAGCTGCTAGGTGCCGTCAAGCGTTTTTATGATGGTAGTGAAGTATGTGTATGGGTTAATGGGCATCTAAGTGAATGGTTCACAATGGTTGTGTGATGTCCTCATGGTTGTTCAATATATTCAGTGTATGGGTGGAGCGATGAGAGAAATAAAAACACGAGTAATGGAGAGGGACATGGCGTTGCTAATGAATGGTGATGGATGGAATATCTCTCAGATTTGTTGTATGCTGACGATGCAGGACTACTTGGAAATACCGGACAAGATCTTGGTAGACTAGTGAAGAGTTTTGCTGATATCTGTGAGCATCGTGCCTTGAGAGTAATTGCAGAAAAGTGTAAAGTGATGATTATTTAGTGAGAAAGTGACTCCCAGTGCGATGTTACAGTGAATGGAGAGAGACTGGAATTGGTGATGTGCAAAGTAAGTGGAAAGTAGAGTGACACAAGGAAGGAAAGTAACTGGTTCAATGAAGGTCTTGATAAGAAACAGAGGCTTGAGTGTTGCACTTGCACGAGGCTTGCATGAAGGAGTGTTAGTGTCAACTTTAATACATGGATATAAGACTATGGTGTGACATGAAAATGAAAAGTCAAGAATGAGAGCAGTGGAAATGGGACTGCTGAGGAATGTATATGGAGTACAGAGAGTGGACAGGATACGAAATAATGTGATTCGTGAAAGATGTGGAGTGAGGAATTCTGTGGACACCAGAATCGAAGAGAGTGTACTGAGATGGTATGGTCATGTTGCGAGAATGGATAACAATAGAGTGGTGAAGAAGGCATATCTTAGCGAATTTGAAGGAGGGAGGAGGCGAGGTAGGCCAAGGAGAAGGTGGAGGGATCTGGTGGATGAGTGTGTGAGGAAGAGAGGTTTGGAAGTCTGCGAGGCTATGGGTCTTAGAAGAGACCGAGCTGGCTGAATGAATATTGTGAGGAGAAGTGGATAATCAGGGATTTGGCACCCCTTTTTAACGTGACAGCGTCCGGATTGACTGTATTGGATACGTCTATGTGAAGCTACCGATCGTGGTGAATATTTTTGGAGTATCAGATAGAGCCAGGATTCCGGGGGCTTGAATGGTGAGCGAATGGAAGCGTGGCCTATTGAACTGGCCAAATTTGGTTTGTCTGGGCACTGGTACTCCTCTCCCTGCCCTAGGGTGGGAAAGGAGGTTAGGATGATTATATATATATATATATATATATATATATATATATATATATATATATATATATATATATATATATATATATATATATATATATGTATACAAAATAATTGTGAACCTAGGGTGGAAGTATAGAGGACCTACAACGTTATGTTTGTGTCAGTCTCATTCTATAAACATTCATATTATGTTTTGGTTGGTGCAATGAAGAGGCCAACGGTG
This sequence comes from Coenobita brevimanus, assembly GCF_032717465.1. NCBI lineage: Eukaryota > Metazoa > Arthropoda > Malacostraca > Decapoda > Coenobitidae > Coenobita > Coenobita brevimanus. The sequence goes on from NC_137058.1 coordinate 19,260,914, forward strand.
TTTGCCGCAAGGGCTCATTATTATTTTTTTTTTTATGTACCGTAGTTGTAACGAGGAAAAATAATATGAGTAAGTGAAGGGTCGACATTGAGGAAGCAAAATAACTTGCAACGGAAAGAACTGGATAGATGATGTATCTGTGGTGTTCCACATGATCTGGGTCGACTTTCTACTGGCGTACGTTGTCTCATAAGATGTATGAGGGTGCTTTTCAGAAGAATACTGTATTAGTGTAGATTTTTCCGCACGTGGGGTAAAGTTAAAATTATGGAGTTCTAAATGATGAGTGCATGGATACCAGATTTACAGTAATTCCTTGGCTGTTCTGATAATTATGGTGTCCACGCTGGAGAAAATCATACTACTGTATTGTTTAGAATTTTCGTTGCGTTTCTTCCAGATACTTTTCAGTTTGATGCCATTCCTTCATTTTTATGCCACTTCGTCTCAGATTAAGAACAATTGTTCCTTGGGCAAATACTCGCAGAGACATTTATTTTTTTTTCTATTATTTTAATCGGTTTTATGTGGCCAGATTTCAAAGTCCATAAACACATTTGTAGTGAAACGTGGAAACACAAATTTAAAGAGTTTATAACTACTGCAAGAAGTGGGCAAAATCATTTTTTGAACTGTAGGTGTATATTTTTTGGAGACCATCCTGCATTCCCTTAAGGATGTAGGCAAACTTTACTAGTTACAGATGCTTTTCAGTTCCTCTGGTTTTGTTTTTGGATCCTGCCCACATTATGTGTAAAAACAGGACATTTTGGTAGGGTAATTATGACGATGACTAATTATGAACTTTAGTAGCAATAGTAGTGGCTTATTTTCCCCACAGTTTACTGGCAAAAGAATTTAGGAATAGCAAAATTCCCTGAATGGAGCGACTAAGCGGATGCACTGTAACAGGTAGCAGGATCAAATCACAAGCAGTCCTTTGAATGTGTTCGCTGGAGCAAGGAAACGTGAAACAGATTCCTTAAGTATAGTTCAGTTCAGTGCAACGGTCAGTAGGTGGTGCGTGACTTGAGTGTGTAGTTAACCGCAGGCTACTGATGGCACCAAAACGTTGGCGGTCGATTTGTTTTTTCCCACATGAGATCATATCAGGATATGATGAGACATTAATCAAGTAAATGTTGAAGTTTACATTGACATAAGGCCAAGATTGCTAATGATGATACGTAGACAACATTATCAGCCAAGATATCACAGACAAACAGGAATATGGACAGGCCGACGCAAACGGAACCAGGTAGACTGGTTCATACCGGAAGGTGTAAATAAAGGCTAATTACATAAATAGACAGGTCGTGCCGCAGGTGAGTAATCATCCTGAGGGAGTCTCCTCAAACACTATACACCCATCTGTCTCTTCCCTAATTATGTTACCCTCTGCATCATGTCCATCCACTCTTCCTCTTCTTCCTCACTTTCCCCCTTTTGTCCATCTTCCCTTCTCCCTTTTGTCCCATCCCTTTTTCCCTGCGGCAGCCTCCACACTCAATGTAAAATTTTTAAAAAATCGTTTCTTCGCCATAAGTCCATTCAAATTAGTCATATCGACATGAAACCTAAACCTAAAGGTGCATCTATCAAATCTGCATCCTATGACATGCCTCATTACATCACGGGGGTCACCCCCCAGTTAGCTGTAGAGGGGTCAGTGTCAAGTGGGTCAGGCTTAAAATTTCAAATGGGCATAAAATCGCCAATTTTTACCCGATTTACTCCAGATTTGATATGTGACATCTTTGACTAGTTATCCTGTTGTGTTTATGCGTCAGCACTAAAATGACTGCCAGAGACGGGTTTGCTATGCCTTGGCATCCCCTTTGTGGCTGGACTGACACTCACCGTAAATATTTATGTCCCCACCACCCTCCATGCGGTTACCATCACACATACACACACACACACACACACACACACACACACACACACACACACACACACACACACACACACACACACACACACACACACACGCTGGCAACGCTAATGGATTGTTCCTTAGCTTGTATTCATTGTAAAGGCTTTAGTTAGCTCTATGGATTTGGTAAGTATGATCACACAGACAGCACCTGACTATTGCAATGAACTTTAAATTAACTAAAGTTACGCGTGAGACACAAACTTGCCACCCCTGCCTATCCATCATCCCTCTTTTCCTCAGTCTCGTTATTTCCTCTTCTCCATTTCTCTCATTTACCTCTTTGCGTCCTCCATTCCCCCTTTCCATTAATCTTCATTTCCCCCTCTCTTCTCTCTCTCTCTGCTTGCTCTGCCACGTCCTCTCACTCATCCTCTCTCTCTCTCTCTCTCTCTCTCTCCATCTCCTCACTCCATTCTCCTTTTTTGTCTCCCCCATCTCACCTGTACAGTCACACGGGTGGCAAACAATAGCTATTATGACCTTAGTTATTCTGACACTGATTGCATTAACCCTCTGATCCGAAGTGGAAATTACATACAAACGGAGAGACATACAGACGTGAGAAAGGATGAATCTGTGAAATTACTTCTGGTACAGTATACAAGATGCATTGTGATGTTACTAAATATCTCTCAGGGACAACCTTAATTCATTGTAACATCGGCAGAAAAGTCGACTGTTGTAAACAGAAATCATCAACAATATGACATATGAGCATGAACAGGGCAGTGTGACATCGCTTGTCGAAAATTTTATACTCCTTCGACGTTATCCCACTACGTGAAATCATCCACAAATTAATAATATCAATTCACGGTAGCAAAAATTAGATAATGCAGTCTGTCATTGCACTGAAAGATAAAGGTTGATACCTCTCTCATATGTTAATGCGTTCCAAGGTGTGTTGCGTTTGTCATTCTTACCACCGTTCCCAAACTTCCAGTTACTAGTCATTGTGTGTTTTATGTGAAAAGGCTGCAAAAATATTGTTAAATGTTTGATGAGAAAACGAGGTGAAGACTGTTGTTATGGAGTCGCACTGGGAAAAAAGGAGAGTAGTTACAGGGAGGAAAGATTTTGCTGGTGGTGATGAAGAGAAGAGTAAACGTGAAGGGAAGGAATGATTGGGGTGGAAGAGGTGAGAGGGAGGAGGAGAGAGAATAGCAACAGGAGTAAATGCTTGAAACAAGAGGGCAGAAGGGAGCAGAAAGAAGGTGGAAGAGAGACAGACGACAAGAGATGATGACGAAGAGTAAAGAAGGAGGAAGATAATGATAATAAGAGAGGGAGGGAGGAAGAAAGAAGAATGTAAGAGAGGGAAAGAAAAGACAGTGGAAGGAATGAGAGAGGGAAGGAAAACGAGGAGGAAGAGAAAGAAAGAGGCAGGCTTATATGGGTGTGGAGGGAAGTGGAGGAAAAGAAAAATTTTTAAAGCGCACGCAGGATGAAAGAAGGGTGTACGAAAAGGAACAGGAGGGGTGAATAGGGTGTGGAGAGAAGGGAAGATTAGAAAGAGGAAAGTGGAAGGAAGTGCGAAAGTGGGTGAAAGGAAGAAGAGATAGAGAGGGTGAAGGGAAGACAAAAGGAGGGAGTGTTGAGAGAAGAAAAGGAGATTGATGGGAGAAGACAGAGAGGGAGGAAGGTGGCGAGAGGAAGCCACTCTCCAGATTTAGGCAGCTGATCCAGACTGAGTTAATGTTTCATGAAATTTGTAGGGGCAGAGACTGGGGAGTAGGGCAATGTATAGGCAGGCAAGAAGGTAGAGAGGGGAGCAGGGAAAGAGATAAACAAAGGGAGGAGGAGGCAGGAAGACAGACAGAGGAGTATGAAAGACAAGGATGTGAAAGGAGGAGCAAGCAGCGAAAAGACTGGTTGACGGAGTGAGGCTATGGTGATGGAGATGGCTAATGATGGTACGTGAGGCTGTGGGTGATGGATATATGGGTATGAGGAACAGGGGAGACCAGTGATGTTACATGTGGTAAGAGAGAGATGATTGGAGAGAGAGCGAACATGAAAAGTAATGGATGCACACACACACACACACACACACACACACACACACACACACACACACACACACACACACACACAAAAACAGGCGCGCGCGCGCATGCACGCGCACACACACGACCCAAAACAATACACTAATTGCTACTGGACACAGGTGGAAAACTTCATTTGCACACCTCTTGCACCTGAATAACAAAAAAGTCGAACGCTCTGTTGTTACGGTTGAAGGACTGCTTCACTAATACTCAGTGTACTCGTATTTCCATAAACAAGTGAAAAACACAGTCACTCACACACAAACACATCCACCTACCCATCCAAACACACACACACACACACACACACACACACACACACACACACACACACACACACACACACACACACTTATCCCCTAATTCTATTGACTATCAAAAATTCTTCAACTATCTTACTTCTACAATGAACACATTCTATTTCTCCTTTCTCTGATATCTTCATTCTTGGAAACATCAATGTTCACCACCACCTTTGGCTCTCCTCTCCATTCACTGATCCACCCGGTGAACATGCCTACAACTTTTCTATCCTTAATGACCTAGAGTATCTTGTACAGCATCCTACCCGTATCCCTGACCGCCTTCGAGCTACAACATACTTGACCTCTTCCTTACTACTAATCCTTCTGCTTACAATGTTAATCTTTCCTGTACACTGGGCTCCTCCGATCACAACCTTATTACCTTAACCTGTCCTATTGCCCGGTACGGCCTGTGGACCCTCCTAAGAAACGTCGTCTGTGGCACTTCGGAGCTGCAGATTGGGAGGCCCTCAGACAGTACTTTTTTGATTTTCCATGGAGTGATTATTGATTCCGTGGCCGGGAGCCATCTGAGTGTGCCTTGCGAATTATAGAGGTTATTCTCTCAGGCATGGAAGCATACATTCCATTCTCTTATCCTTTGACTAATGCAAGAAAGTCTTGGTTTAATCACGCTTGTTCTAATGCTGTTCGCAACAAGGAGAGGGCCTATAAAAGGTACCAGAGCCAACCCACCCCTGAATCACATCTTGTTTATGTTTCTGCTCTGAATCGTGCTAAGTCTGTTTTTCGCACTGCTAAAAATAATTTCACCTGTACTAAACGCTTTCAACTCTCCAACTCGAATTCTTCCCGCTCCTTCTGGCACCTTGCCAAAAACCTTTCTAACAACTTTACCTCATTATCCTTCCCTCCTCTTTTCTATTCTGATGGTTCTGTAGCTATTTCTTCTACTGGTAAAACAGATCTCTTTGCTCAGACTTTCTCCTCTAATTCCACCTTAGACGATTCCGTTGCTGTTCCTCCATCACTTCTCCCCTCAGCCTTCCTCAGGGACATTAAAATTTCTTCAGCTGATGTATTTTCTGCCATCACTGGCCTCAAAAGTAATAAGGCATATGGACCTGGAGTCCCTCCTGCTGCCCTCAAGAACTGTGCTTCAGTGCTTACACCCTGCCTAGGTAAACTCTTTCACCTTTGTCTGTCAACTTGTACCTTTCCTTCTTGCTGGAAGTTTGCTCTCATTCAGCCAGTCCCAAAGAAGGGTGACCATTCCCAACCTGCTGACTATCGTCCAATTGCTTTAACATCCTGTGTTTCAAAAGATTTTTAGTCAATTCTTTATAGAAAAATTTTAAAGCATCTTTCCTATCACAACCTTCTTTTTGATCGTCAGTATGGGTTCCGTCAGGGACGCTCCACTGGCGATCTTCTCACCTACCTTTTAGACTCCTGGTCGTCCTCCTATCGGGACTTTGGCCAAAGCTTTGCCATTGCACTTGACATCTCAAAGGCTTTCGATCGAGTCTGGCATAAATCTTTTATTTCCAAACTGCCCTATTACGGTTTCCATCTTTCTATCTGTGCCTTCATCAATAGCTTCCTTTCTGGTCGTTCTATAGCTACTGTTGTAGACGGCCATCGTTCTTCTCCTAGATCTATCAACTGTGGTTTTCCTCAGGGCTCTGTCCTATCACCAACTCTCTTCCTTTTATTCATCAATGACCTTGTAAGCTGTATATCTAACCCTATTTACTCGTATGCTGATGACTCCACTTTTCACCTTTCCATTCGGTTTCTGCAACGTCCATCTCAGCAGTTACTTCAAAAAACAAGGGATGAGGCTATGGCACACCTAATGTCTGACTTGGCTTGTATCTCTGACTGGGGTAAAAATAATCTTGTTGTTTTTAATGCATCAAAAACTCGGTTTTTACACCTACCAACCCGACAGTCTTCCACAGGAGTACCCTCTAAAGTTTAATAATATCCAGCTCAATCTTGTATCATTCTTGAACTGCTTGGAATTTCATTCACTCGGGACTTATCTTGGAAAGGTCATATTGCATCTCTTGTAAAATCTGCTTGCAAGAGATTAGGTGTGCTAAGCCGACTCCGTACTTTCTTTACCCCTGTACAGTTGTTGAATTTATACACGGGTTTTATTCACCCCTGTTTAGAGTACAACTCTCATGTGTGGGGAGGGTCCCCACACACAGCTCTTCTTAATAGGGTGGAGTCAAAGGCTTTTCGTCTCATCAACTCTCCTCCTCTTACTGGCTCCCTTCAACCTCTGCCTCTTTGCTGCACTGTTGCATCTTTATCTCTCTTCTATAGCTACTTCAATGGTCATTGCTCCTCTGAACTGTCTGCTTGCGTCCCTCCACCTCTACGACGGGTGCTACACACCCAGCTAGCAACAAATTCTCATCCCTTTTCTGTCCAACTTTCTAATGCAAGAGTTAACCGTTACTTCCAGTCCTTCATTTATGCAACAGGTCAACTCTGGAACTGTCTCCCTCTGTCTGTGTTTCCTATTTCCTATGATCTCCAGTCTTTCAGACGCAGTGTGTCCAGGCATCTCGAAATGAACGGATCTTGAAGTTTCTCTCTTCTGTATTATTTTTGTTTTGTTTTTTCTTGGAAGGAAGGGTTTGTGGGCTCCTGGTCTTAGGTTCCTTCTTTTTTGCATAAACACACACCCACACCCACCCACCCACCCACACACACACACACACACACACACACACACACACACACACACGATACAACTGACTTTAACTCCATGCATACATCTCAGTGCTACTGCATGATGATGATGCATTTCAATAACATGTCTCATTCCATCGCATAATGAAATTATTTCTTTATCAAGGGCCTTCCATAAATCTCTTAATATTGTCTGGCAGCAACAGGAGCAACAAGAATGAAGAAAAAAACAAAAACTGTTGATCATATATGTGCTTCACGCCGGCATAGCCGTTAATTGGCATAACCAACAACCACCGGTATAAATGTGGCAAGAACAGCTAATGAAATGTCATGGTATTGGCTCGCATATGCCATTTAGGTCCATTCTGATCGCTCATATACATACAGGCTCAGTCAGGTCAGTTTAGGTCCGCCCACGGCCAGTCAAGTCAGTTCAGGTCCAGTTATGTTTGATCAGATCCAGCTGAGTTCATTAAGGTCATCAGTTGTATGCAGGTAGTTCACATCCATGCAGAATCAGGCAGATCAGTTCTGGTCCAGTTCAAAGCTATTCAGACCAGATCAGATCCAGTTCGATCCATTCAGCTCGTCTGTATCCATTTATGCTGTCAGGTCATGTTAAGTCCATTCAGAACTATGCAGGCACAGATGGATCCATTCCTGTCCAGCTAAGCCCATTAAGATCATGTTAAGTCTGTTCAGGGGCACTCAGATCTAATTAGGCGCATTTGAGCATTTTTTAGCCAGTTCAGGCAGTACATACCCATTCAAGCTGTCATGTCAGTCCAGGTTTGTTCAGAACCAGCTGAAGTAAGTCAGTTCTGATCCAGTTACTTCCATCCAACGTTCGTATAGACCCGTTCAGTAAACTTTGATCCATTCAGTTTGGTCACATCCATTACGGCTCAGTCAGGCCAGCTCAGGGGTTTTCAGAGCAAGAATCCTATCAAATCAGTTCAGGTCCACTCCCATTTTTTTATGTCAACTTAATCCATTGTCATTATTTCAGTTCGTATTGGCAATGTAAACTACTGGATGCAGGGGCTTCAGGGCGGTTCCGTTGATGTACTAGGCATGCTATGGTGTCAGAGGGTGATTTTGTGTACTGTTGTGAGGTTTGATGTGGAATTTCTTAGCTAATGTCTCTTAAGTCTATAAACGTGAAGTACCTCGGTCCTAAAAATCGCTAGTGAGTGACAGACGGACAGCAACTCCTAAAGATGTTCCATACAAACACAGGTGGGGTGAACAAGAAAAAAAAAAGTGATAGGGATGGAGTGCAGGTATATAGATAGTCATGGGTGATAGGTCAGGACAGGATGGATACTTTAAATGTACGAGTATATACATACATACGGCATTTATATATATATATATATATATATATATATATATATATATATATATATATATATATATATATATATATATATATAACATCATCGTCAGCCGTTTGAGTATCCACTGGTGGACCAGCCTATCCCGACCGAAGTCGGGACGATACAGCCAATGTATCTTTACCAAGTGGCTTAGGCTGTCTGGTAGAGATTGTATGTAGGGTGAGAAGTGCTTGTAAGTGTAATTGTAATGTTGGAGTGGCTTTGGATGTGTGTGTAGTCTGCAAACCAAGTGTAATCGGCCCGCGCAAGCCGACTGGGTGGAAGGATACTTTATTGTAAGCGACACTGGTTCAACCACAGTACCCCTTATGTCCGCCAATGCAGTACGTGGCCGGGTGAACACTCCCAACGTTTATTACCCTCGCGGGGCGCGAACCCTGGTTCACCCGTGTACGAAATGGACAGTCTACCACTGTACTACAGAGGCTCCATATATATATATATATATATATATATATATATATATATATATATATATATTTATATATAATGATCAGTTACAGCTCCTGTCAATAAATTAATTGCTGTACAGATTTAGGGAACATTAAAGTAAATAATTTTATTTACACGGCCAAAATGCTTCAAAGAGCCCCAATGAAGTGATGTATTTATATACTGTATTTGAATACATCAGGTCAGCATGCCATCATTACCACAGGCAGGAGGGTTGTATCTTTTATGATACTTTTGTAGCCTTGTACAAAGGTGGAGGGGAAGTGGATTTCAAAGGTGAGTTGGCTATAGCAATATTTTCTTCCTCACTTCCAGTGATCTCTCATCCCTTCTTCTAAATCCAGCTTCTTTCCCTTAACCTTATTATCACCATCTAAGTCTCTGTTCTCCTCATTTCATTCGTTTTTAATCCTTTTCTTGCAAATATTTTGTTATTCAGTTTCTTCAGAAAATATTCATGTGACACCTTAAGACGAAATATTATTTTGGGGAAAAATATTCCAGTTTCTACTTGGTCAATAACTGCTATGATAAATTTGTGCGATCTCAATTTGCAGTTATTATCACTGCTGCTGGGTTACTACCTGCTGCGATAGCCAGTAGGTCAATGAGTGGCCAGTCCTCTTCTTCTTCTTCTTCTTCTGCTGCTGCTGCTGGCGGATTTCTTAAAAGGAGGCCTTTGGAGATATGAAAATGGTGCCATACAGGGTAATTTGACATGGAGAATCCAAATCTACCATCAGCTGACACTTGAGGTGGCGCCATTTAGCGACAACGTTAGTAAAAGTGATTTATTTAAGCCTTTTAAGACATAAAAGTGGCACCATATAAGGTTTTTGACATGGAGTATCCAAATTCTATGTCAGAAACTGCTTGAAACAAGAGCCTCGTCACATGTCGTAGAGCAATTCTACTCTTGTTCTGTTCAGTATCAAAAAGACCACTTTAGGGGGAGGCGGTGTCAGAATCGGTAAAGAAGCGGCCTGCAGTCCTAATGGACCCAGGTTCGAATCCTGGCTGGGGCAGGGAACAGTTTAAGGATTTGAATTTCATAAAAAGCAGGCTTTTCTGATCTACCACATGACCCGCTTACACGTCATAAAAATACCCCCGCTATAACTAGTACACCAGTCCTGTATGAGACAGTCTTAGCATGTATTCAGTATGGATGATGGGTGTTAGCGCCGAAGAGCAACATACAGACGATACTGAAGTGTTATGTTCAGCATAAATCGCTAGGTAAGAGGCCTTACGAAATCTACTGTGCCACTTAGCATAATTATATCCTTTATCCAATCCATAGCATGTTGCCCTTTTACAGCCATTGTGTCATAAAAGAATCATCACTTGTAAATATCTGTAAACATCATTGACCTGTCTTACCAGCTCTCTGTAAACATAACCTAATCAAGCCACTAAATTGTAAATAAAATACCTCTGACCTGTCTCACCAGTTCTCTGTAAACAACAAGTAATGAAGACACAAAAATATTTTATCTTTTTACTCAATAATCAAAATCACTTCTGCGAGCTCCGCAAATCCGACCTTCAAGGTTCAGTGTTTCTCCATATCATATTAAGGCAGTGATACACAAAGCTAGGCAATTTATGACCAAGTTTATGATTTATGTGTGTGTGTGTGTGTGTGTGTGTGTGTGTGTGTGTGTGTGTGTGTGTGTGTGTGTGTGTGTGTGTGTGTGTGTGTGTGTGTGTGTGTGTGTGTTTTACGTTTGTTTTTGCTCAGCCTAAGTTCTAGAATCTATAATGAAGGTGACGAACCACACTTCAGCACAAAATCGTATTTTAATTTGTCCTATATTATTATGAAATGTCGTTTCTTAAATCAGGTAATAGTGGTGGTGGTGATAATTTTAGTTACCGGTACTGTAGCTGTAGAGTGAATGTAGCTGTAGAGAATAAGAAGAAATTAGAAAATAGAATGGAGAGAGAGAGAGAGAGAGAGAGAGAGAGAGAGAGAGAGAGAGAGAGAGAGAGAGAGAGAGAGAGAGGAGACTACGCCTTATTTTTTTCTTTTTTTTTAGTACATTCGCCTTGGTGAAAGTATCCTACCACGGTCAAGGTCAGGTAAAGCATCCTATAAACGAATATGTTTGTTTATTTCCGTAGGTGAAAACTACCCGGGAATGAAAGCTGGTCGAACACTCACCTTGGTCTCTCCTTCCCTTCGTCATTTAGCCAGTTGCTACTGTACAAGGTGGACGTGTTTGCTCTCGTGATTAAACATCTTCAGCCTGCGTAGATTTGGACGCGGTGGGGGGCGGGGGAGGTGCGGCCTGCGTAGCTGTGGACAGGAGGTTGTGGCCTTAAATTAGAGTGGGAGGGGGGGAAGGGTTGGGGGGACTGCTTGCTGGCAGTGGGAGGAGGAAGAGGGGGAGGGATGGGGTAGGGGGATGGGGAGGGGGAGGAGGAAGAGGAAGGGGACGACAAATATTTCACTTTGTTTTTTATTTGTCCTTTTTATGAAAAAACGTTTCTTAAATCAGGTAATAATAGTGGTAATGGTGTGGAGAATAAGAAGAAATTAGATAGAAAGCAGAATGAAGAGAGAGAGAGAGAGAGAGAGAGAGAGACAGACAGACAGAGACAGAGAGGGAGAGTTACTCGCCTATGAAAGTTAGTCAAGGCCGCTCACTCGAGCTTTCCCTCAGTCATTTACCCACCACCAACCACAGAAGGTGGACGTGTGAGACGAGCTCTCTTGATTAAAACATGTTCAACCTTGTGTAGATTTGGACAGGAGGTATGTGACCTAACAATGGGGGGGGGGGATACATATTACAAAGTGTCCAGGATTAAGCGTGCGTCGATCTGGACAGGGGCTTGAAGTGGGGTTTGCTTGAAGGCATGCCCGGTACTACGCAGGAGCGGGGGGATGCCTATTACAAAGTGTCCAGGATTAGGCATGCGTCGACCTGGACAGGCTCTTGAAGTCGGGTTTGCCTGAAGGCATGCCCACTACCATGCAGAGGGTGGGGGAAGGGGGGAGAGATTATGCCCATTACACAGTGCCCAAGAGTATGCGTGCATACTCCTGGGCACTTTTGTACTACTGGGGGTGACCTTTTTTTAAACTGAGAGGAATGAGGTCTTTATTCTTTGTTTTTAAAGAAAAGTTCATCAGTTTATGATACAGGTATATATATAATGAGCTCGGTCTCTGCATTAATGGCCACTTGGATCTGCTCCTCATTTTGTTCACATCTCTGTCCTCCCCTGCACAGTTGTTATTATTTTTGTGAGTGCTCAGGAAGTCTCCAACCATCTAGCTGCTGTGTAATTTGAGTATAAGTGTTATTACATTTTTTTCTTGTACTGTATAGCATAAGGTGTTAATTCATAGGCCTGGTAAGGTTTTTGTGGTTCATGTGGAGTTTTTGATGTCAGCCATTATTAATAATATTTTGTATCTGTCATAATACATCTTGCATTAACTGAGCATTATCCGGTTTTCTCATTTTATCAGGGCCGACTTAGATAAATTTACTCTTGCTAATTTCATGTTAATAGAGGCTATTGCAGTTAACCATATATTTAACCTGTTTTTTGCCATTACATTATCCTTATGAGTCCTGAATGTTTAGTTGTTAGTTTGAGCATTAAACTTTAACTTGTAATTTTACCTAACTCTTTTGTTTTGAACATAGAACTTTGCGGGACAGTAGTGATTTTAGTATTCTCACTTGAAGTGTTCATTATCTCTCTCTGTTCCGTAACATAAATTTGGCGACCTCTTATCAGGATATTCAGGATATTATCATAAGGATATTGCTTGATATTTTGTGACTGTGATTTATTCATGATGTCTACTATTACTACGCTTGATGAAGCCAAAGATTTTTTGTCAAATGTGCAAACAGTGTGTGATGTAGAAAACAGAACAAAGAATGAACTTAAGCTTGTTGCTCGACAATTGGGAATTGCTGTTCACTCTCATCATTCTAAAGATCAAATTGTTGGCATGATTAATAAAAGCTTGTTTAATGTAACTCCTCCAGATGAGCAAAAGCAGATTGAAATAGCTAAGTTACAGCTAGCCCTGCAGGAGGCTCGTGCTAAGGAGGCTGAGTTTCAGGAACATGCTAAGGAGGCTGAGTCTCAGGCTCGTATTCAGGAGGCACGAATTGAACTTGCTAGGATTCAGGCAGACCATGAGTATCGCATGAAACAAGGTGGAACTGGATCATCTAGCTCTGATGATTTTGATGTGGCTAAAAATGTTAAACTTGTCCCTCCTTTTAATGAATCTGATTTAACAAAGTATTTTCAGTTGTTTGAGAGGGTAGCTACAGGTTTTAATTGGCCCAAAAGGTATTGGCCAGTACTCCTTCAAACTGTTCTCACCGGTAAAGCTCAAGTAACTTATGCATCTTTGCCTCAGGATCAATCTGATAATTATGATGTAGTTAAGAGCTTGATTCTTAAGACCTATGAGCTGGTTCCTGAAGCCTATAGAGTAAAATTTAGGACAACTTATAAGCAAGATAAGCAATCCCATGTTGAGTATGCAAAAATCAAAGAAGATCTGTTAGAGCAGTGGTTAAATTCTAAGAATATAAATTCTGATTTTGATAAATTTAAGCAGATGATTTTGCTGGAGGACTTCAAAAGGTGTATTAATAAAGATGTAAGCCTATATCTTGATGAGAAAAGAATAGATAATTTGTCTGATGCTGCAGTTTTAGCTGATGAATATGATCTCACTCACAAGAGATATTCTAAAGAAAAAAGGAAAGCTGAGAGTAAGTATGTTGCCTCTACTCAGAGTACAGGTAACAGGAAAGAGAATAAAGATGATGTTTCTCAGGAAGTAAATACCAGCTTCACCTCTAGATTCCAAAAAAGTAAATGTACTTATTGTAGTAAGCTTGGTCATACTACGTAGAAATGTTTCAGAAGACAGCGTGATGTGAACAAAAAGGAGTCTTTAAATATTCAGTCAATTGGTCTAGTGTCCACCCTTGAGAGTTCCCAGAATTCTTTAACCGAGTTAACTGAACCTGCTTTGAGGGGTAAATTAAATGCTCATGATGAAGCTCCTCTTTTTAGCAGTAACGTGGGTGACACTCTCAGGAGTTCATGTGCTAATTTCCTGTCTGATGGTTTTGTCAGTCCTCTGGACAGTAATAACAAGAAATCAGTTAAAATATATCGTGATACAGGTGCTTGCCAATCCCTTATGCTGACCTGTGTTCTAGGCTCTAATGTTAATTCCTCTGATGAAACTGTAATCTTACAAGGTGTAGGGAATAATTACTTCTCTGTCCCTCTGTGCAGAGTGAATTTAGAGTCTGGTTTTGTTAATGGTTCCGTTATGGTTGGGTTGGTTGAGACACTCCCAATGTCAGGTGTAACTTTCTTACTTGGAAATGATATTGGTGGAAGTCAAGTATGTCCAGCTCCTCAGTTGTCTGGTGAACCAGTGACTGTGACCCAGGATTGTGATATCCCTGATGTGTTCTCTGCATGTGCTGTCACTAGGGCTAAGTCTAAAGTTACTGGTGACTTAGAGGATAATGATGATGATGATGATGTTATCCTAGCTGACACTTTTCTTGCTAATTTGGACCACTCACCAGATGAGGCAGTACCACGTAGTGTTGATAATTTGTCTCGTCAAGAGTTGGTTGAGTTGCAGGTTGCTGACCCTGAGCTGAAAGGTCTAGCTAACTCTGCTTGCAGTGAGGAAGAGTCAGCTAGTGCTTCTACTTGTTATTATATAAAGTCAGGAGTACTTATGAGGAAGTGGAGACCCCCAACAGCATCAACCGACTGTGAATGGGAGGTTGTACATCAAGTTGTCATCCCTCGTGTTTGTAGGCAGGATATCATTAGAGTGGCTCATGATTCCAGTTTGGCAGGACACCTTGGAGTGAGGAAGACTGTGGCACGCATTTTGAAACACTTCTACTGGCCAGGTATCTTCAGAGATGTTTCCTGGTATTGTAAGTCTTGTCACACCTGTCAGGTTGTGGGGAAGTGTAATCAGACCAAAAAGGTTGCACCTCTAGTTCCCATTCCTCCTTTTGAGGCGCCATTCACCCGTGTGTTGGTGGATATTGTGGGCCCTCTTCCTAAGACTTCTTCAGGATTTTCTTATGTGTTGACCCTGATTGATATGGCTACTCGTTATCCTGAAGCCATTCCACTTAGAAATATCTCAGCAAAGAACGTGGTTAAGGAAATGCTAGGGTTCTTCACAAAGTTTGGTCTGCCCAAGGAGGTACAGTCAGACCGGGGAAGTAATTTCATGTCAAATGTTTTCAAGCAGTCTCTGAAAGAGTTGGGCATCACCCAGATCACTTCTTCAGCTTACCATCCCCAGACCCAAGGAGCATTGGAGAGATATCATCAAACACTTAAATCGATGCTCAAGAAATACTGTTTGGAACATCAGAAAGACTGGGATAAAGGTCTTCCATTCGTTGTATTTGCCACAAGAGAATCTCCAAATGAATCACTGGGCTTCTCACCCTTTGAACTACTGTTTGGCCATGAAGTAAGAGGACCCCTTAAGCTACTCAAGGAATGCTGGCTGTCGGAGGAAGATGACGTCAACCTGCTGGAGTATGTGATGAAGTTCAAAGAACGGCTGTCCACTGCTTTACAGCTGGCGAGAGAGAATTTAGGAGCTGCTCAGGAGAAGATGAAGACTTGGTATGATAAGAAGTCCAGGTTACGCCACTTTCAGCCAGGAGATCAGGTTTTGATTCTGCTACCGGTGCATGGGCAACCTCTTCAAGCCAAGTTTAGTGGTCCTTATTTCGTGGAGAAGAAACTCAGTGATGTCAACTATGTCAATGCCACACCAGATCGTAGAAAGAACAAGTAACTTTGTCACATCAACATGCTAAAGTTATATCACAGGCGGGACGAAAATAACCCAGTCTGCACTGTAGCTGTTCCACCCGAGTCTGCAAGTGAAGTTCTCCCATGCAGCATGAGCCTGAGTGATAGTGTGGGGAAGAATCCTGATATCATGAATGATCTCCAGACTAAGCTTTCTCATCTAGCTACCGAGGAAATCCAGGAGTTTTCGGCATTACTGCAGGAGTTCCCGCAAGTGTTCCGTGCCACTCCAGGAAGAACCACTGTGTTGATGCATGATGTCGATGTTGGAGACGCGAAGCCAATTAAATTGCCTCCTTACCGTGTGAACCCAGTGAAAGTTCCTCTCATCCAGAAGGAGCTTGGCTACCTGTTGGACCACAAGATGATTGAGCCCTGTCAGAGTGAGTGGAGTTCTCCTGTCACTCTAGTCCCTAAGCCAGGTGGGTCACAGCGGCTTTGCATCGACTACAGACGTATTAATCAGATAACCAAAACAGACACTTACCCTCTCCCTCGCGTGGAAGATTGCATAGACAAGATCGGAAAGGCTAGGTACATAAGTAAGTTTGATTTGTTAAAGGGATACTGGCAAGTACCTATGACTGAACGTGCTAGGGAGATCTCATGTTTTGTAAGACTAGGAAAGATTTTTGCATGTTCTGTAATGCCATATGGTATGAAGAATGCACCAGCCACATTTCAGAAGCTCATGAATGTTGTAACAGAGGGTTTGGCAGGGTGTGTTGTTTATATTGATGATGTATTAATCTTCAGTGACAACTGGAAAGATCACCTATGCCATGTCAGTAAATTTCTTGAGCGTTTGGTTCAGGCTAATCTTGTAGCTAATTTATCAAAGTGTGAGTTTGGTCAAGCTAAAGTTCAGTACCTTGGGAACGTAATTGGTGATGGACACGTTGCACCACCAGGAGCTAAGGTTCAGGTTATAAGTGATCTTCCCAGACCTAAAAGTAGGAAAGAGCTACAAAGATTTTTGGGAATGGTAGGTTATTACAGGAGATTTGTTCTTAACTTTTCAATTCTTGTATCACCACTTACAGACCTACTGAAAAAGGGAGTTAAATTTGTCTGGACCGATAACTGTGAATCCTCTTTCAGTAAACTTAAAGCTATCCTATTAAGTCAGCCAGTGCTCGCTTCTCCAAATTTTGCTAAGCCTTTTAAGATGGCTGTTGATGCAAGTGATACAGGAGCTGGGGCTGTTTTGCTGCAAGAGGATGATCAAGGTATTGAACACCCTGTATCTTATTACAGTAAGAAGTTCACTCCACCTCAAAAGAACTACTCAACTATTGAGAAAGAGCTTTTGGCCTTGATTTTGGGTTTACAGCATTTTTCATTTTATTTGTGTTCTGGTTTTGACCCCATAGTCATTTATACCGATCATAACCCACTGAAATTCCTTAGTAAGTTTAAAGATAAAAATCAGAGATTGAGAAGATGGAGTCTACTTCTTCAGGAGTATTCATTAGACATACAACATGTCAAGGGGAAAGAAAATGTTATTGCAGATTTCTTATCTAGACTTTAGAC